>NC_081559.1:105944666-105981380 GCF_022355385.1 Mustela nigripes
GCACACTACTACTCCAGTCTAGGGGGCAATCTACCCAATATAACACCACTCCCTTTTGGCTTAATCTGGCTGCTTGTTCTTCTGTTGTTAACAACCAAGAAAATCTTGATTAAGATGCCTCTGCTGCTTTACTTACTCTGTGTATTAGCTAACAAATATTTACCCACTTGTGCCATCAGTGTTCCCAGATTGGGCCAGTAGAGGAACCAGGAACCATCTAAAGTAGGACTTCCCAGCCCCATATGTAAATTGTTCCTCAACTATAAAGACATTAGGAGCACACTACTACTCCAGTCTAGGGGGCAATCTACCCAATATAACACCACTCCCTTTTGGCTTAATCTGGCTGCTTGTTCTTCTGTTGTTAACAACCAAGAAAATCTTGATTAAGATGCCTCTGCTGCTTTACTTACTCTGTGTATTAGCTAACAAATATTTACCCACTTGTGCCATCAGTGTTCCCAGATTGGGCCAGTAGAGGAACCAGGAACCATCTAAAGTAGGACTTCCCAGCCCCATATGTAAATTGTTCCTCAACTATAAAGACATTAGGAATTTTAGGTTGGACTATTTCTACTTTGTTTCTGAGTTAGACCACAAATATTTAATATAATTCCTAGTTAGTAGTCTTTTAAGAATTCCTCTTCCTAAATTTTAGAAGAGATAGACTTACAACCAAGGGACCTAATTATTCATAGCAAATTTTAGATGTATAATCTATACCCACCATGAGGACCTATGTTTTAAAAGAGGAAAATATAAAATACATCTTTGACTCTTAATATTATTGAAATAGAATAACAAGATCAGTGACATATGATGATATCAAGAGATTTTTCCAAATTGTGTAAGATTTGTTAATTCCATCATGAATCTCAGGCTCTCAACACCAGTGAGTTTATAAGATGTTTCCAGTTTATACAGTATATTGAAATTCTTCTTGCAAAATTAATTCCTTCAAACTCATTTCTTTGGTAGGCAGCCACAGATGGCATAGTTGTAAAAATGTATATGATACAAAGGTGCCCCCAGTCAGAAAATATTCTCTGGCATTTTCCCTACAAGATTTTGCTTTCTTCCCCATCAGATTTTAAGTGTTTTCTCTTTCACCCCATGAGATAGTTTCAAAAGATTTCTAGAACGCATGTATTTGAAAACATAGATACATTTCAACCTCAAAGAAATGCAGTTCTTCCAAGTGTTGCTGACTGATTAAAGAGTGACTCAGATCTGAATGCTTAGTTTTTCTCCCACATGCCTAACATAGAAATCTAGAGCAACACTTGAGGGAGAAAGCCCTTAGGGATGAAGATGCTTCTTTTTGTTTTCAGATTTTTATTTTTGTCATTTATGATGAGGCTTTAAAATCTGTCTCCAAACAAGTAGATTAATGGGACTTTAAGGGTCTTTATATCTAATAGGATTTTTTGCTTAATATTTTGCTTAACACTTCTATTTGCTTTTGCCCCCCAAATGCAAAAGCTTTCACATCTACTTCAGTCCTAAGGAATAAAGCAAGGACAATTACAATCTCATCCTTAGGAGAAGAAGTATCTTTGAATAAATGTATTTTGAGGAGTTCTGGGAGAGTCATGAAATAAATCTAGTCTAATAACCTTCTTTGACACCTGGACTACCTAACTACATATTTATTTTCTTAAGATCGATACTTTGAGAGATCCTTTATTTAAATAAAAATGTTGTATCTCCTTAGGCAGACATCATATAATACCTCAGTAGAGATTAGTAGCTAATCACCTAAAGGGGAGGTGAGAGAAAGCACAGGGCCTGACACAACATCATAGCATGACCAAAAGGAACCTTGGAGAGCACCAAAGGCAAGCTTCAACCCCGTACCCTTGCTGAGAAGGATTCTAGGCAGCCAAGCAATGCGGCATACCCATGAGGAGAAGGCTTTTGGCTAAACTGTCTTGATTTAGTGTCTGCATACTAGTGACTTGATCATTTATTTAACTCAGCACATAGTTGAGAAGAAGAAGTTCAAAGCATATTATCCCACAATGTGCCACTTTGGATTACTGATTATCTTGTATTAAGGGCACTTTAGCCGCAGATGCTGATGAGGTACTCTGTCCTTTATATTTCCCAAAGCAGGAAACACATTTTTCTATGAAAGATGTCCTTCCTCTTTCAGGAGGGAAGTAAGATTCTTATCATGCAAAGTGAAGACATAGAGGATTATATACAAACAGATTTTTTTAAAACAATTCTTATCTTCCTTTAGCCTTTTCACATCGTTTCCTTAATTTTCCACAATTGTCTCTTTTTCTTCAACCTACTATAAAAGCTTATGGGTTTCATCATCTATTTGAGTTTTCATCCTTTGTTGAGGACTCCCAAGGCAGGTTAAACTTATGTATTTACATTCTTTATCCCATTGCTCTTATGTGAGCTTAGTTCACAGTCCCACCCAACAACTCTAAGAGTGTAATGGTAACATTTGGCTTCTACAGTATGAATACATTTAAGTGGTATAAACAGAATCACCCATTTTGCTTCTAAAGAATGCATTCCATAAGACTGGGAGAGATTATGCTGAGTGAAATAAGTCAAGCAGAGAGAGTCAATTATCATATGGTTTCACTTACTTGTGGAGCATAACAAATAGCATGGAGGACATTAGGAGAAGGAAAGGAAAAGTGAATTGGGGTAAATCTGAGGGGGAGATGAAGCATGAGAGACTATGGACTCTGAGAAACAAACTGAGGGTTTTGGAGGGGAAGAAGGTGGGGGGATGGATGAATCTGGGGGTGGATATTAAAGAGGGTACCTACTGCATGGAGCACTGGGTGTGGTACATAAACAATGAATCTTGGAACACTGAAAAAAAAATCAAATAAATATCATGGAGGACAATGGGTGTTAGAGAGGAGAAGGGAGTTGGGGTAAATTGGAAGGGGAGGTGAATCATGAGAGACTATGGACTCTGAAAAACAATTTGAGGGGTTTGAAGTGGTGGGGGGGTTGGGAGGTTGGGGTACCAGGTGGTGGGTATTATAGAGGGCACGGATTGCATGGAGCACTGGGTGTGGTGAAAAAATAATGAATACTGTTTTTCTGAAAATAAATTAATTTTAAAAAATCAAATAAATAAATAAAAATTAAAAATGCATTCCAAAAAAAAAATATAACAGGGGCACCTGTGTGACTCAGTGGGTTAAAACCTCTGCCTTTAGCTCAGGCCATGATCTCAGGGTCCTGGGATCAAGCCCACATAAGTCTCTCTGCTCAGCAGGGAGCCTGCTCCCTCCTCTCTCACTGCCTGCCTCTCTGCCTACTTGTGATCTTTCTCTCTCTCTGTCAAGTAAATAAATAAAATCTTTAAAGAAAAACAAAATAAATATAAAGATGTGATTATACAACTATTAAATGTAATTTAACATATAAAATAGATCAAAGAAGTTCCTTTTCAAATTCAACTATAATCCCATCATTCAAAATCAGAAAAAGCAGTTTCTTCTGGTCTGTTTCTACTCTAATATCCTACTTCATTAATAAGCAGTGTGCTGATTATTCATATGCTGTTATATTTCAAGTGATACCCAAATATTACATAGTTGTGTGGATAACATTTCTAACACATGCATGTTATTCTATTAGGTTAAATCACCAGAGTTATATTATAACTTTGCCAAAACTTTAGCTTGTTTCCAATAACCTTCTTAAAGAACAAACAAAAAAATTAACTTTAAATGAATATAATTTTCATGACAATTTCAGCTTGACAAATTCCTCCAAATGCAACCACTGTACTAAAATAAATAAATAAATATAGTGTTTGCTAAATTTTGTCTAATTCCTTGCTCAAATTGTTGATTTTTTTCCCTCTGTCTTTTGTGTGTGTGTGTATATATATATATATATATATATATAACGATTAAATTATGCCTAGGAAAATTTGGGGAAATATGATTTTTTTGAGAATCTTTTAAAAATCTGGGTAGGCAAAATTAACTTTTATTTTGATTTGCATTTTTTACTTATTGTATTCTGTATATTTGTGAATTACCTATTTCCCATCCTTTGTCTCTGCTTCTTTGGAATACCATCAACTAGAATTTAGAAGTTTTATGCACATCCCAGATATTGATACTAAGGTATCTGCTATGCAAAATGATGAGACCATTACTGAGGAATATGCTTACCAGACCCAAGAGAATGGCATATACTGATGAAAACTTACAAATGTAATGACATGTATGATGGTCCCTTTCCCCACTGCATCTTAGGGTGCTGCTCAGAATTCTCACAGTATTTGAGGGCAGAGTGTGGGAGTAAAACCACAACCACTGGGCTATGAAGCTTCTCATCTGTACAATTATGGAAATACCGGCCCTTTCCATGCTGCTGTCAGGGGCTGGTGTTGCCATGACAGAATATGATGCAATACTGACAGGACTACTTTTTATCTTTCCAGTTCAGCTTTATTGTGGACTTAAGAGTTATAACTGCTTTCCATGTATTTTTGTTTGAGGCCAACTCCTTTGTGGAGCATACATGATGAAAAGAATTATCTCCCTGTAGTCTAATTTTAACTTTATTATCAGTTGATTGACTTACTTGCGTAGGTAGTTTGACCTCTGTTCTTTAGTTTTGTGAATTGCAGTGATGTTGATATGAAAACTTCCTACATACATGGCACACAGAAATGGTTATATGCAGCTTAATTAGAAAATATTTATGAATTATAATCAAGTTTTTTAAAGGTGTCTCTCATCAAACTAGTACTAAAATCATAGTGAAATTCATGCTAAAGTTTTCTTATCTTTGATATCTTAATGTAGTTATCACCTCTGACAGTGGACCCAAAATATGAAAATGGGTACCCAGGGACCATGACATGGACATGGGTAATTGTTCAAAGTTGGGTCAATTAGTTGCTATCATCTTAGGATGTGGAATGTGTGCTAATGGAAATTGAATCTGGGAATCATTGATGTTACATAATGTGTATAATCTAAACAGAGGCCTACATACTCACTCCTGCTACTGATGTCTCCTAGATACCTTTATGCTTTTTTCCTTGAGTTTTATTTGTTCATCTCTTCCTCTGAGAACAGCAACCAACCTCTTGTTGTCCATTGTGTTTTCCTTTTCTAATAAAGCTAGTTTAAGTCTAAGTCAGAGACAGAGTCATTTACATATAAAAAGAGAATAACTATTGTGGTGTATATTCTAACCTATTTTAATAGTAATATTGAGCCCATAAGGGAAATAACAGGAGCATAAGAGTCTACATTGTTCACTTTGTCTTGATGTCTCCTTTGAAAAACCTATTTATTAAACACATACTAATTATAAGACTGTGATAAATGTTTTGCTATATATACTTTTTATTTTTTCATTTTTACAACATTTTCACCTAAGAATATATCCTCCACTTTCATTTTTTAAGCTTCCACATAAATAAAAATAGATAACTAGTAACTCTATACAAAGCTCATAGATTATTGATATTTTATCTTGGGTTCCCAAGGAACAGACATCAAAATAGGGAATAGTGTGAAAATTTTTTCTTAGGAAGTATTCTCAGAAAATACACCTGTATAGTTTGAAAAATGCAAGACTGGAGGGAGGGAGGAATAGAATATCAAAGCAAAATAAAAAAATGAATGGATTCTATCAGGTGTCCAGGATTTGAAATGGTTCTTTGTATTTGGCTCAGTTTGAAGCAAGGGAAGGTCTTTGTAACCCCAGGTAAACCATTGGATTAGGCTGTGAACAGCACGAGGGAATGATATTAGGTGAAGCATCTTATTTTTTTTTTTTTTCCTTCGACTAAGGAAAATTCTCTCTCTATTTGGCACACCACGGTATCTGGTAGAATTCACTTCTTTCATTATTTGGATTCACTCCTTTGCATATCAAATTTTATGAACATCTCATGTGGGATTCTGGCTGGACTTTTCCATGAAGGTAATTACCAAAAGACAAAATTAGTTGTACTTGTTATGTACTCTGTCATGGGCTGAATTGCATCCCCCAAAAGTCATATCTTAAAGTCCCAACCCCCACTACCTCTGAATGTGAACTTGTAGGGAGACACAGAATTTAAAGATTTATTAAATTAAAATGAGTTTCTTTAGGTGGGGCCCTAATCCAATATGACTTGTGTATCCTTCTATGAAAAGGAAGAAACACCAGGAATGTATATAAACAGAGGAAAAATAAATGTGAGGACATAGAGAGAGAAGTTTCCCAACTGCAAACCAAGAAGAGAAGCCTCAGGAGAAACCAATATGCTCACACCTTGATCTCGCACTTCTAGCTTCCAGAACTGAGAGAAAAATGTCTGTTGTTTAAACCACTCAGTCTGTGATATTTTGTTATGGTGGCCCCAGGAAATTAATACAAACCACATGGCTGCAGCTGATGTCAAAGCTGTACTTGATAATTATTGTGTCTCTACTACAGAATCTAGATATCCTTTCCCTTGGCTACCAAAAATGCTGAGGTAGGAGGCTCACTCTGTAAGGTAATTAGCATACCCTGATGAATATAGTTTCCTCTACCAAGCTACCTTGATAAGTAAGAATGGTAAAAAGTTGCAAAAGTTTGGGATATGATGTTAAAGATATTGTTTAAACAATAACTGAATTTTATCATGGTTATCTTTGATAATGGTTAGTAAAAATAGAAAGCTACTACATAACCATTCATTCTCATTTATTAATCTAGAGCAGATATATGCATTATTTTTAAAGGAAACAAACTAAGAAAGTACTGTACTAGCTTCCATTTTAACCACTTTTTCACCTATTAACTGGTGAATTGACAGAATTCAGTAAGAGGGGGAGAGAGGTATATGGTACATTTTCTAATTTTATTAAAAGATAAGTAATGAATACAGAATAATTACAAGATTGTCTTCTCAATACAATGTCACATCTTAAAAGCACCATTCTATTTTGAGTTCTGTAATTGTGAATAACTCAGTTTAGTTTTGTCTGACATTAAGTTTTGTATTGTTGCATTGTCTTGCAAATAGAAGCATGAATGGTCTGTATCCTTGAAGAAGAAAGGACTTTGATTCATATAGAAGTAATTGTCCTTTCAATGTTAAGAATGGCTACAGGATATTTAAGTGCCTTCTGTAAAATACCAATTAAAATGAGAGAGAAGAGAAAAAGAGAGCAGAACCTAGCATAGTTTTGACAAAGATATATTACAAGGAATAGTAACATCCAAACACCCAGAGAACACTTCACAGCTAGATAGGCATGAACACTTAGGATGGGGTCTTCAGGGAAAATTAAAAATGTGTGAATTAGAAACTTCAACAGGTCCAAAATGTCCTTATTCTAAAGAGTAGCCAAATGCTGTTTAATTCAGATAGATTAATTAAAATTAATGAATACATTTTATCAATGCATTGATACATTAAATATTTGTTTTATGTATCCAAATGCATTCCAAGAACTATGAACTTGGAATGGTGCATGAATAAAGGCAAAATCATTGCATTCATTAGAATTATAATGTAGTGTTGGATTCCAACGAGTGAGTATGTTTTAAAAGTATAAACAGAACTTAAGGGGCGCCTGGGTGGTTCAGTGGGTTAAGGCCTCTGCCTTTGGCTCAGGTCATGATCCCAGCGTCCTGGGATCGAGCCCCACATCAGGCTCTCTGCTTGGCAGGGAGCCTGCTTCCTCCTCTCTCTCTGCCTATCTCCTCTGCCTACTTATAATCTCTGCCTGTCAAATAAATAAATAAAAATCTTTTTAAAAATATTAAAAAAAATAAACAAAACTTAAAAGTATGGTATTGGATTCCAGTGAATACATTTTAAAAGTATTTGTTATTGGACCCTAATCAATGAATGGGTGACTTAGATTAGCCTCTGGGAAGAGGAAGTACTTGAAATACAGAGAATGAAGTAGAAATTGTCACAATCTGCTGATGAATATATTTCAGAGTTTTTTTTCTTTTTAATTAAATACCAACCCTAATTGGAATATTTAACAGTTTACAAAAGTGAATCTAATTAAACATGCTGCAGCCTAAATAAACCTTTTAATGTGCATATTTGTGAGGTTCTGAGACACAAACTTACTTGTCAGACACTCATATCTAAAGAAATTTAAACATCTTTCTACACCATATAAACGAGCCTCTGGAGACTAGAGAGACAAAATATCGGCTTCATTACTCCCAATATGGGGATAATAATACATGCTTTGCTTGCCTGATTAAAATATTAAGCATGTGCCAGGAAGGCTTTTCCAGGAGCTTCTTTCTTTGCTTTCCCCTTAAAGTTTGACATTTCTTATAAGCTACGTTCTTAATCTCATCCTCACTATTTACTTACTTCTTGAGGTTATACTACCCAATATATGTACATTTGATGGTGGTCAAAATTTCTGTTCTGGGTCTCTCTTTTGAGCTCCAGTCACATCTCTAGATACATATTCCCTAGTATCCTTTATGTCTTCAAAATCGGCACATTGAAAAAATTAGCTTTCCATCCCCACCCCACCTTCCCAAATTTGATCCTCCTTTTAGAACCTTTAGTAACTCTAATTCTGTGGAAGAAATGTAGGAATCATCCTTGATGCTGGTCTTCAATATGACATATACACAAGATGTATAATGATTCAAACTGAAAAAAAAAAAAAAAGAAAAAAAATTTCCTTGTCACAAGATAGAAACTGCTATCTCTGAACAAAATGCAACTTAGCTCTCTGTGATTACTTAAGGAGCCAGATTTCATTCAGCCATTATGAATGAATTATATTATTTGTATCTGGCTAGTAATGGGGAGTAGCAAGCATAGAGGAAGCACAGACTTCATGAAAGTCCCCACGTTACTTCTGCTCACATGCCACTGTCAGGAATTAGATGCATCTTCTGTTCCTTCACAGCTTCAGGTTGAACCAAGAGCTTCTTGTAACTTTTTTATGCACTCTCAATCTCCCGACTTGACAGGAAGTTCAGATTAAAAGCTGTATTACGTTTTATTGCACACACACATTGCCAGGACAGTATCTTGAATACAAAGTTTAAGTGCCCTGATACATAAATATGCAGATATTTTTCTTTTCATTTATTCATTCTATAACTAGGATTCGAGGACTCTATTTAGACAATGCCTTAGAAACTAGGGGCACATGAGGGAATAAGACAAACTGTTCCCCCACTGGAGCTTATGCATTAAAGGGTGGAAACAAGAAATATACAAAAAAGTAAATTTATGCCACATGATAATGTTACGGAGAAGGGTAAAGAAGATAAAGAATGGCAGTGTTGTTTAAGGTTTTCAGGGTAGATCTCATTGAAAAGGTCACTTTAAAAAAATTTTTAGAGAGGGAGAGAGAGTGGGGAGGTAGAGGCAGAGGGAGAGAGAGAGAGACTCTTAGGCAGGCTCCATTCCCAGCACAGAGCCTGAAGCAGACCTTAATCTCACAACCTTCAGATTGTGACCTGAGCCAAAATCAAAAGGCTGCATTTGAATAAAGACTGTCTGGTGATAGAGGCAATGAGCCAACCAAATAACCTAGGGAAGAATACTGTCTATAGAGAGAGCAACAATTGCAAACATCCTGAGAAGGAAATGCACTTTCTTAATTATACTATAGGGAGTGCATGGGCTCTTGCATGGTGCAGAGTGAAGGAGATGAAAAGTGAGCAAAAATGAGATCCAAGAAGTAACAGGTATCAGTATCTTGATCTTATAGCTCTTGTGGTCTAAAATAAAAGAATTTCTCTCTGAATGAAGTAAGAGGATTTTAAAGAGTTTGAGCAATGAGCAGGGCAATCACCAATTTTAAAGTATCAATAAATTGTGGTGTAAGGAACACATTATAGATGAATAAGGGCAGAAGGATAAATACCTATTATGAAGCCGTGATAGTAACAGAGATGATAGGTGGCTTAAACTGAGGTGGTGGCGGGGCGCCTGGGTGGCTCACTGGGTTAAAGCCTCTGCCTTCGGCTCAGGTCATGATCCCAGGGTCCTGGGATCGAGCCCCGCATGGGGCTCTCTGCTCTGCAGGGAGCCTGCTAACTCCTTTCTCTCTCTCTCTGTCTGCCTCTCTGCCTACTTGTGATCTCTGTCTGTCAAATAAATAAATAAAGTCTTTAAAAAAAAAAAAAAACTGAGGTGGTGGCTATGGAGGAAATAATATAATCAGATTCTCAAAATTGTTTTAAAGTATAGCCAAAAAACTTTCCCAGAGGACTGGAAACACATTGCGGTTGTTATTTGAAAGAGTGAAATGAGCCAACAATGTCTCTAATATTTTAGGACTGATCATTAATGCAGCTTACCAAATATTTCTGGTTTTCCTTTCACCAGCAGAATATCTTTCTTCTTCTTAGTATATAGGAGGAATATACTTCATGCCCTTTTGCATTTGAAAATGGCCACATGATTTTCTTTGGCCACTGAAACAGAACATATGACACTTTTTGCTAACATATCTGTCAATTTGATTTCTCAAATAGTTCTTATCTCCCTACTAACACTGGAAATGCTATGGATATTGGCAATTTCAACAGCTTAGATTCTGGAGTGAGGACAACACAAGGAAGAACAGTTAGCCTACCCCAAAGTTGCTGTAGCATTAAAAAGAAAAAAAAATATTTTAATTCACTGAAATTCTGCAGGATATTTGTTACTATAACATGTCCTAGATATTTGTAATAAAGAGATTTGAGCAACTAGAAGGATGGGATCCTGACCCACTAAGATTAGATTGAGCAGGGTAGGAGGGACAATCAGAAATTTGGGAAGGTCAAGTTTCAGTTAAGTCTATTAGAAATTCAAGTCCAAATGCTAAATAAACAATCATATATAAGAGTTTAGAGTTTTGGGTAGAGTTACTGGCTGGGAATAGAAATTCGGACTCTCTTAGGATTGAGTATTTAATGCCACAAGATCACATGAGATCATTAAATACTTAGGTGCAAGGAGATAAGAATAAAACTTGTCAGGATAAAGTCTGAGGCATGTAGACATTTAGAAGTCAGAGAGAGATCAGGAAGAAGCAGAAGTGAAAACTGGAAAGAAGAATGGATGTCTTAGAACTTAGGAAGAAAGTGTTAAAACAGAGGCCATTATCAACTATGATAAGTGTTGCTGAAAGTTTAAATATGATGAAATTTAAAAATTTACTATTGGAGGAGTGGCTGGTTGTTTTGGTCAGTTAAGCATCTCTTGATTTACACTCTAGTCACCATCTCATAGTCCTGAAATCCAGCTCCCGCATAAGGTGTGGAGCTCGCTAAAGATAATCTCTCTCTCTGCCCTTCTCCTGCTCTTAAAAAGAAAAAAAAAAAAATCATTGGATTTAGTGATTTGAACATCACCAGAGACATTAAAAGAACTCTGTCCATGGTGGAAGGTGTTAAGCAAACATCTGGTTGAAACGTTTTCCACGGGGAAGAAGGATTGAAGGTAGCAAGGTTAGAAACTTTGGGGGAACAGTTTTGTCTTAAGTGTTATCTTAAAAATGGGAGAAATATCTAGGATGGATTATCGAGTATTTTTAGCATGAAGGATATCATAGCATTTGAAACAGTTAGGAATTATATCGCAGAAAGGTGAATATTGACAATGGAATTAGAGGACAATTGCGTGAACAATGACATCCAGCAGACACAAATGGTACTATTTAATATACAAGTAAAAGGCTTGGCTGATTTCAGTATATGCATTCTTCATCCATAATAAATCAAGGAAATTCAGAGTAAATGAGTACAGGTGTAGCTCTGGGTTCCCAGATGGAATGTAAAGCATACAGCGACAGATCCAAGAAGGTGGATATGCATACTGGGGAATGGATAGGGATGTTCTTCCCTGATTGCTTCTCTTTCATTAAAATAGAAGCAGCAAAATCAGCTTAGGGTGAGGATGCTGCAGGATTAATGTAAGAAGATGTGAAAGTTATCTAGAAATTCAGGAGAATGAATGGATGAAGTGTTTGAAATCAGAATGTCAGGCAGAATTTTGTTAGTGATCATAAATTAAAGTCAGAATGGTCCCCATAGTCACATGTTTTTTTCCTAATCTAAATAGTTAAATGGTACAGATGCAGAGTAGATGGAGAGGTAAGTGCTACCAGAGTTGGTATATTAGCATGTCTTGTGAAGAGCAAAAGGGTTAGGGGAGAGCAAATACAAGAAAGTGGTGGAATCCTACCTGGGTAAGCAGGAAAGAGACACCCAAAGATGAGAAAGACAATGAAAACCAGTGGGATCAATGGATTGTTAGCTCAAGATGGGTGAGTGCATTGCTTGGTGTAGGTTATTAAAGGCAGTAAAGAAAGTGAATTAGTAGTTAATAGTCTGGCAGCTGGGGGAGAGAGAGTAGTCACTGATGATTTTTTATTTTCTTATCATTACTACTGATAATGAAAAGGCAGAGAATTTTGGTGACAGTGCGACATCACTGCAGACTTGGTCAGCAATCACAGACCCCTGCTAAAGAAGGAAATAGTACAAGCGTTAAATAGGTCACGATTATTTGACCCTTGTGGTTAAATGTGCTTATGGACTATTTCCCTTCACAATTTCTCAATGCAGTTCTCATTTTGTACAAAAATGATTGCTGTTGGTAACAGAAAAGAAAGCCCTAGGGAAGAAAATAATCTTTTTCATGCCTATTTAATTCTAAGCTATATATATTTTAAAGAGGAATAAACCAGTACACACAAAACAACTATTTAAATTAATGATCCCTGCCAACTATGGTCTAAGTACTTGTAACTAAACACATATTCTTTTATTAAAAAAAAAAAAAAAAACACAACTCAGAAATAATTATCCCAGAAACCTTAAAAATAAATTGCTAATTTCCAACATGGATACAATTTCCTTCTCAATCTTATCATTTAAATTATAAAGTGCTTCCCTTTTTATACAAATGTATATGCATATTTTTATGGGAAACTATTTCAAAAGAAGACACATTCTGATATCACAAGTATTTTTGTTTGTAATGAGAGCACGGAACACAAACTGAAATATAACACTGTGAAATATAAGAAATACAAGAGAATGAATTTATGCAATGTGTGGACAATTAGGCTCACTGTTTTCCTTTCTCTCATAAAAAAAAAATTAAAGTGAACTTAAAAATGGAAACCATATTAATGCAATTAAAAGAATGACATGTACCTGGGATTAAATTGTGTCTTCAATCATTTTTATAGGATGATCCCATAAACCTTTATTTTATCATTTATAAAATAAGAAAACCCCTTTTCCTCTCTTTCCCCCTCCTCTGACAGTGGCTACATTTTGTAGAGAATTAGTCAATATCTTTAGATATTATTTTACTGCATGTTAAATAAGGTTTCAGTAATAGTTTTGAAAATATACAAAATTTGGTTGACACTGACTATTTACCTTGGGCCAACCAACCTATATTCTACTAAGACTGCTTATTCTACTAATTTTGAAACATTTTGCTAAAGTCTAAGTTTAATATTCAAATAATCTCAACAAAGAGCAAAATTGTATTAGATATCATATGTACATAAAAGTATGCTAAAAGGGTACTGCTAAATGAATCTTCTCCTAATCAAAATATCCGAGTAATCAGCAATTAAAACATCCCAAAGTAATTCCCTACAAGACACCTTCCCCACACACACTACAGAACCATTGGAGTGATGCATAATCATTTGTTGTTCTTAAAATGTACATAAATGGAATCATATTATTATATGCAAACTTTGTGTCTGGGTTTTTTGCCTCAATGTTTTCTTTGTGTTTCATCCACAAAGTTGGATAGGTAATAGGATTTATTTATTCTTTTCATACATATCTTTTCATTGGATGCATATACCAAATATTATTTATATATTTTTAAAAGGTTTATTTATTTATTTATTTGAGAGAGAGAGAGAGCAAACAAGTACCCGCATGAACTGGGGGAGGGAGAGAAGAGAGGGAGAAGCAGACCCCCTTTTGAGCAGGAAGCCAGATGTGGGGCTCAATCCTGGGACTACAGGATCATGACCTGAGTGGAAGGCAGACACTTAATAGACCGAGCCACCCAGGCACCGCTGTATTTTTTGTATCAGTGGAGACTTGAGTTATTCCAAATGGTTTATTACTATACATTTTCACCCACATTTAGACCTACTATTGTTTTAATTACCTTCTCAACTCATTACTAAGGAAGGAATTTTTGCTGAAGGTTACAGGGATAGCTGAACACATGACACTCAACAATAGACTGAACTGATAAGACGGACAGAATTTGTTAGTCACATAGACTCACAGCATCAGAGAGGAGAAAATGCCGTTTCATGTGGGAGTTTTATTCAGGAACAGAATGAGCAATCAGTGTCTGTGGGAAGTAGGATCAGTAATGTCAAGTGGGGAAGTGACCTCTAACTTCTTTGAAAGATGTCATTAGGTTCTTTGAAAAGTATTAGAGCCTGGTAGCTAACTGGCAACTACTATTCAGGGATAAGGAGAAACCATGCCTGGTCCCCTCATAAGGAGGTTTTAGGGCCAGGACCTTTTTCAAGGAAGCAGAGTGAGTAAGGAAATTTCTTGTTAAGTTACCTGAAGCCCTCCTGTTTTCACCATATGTCAAGGCAACGCATCATATTGGGCTTTAATTTTACTCCTTACACCACAGTGATCCATCTGGACTTTTTTTTTTTCTTCACATATGGGAAATTAGTTGATTTAAACATTTATTGGAAAAAAATATCTTTTACACAGCCCTGTCACTTGTTTCATAAGTCATTCTTATATGTGTATGCCCATTTTGGAATCTGCCTTTTCATTGCTGCATGTGATAATTCTTGCACTAATCTGTATAACTTTATTGCTTAAAAATAGGTTTTGGTATTTTATTAATCCTCCAACTTTTAGTTCCTTATTCAAGACTGCCTTGATTATACTCAGACATTTGTATTTGCATATAAATTTGATGACTGACTTCCAGTTTCAAGCTCTGGAAAACTTGTAAACCTACTGGGATTTTTATTGTTATATATCTAATTTATAGATTAGCTGTGAGAAAATTTATGTCTTTACAATGCCAACCTTCTAACCCATGAATTTAGTACATGATCCCTAAATTTTCTTTTTTTTCTTTAAAATATATGTGTGTATTACTAAAAATATATTTCACAAATCATTCAATTTATTCCTTAGTGTTTGCTTTTTTGGTGGAAGTGCCTATGAATATACTCTTTGATACAGGTGAATTTCACACCACATACAGTTAACCACTTTAAATTGTGCAATCTGTGGGGCACCTAGGTGGCTCAGTCATTAAGTGTCTGCCTTTGTCTCAGTGCATGATCCCAGGGTCCTGGAATTGAGTCCCGCATCAGGCTCTCTGCTTGGCGAGAAGCCTGCTTTTCCCTCTCTTATTCCCCCTACTTGTGTTCCCTCTCTTGCTGTCTCTTTCTGTCAAAAATAAAATAAAATAAAATAAAATTTAAATTTAAATTTAAAAATAAAACTTAAAAAAATAAAGTGTGCAATCCAATGGTATTGAGTGCATTCTAATGTGGCATAACCACTGACTCTGCTTAGTTTCAAAATATTTTTATTATGTTTATATAAATTGTCTCAGATCCTCCATCCCTCCATCCTCTGACAATCACTAACCTATTCTCTGTCTCTAGACTTGCCTATTGTGGATATTTCATATAAAAGGAATCATATAATTGGTAACATTTGTGTCTAGTTTCTTTGATAGTTTATCCAAATTGTAACATATATAAGCATCTTATTCTTTTATGGCTGAATAATATCTGTTGGTATATATATATACCACACACCATTTATTCATTTTACCCATTGATGAACATTTGGATTGTTTCTAACTTTTGGCTATTATAAATAATATCACTACAAACAAACATGAGCAAGTGTCTGTGTATACACTTATTTTTAATTTTCTTGAATATACACCTAGGAGTGAAATTGTTGGGTTATATGGTAATTCTACGTTTAACTTTCTGTAGAACTGCCAAACTGTTTTGCACTGGAGATGCACCATTTTACATTCTCTCTAGCAATGTACAAGAGTTCCAACTTCTGTGCATTTTACCAACACTATTTACTTACCCATTATTTTTTTATTTCGTATTTATGGGCAGTGGCATTTTATTGTTATTTTGATTTGCATTTACTCAATGACCAATGATGTCAGCATCTTTTCCTGTGTTAATTGTCCATATCTATATCTTCTTTGGAGAAATATCAATTAAAGAAACCATTTGCTCATTTCTTAACATGATTGTCAAATCATCGAGATCAAATTTAGTTGTTAGATTTTTTTACATATTCTGTATATTATACCCCACCAGATATATTATTTGCAAATATTTTCTCCTATTTCCTAGGTTGTCTTTCCATTTTATGGAAATGTCCCTTGATAATGTCCTTTGAAGCATATATATATATATATATATATATATATATATATATATATATATTTAATTTTGATAACGTTCAATTGATCTTTATTTTTTTCTTGCTAAACTTTTGGTGTCAGATCTAAGATTCCTTTCTTAAATATGAAATTCTGAAGATTTACTTCGATGATTTCTTTTCATAGTTTTATGGTTTTAGCTATTATATTTAACTTTTTGGTACATTCTGCATTGTCTTTTATATGGATTAAAGTAGGGTGTCCAATTTCATTTTTTGCTTGTTGTTATCAAGTTGTTATGACCTCATTTGTTGAAAAGGTTTTTCTTTTGCCCATTGAATAGTGTCAGCACACTTATCTGCAATCACTTGTCCATAAACATTTGAGTTTATTTCTGGATTAATTCTATCTTATCTCTCTGTATGTTGTTCCTTATACAAGTACCAGACTGTTTAGTTTACTGTAACTTTAAAGTAAGTTTTGCAATTGAGAATCATAAGTCCTCCAACTTTACTTTCTCTTTCTATAATATTTTGACTATTTAGTTTCCTTTGCAGTCCTATATGAATTTGAGGATTATCTTTTCCATTTCTGTAAAAAATGACAGTAGGAATTTTTAGAAGGATTACTTTGAGTATATCAATTGTTTGTGGTATTTTTATTTTAACAATGGTAACAGGGAATACCATTTGATTTACTTAGGTCTTTAATTTATTGCAGAAACATTTGTAGTTTTCTGTATGTCTTTCACTGCCTTGGTTCAATTTATTGCTAGATATATTTTTGGATGCTACTGTAAATGGAATTATTTAGTTAATGTGTCTTCTAGCACATTAAATATACCATCCCACTATTTTCTAACCTCCATGGTTTCAGAGGGGAAACCTTTTGTGAATCGTTTTCAGGATATTTGTATGTAACAAGTCATTTGTCTCCAGTTGCGTTCAAGAATTTTTGGTTTGTCTTTAGCTTTGAACAGTTTGATTTTCATGTGTTTTGCTGTGAGTTTATTTTTAGATCTCTATACGTATAGTTTGTTGAAGTTCTGGATGTGTAGATTCATGTCTTTCATCAAATTGGGGCATTTTGGTCATTAATTTTTTACTTTTTCACTTTTTCTCTAGGACTCCCAGAATGCACATGCTGATATGCTTTATTGACCTCTGTAGGCTTCATCAGTTTTGAGTTCATTTTTCTTAATTCTCTTTGTTTCTGTTCCTCAGACTGGGAGATTTTAATTTGCCTTATCTTCAAGGAACTGATTCTTTTAATTTTTTTTTCCTGCCTGCTCAAATATTTATTGAACCCCTGTGGTGAATTTTCTTGCATAATTAAACTGTTTAGCTCCAGAATTTGTTTTTGATCCTCTTTTATAATTTCTATCTTTTATTTAAATTCCTGACTTGTTTAAACATAACCTCCTGATTATCTTCATTTTTTATAATATCCTTCAGCCTTAAGCATATAAACTCATTTAAAGATATATTTATTTATTTATTTGAGGGGGAGTAAGAAAGAGAGAGAGTAGAAGGAGGGGCAGAGGAAGAAGGAGAGAAAGAATCTCAATTGTTTTAAGCTCAGACTGCACATTAAGTGTGGAGGCCCATGAGGGGCTCGATTTCATGACCCATGAAATGATGTCCTGAGCTGAAATCAGAAGTCAGATGTTTAACTGACTAAACTACCCAGGCACTCCTATATAACACATTTAGAACTTTTTTTTTTTTTTTTTCTGGTAAGTATAATGTTTGGCTTATCTCAAAAATATTTTCTACCAATTTTTTTCTTTTTTAAAAATCCTTCCCAAGGATTACTGTTGTTGATTCTCTTTTATTTTTTTTTTAAATTTGTATGTATTTATTTGAAAGTGAGAAAGAAAGTGCCCAAGCAGGGAGAGGAGTAGAGGGAGAGGGAGACACAGACTCCTCACTGAACAGGAAGCTGGACACGGATCTGGATCCCAGGACCCTGAGATCATGACCTGAGTGGAGGGCAGACCCTTAACAAACTGAGCCATCCAGAAGGCCCACTGTTGATGATTTCTGAGAACTGCAGTTATCCATTTGTTTAGTGGCTTTAACAACCTATTTTATCATGACTATAATACTTGTATGTAGTTATTGAAGTCTGTTTTGTGTTATCTTCATACCTGACAGAGATTTCCTGGAATGTAAGATTTGCTAATAAAAGAAAATGACAGCAAATAAAGTTGTTTGTTTTTTTATTTTTTTTAAGATTTTATTTATTTATTTATTTGACAGACAGAGATCACAAGTAGGCAGAGAGGCAGGCAGAGGGAAAGGGGGAAGCAGACTATCCACTGAGCAGAGAGCCCGATGCGGGGCTCCATCCCAAGGTCCCAGGACCATAACCTGAGCTGAAGTCAGAGGCTTTAACCCACTGAGCCATCCAGGCACCCCTGTTTGTCTTTTTAAATTCTTTCAACATAACTCATGCCAAGGAAGAAACTTCAGTCTGACAAGCTTGAAATGATGGCCAACCTCTGGGAAGATCGATCAGTGAACCACTAGGCTGATCTAAGCATAGAAGCTCTATTTTTGGAGGACAAAGTCCTGATAACCTAACTTTTCACCAGGAAGCTGCATAAGGAATGTGAGGTATAACATAGCTTCTATATGAAATGTCAAAATTCACAAAAATGTACCTGCCTATTTCTTTTTCAGCCTGACCCTTTGATGCTGTAGATGTTAACAAGACTCCAAAGTTTAAAGTAATTGACCCTCACAGTTTTTGCCAGCTTCGTAGCTGTTACAGAAAAGTGCCTGATTTTTAGAATTTTGTACTTTTGGATCTTTCACAACATCAATTTTGTGTGTATTTTTCATACTTTAATTTTCTATTATTTTTATGGCACAAAGAAATATAATTTTTAAATTGTTGTTATAGCTAGTAACCATTCTAAATTCACTTATTGGTTGTAAAAGTTTGTCTAAAAATTCTTCTCTTCACTGTCATATTATTTTTCTTTAAAATAATAAATTTTATAGTTTTCAGCTGAGGTATAATTTGCATACAGTGAAATGTAGATATTTTAAGAAAACCTAAACCTTTTAAAATAAGGAATATATTTACATAGAACTCTAGTCTATTTATAAAACATTTATTTACTTCAGCAGATTTGAAACCTTCCCCCACTTCAGGAAAAACGTCATTCTTATTTTTATCATCATAGTTTAGTTATACTTGAAATTTACAAGAATGAGAACACAGAGTTCCTAGTCTTTTGACATCTTTACTCAGCATAAAGGTGTTTTTTGTTTTCTGTTTTGAGATTTATCCATGTGGCTGCATATAACAGAAGCCCATCCTCTTTTATTGATTGGTAGTATTGCATTGTATAACTTCAGCAGACTTTATTTATCCATGAGCTACTGGTAAATATCTCTAATTTTTATTTGTTATTTATTTAACTACTATAATATTCTAGTCTCTGTGTGTGTTCTTATATGTGGATTTCCTACTTAGTCATTTTATTTTTTTTTAGAACTTTTATTCATTTTAGAGCAGGAGACAGGGAGAGTGATGGCATGCACAAGTAGGAGGAGGGAAAGGGACAAGCAGACGCCCACTGAGGGCAAAGCCTGACATGAGACTCTATCCCACAACCCTGAGATCATGACTGGAGCCAAAATCAAGAATTGGATGATGAATTGACTGAGCCACTTAGGAGCCCCTTACAGCATCTTCTGATTACAAAAACCTTTTATTTTTAAATAGTCTTACTATTTATTTTAATTGTTATTTGTTTTTTGTGTCTTATTTAAGAAGTTACCACCTGCTTAAAAGTCAAAAATATTTTCTTAGATTTTTTAGAAACCACACTTTAGATTTTATGTCTAACATCCATACAAAATAATATTTTATATCTAATATGAAATCAAGGTTAACTTTCCATAAATAAATATCCAGTTTTCCCAGCACCATTTCTGAAAGAACTATCTTTTCTTCTTTAAATTATTCTACTTGTCAAATGAAAAATCATTTGACAACATATGAACAGGTCTATTTCTGGACTTCTTAATCTGTCCATAATTCTAATTGTTTATTTTTTTGGCATGGCCATGTTTTATTAATTGCTATAGTTTATTCTCAGTATTAGGTTGTGTAGGCAGTCAACTTTGTTCTTAGTTTTCCAAATTGTTAGACTCTGTCAGGCTCTTTGCATTTCCAAATATATTTTGAATTTTTTACAGGAAAAAAAATCCTGCAAGAATATGTTTTATATGACATTGACTATATGGGGCAGTTTAGGATGAATGATGCCTGAGCAACATCAGGCCTTGTAGTTTATGAACATAATATACTCTTCCACCTATTTAGGACTAAGTATTCTCCACAGTATTTTGTAAAAGTATATCACATATTTCATTTATTTTATTCTTAAATATTATTGTTTCTATTCTAAATGAATCTTTTTCTAAATAGAAAAGAACTGTTTTTTTGTTTTGTTTGTTTGTTTGTTTGTTTGTTTTTTAGACAGAGATAGAAGGAGCATGAGTGGTAGGAGGAGGGACAGAAAGAGAGGGAGAGAGAGCATCTCAACCTGGATGCTCTCTCCATGCCCAGCGTGGAGTCTGACACTGGCTTGATCTCACAACACTGAGATCATGACCTGAGCCAAATTCAAGAGTTGGATGCTCAACCAACTGAGCCACCCAGGTGTCCCAAAGTAGAATTGATTTTTATGTTGAACTTATGTTCAGCAACCTTGCTAAATTCACTAAGTTGTATTCTTATATATACCTTAGAAATTTCTAAAGAAATTGTTCCATAGAAAAATGCAAACAATTTGGTTTTCCTTATTTCTGTTCTTGCCACATTGCACTGCCAAGGTCATCTAGTGATGAGAACACACATTAAGGTCTTACACTGTATCTTATAGACAAATCATTACATATTTTATCAATGAGTACAATATTAGCTAAGTATGCTTTTTACTATATTGAGGGAGTTCCTCTCCAGTCTTAGGTTGCTGACAATGTTTTTGTTTGTTTGTTTTGTTTTATCATTTGGTGCTGAATTTTATCACATTTTTCTGTGTGTAATAAAGGGAACATATGACTTTTTATCTCTTGTTAATGCTGTAATTTAATTGGTTGATATTTTCTGAATATTGGATCTATCATTTAATACCAAAACGGTGATGTAATGTTTCTGTATATTTTAAAATTCTTTTTCCTTATATACAACCTCTATAGGTCCCCTGTGCTCAACTTAGGAACACAAAAGGGAAGGAAAGGAAATCTATCAATAAGTGGAATTTGAGTCATTTGGATTTATGTGTCTATAATTCTTATACTACATGGAAGTCTTGGAAACCCCTGACCCAGCCGATATAGGAAAACAATTTTCCTCCATGTACAGATGCTATCAAAGTACAACTTGTGGCACCATTCTTCAAGAATGATGCCTGTCTTTATCAGTATCTTTGCCTTTCTCTTTGACTTCAGACCAAAGGTTAGGTCTCAACACATCCCAACTGAGTCCAGGTACCTGTTAGAAGTGGTGTATACACCCAAAGAATTGTGATTCATGGTGAAAATATCATGGCAGAAACTAGGGAAATAGATGTGGAAATTGGAAGTAGGTCTTGAGGTTGTTAAACTACAGAGGGCATAATATTAGGCTAGATAAAGGTTTTGTGGGTTAGAAAAGTTCCTTATGGCTTGATTTAACATACTCCAAGGATATCTGAAATTGGTTGTAACATGTTCTGGAATGGTTTCCTGATATTCTATCTCAGTAAACTAGATAGAGGTATCAGAAATGACTTTATAGAGTATTCAGAAAATAGTTAGTAGGCATAAGAAGTGAAAGCCTCTAGAATGAATTTATAAAATAGTTTGTTTACTACCTGATTTCTTCCTGGGAATTACCAGAGTACATTTACTGCATTAACACATTAAGGAATTCACTGTGAAGGAGCTATGGCAACTTTGAACTCTGTTATAGCTGCCCTCTTTATTTATTTATTTATTTATTTATTTATTTATTTATTTAATGTGTTTACTTTGCACTCAATCCATGCTTCTTTTATTTTTTTATTTATTTATTTTTTTATGATTTTTTATTTTTTATAAACATATATTTTTATCACCAGGGGTACAGGTCTGTGAATCACTAGGTTTACACACTTCACAGCACTCACCAAAGCACATACCCTCCCCAATGTCCATAATCCCACCCCCTTCTCCCAAACCCCCTCCCTCCAGCAACTCTCAGTTTGTTTTGTGAGATTAAAGGTCACTTATGGTTTGTCTCCCTCCCAATCCCATCTTCTTTCATTTATTCTTCTCATACCCACTTAAGCCCCCATGTTGCATCACCACTTCCTCATATCAGGGAGATCATATGATAGTTGTCTTTCTCTGCTTGACTTATTTCGCTAAGCATGATATGCTCTAGTTCCATCCATGTTGTCGCAAATGGAAAGATTTCATTTCTTTTGATGGCTGCATAGTATTCCATTGTGTATATATACCACATCTTCTTGATCCATTGATCTGTTGATGGACATCTAGGTTCTTTCCATAGTTTGGCTATTGTGGACATTGCTGCTATAAACATTCGGGTACACGTGCCCCTTTGGATCATTATGTTTGTATCTTTAGGGTAAATACCCAGTAATGCAATTGTTGGGTCATAGGGCAGTTCTATTTTCAACATTTTGAGGAACCTCCATGCTGTTTTCCAGAGTGGCTGCACCAGCTTGCATTCCCACCAACAGTGTAGGAGGGTTCCCCTTTCTCCGCATCCTCGCCAGCATCTGTCATTTCCTGACTTGTTGATTTTAGCCATTCTGACTGGTGTGAGGTGATATCACATTGTGGTTTTGATTTGTATTTCCCTGATGCCGAGTGATATGGAGCACTTTTTCATGTGTCTGTTGGCCATCTGGATGTCTTCTTTGCAGAAATGTCTGTTCATGTCCTCTGCCCATTTCTTGATTGGATTATTTGTTCTTTGGGTGTTGAGTTTGCTAAGTTCTTTATAGATTCTGGACACTAGTCCTTTATCTGATATGTCGTTTGCAAATATCTACTCCCATTCTGTCAGTTGTCTTTTGATTTTGTTAACTGTTTCCTTTGCTGTGCAAAAGCTTTTGATCTTGATGAAATCCCAATAGTTCATTTTGCCCTTGCTTCCCTTGCCTTTGGCGTTGTTCCTAGGAAGATGTTGCTGCGGCTGAGGTCGAAGAGGTTGCTGCCTGTGTTCTCCTCAAGGATTCTTATGGATTCCCTTCTCTCATTGAGGTCCTTCACCCATTTTGAGTCTATTTTCGTGTGTGGTGTAAGGAAATGGTCCAATTTCATTTTTCTGCATGTGGCTGTCCAATTTTCCCAGCACCACTTATTGAAGAGGCTGTCTTTTTTCCATTGGACATTCTTTCCTGCTTTGTCGAAGATTAGTTGACCATAGAGTTGAGAGTCTATTTCTGGGCTCTCTATTCTGTTCCATTGATCTATGTGTCTGTTTTTGTGCCAGTACCATGCTGTCTTGATGATGACAGCTTTGTAATAGAGCTTGAAGTCCGGAATTGTGATGCCACCAACGTTGGCTTTCTTTTTCAATATCCCTTTGGCTATTCGAGGTCTTTTCTGGTTCCATATAAATTTTAGAATTATTTGTTCCATTTATTTGAAAAAGATGGATGGTACTTTGATAGGAATTGCATTAAATGTGAAGATTTCTTTAGGTAGCATAGACATTTTCACAATATTTATTCTTCCAATCCAGGAACATGGAACATTTTTCCATTTCTTTGTGTCTTCCTCATTTTCTTTCATGAGTACTTTATAGTTTTCTGAGTATAGATTCTGTGTCTCTTTGGTTAGGCTTATTCCTAGGTATCTTATGGTTTTGGGTGCAATTGTAAATGGGATTGACTCCGTAATATCCCTTTCTTCTGTCTTGCTGTTGGTGTAGAGAAATGCAACTGATTTCTGTGCATTGATTTTATATCCTGACACTTTTCTGAATTCCTGTATAAGTTCTAGCAGTTTTGGAGTGGAGTCTTTTGGGTTTTCCACATATAGTATCCTATCATCTTAGAAGAGTGATAGTTGGCTGCTTCTTTGCCAATATGGATGCCTTTAATTTCCTTTTGTTGTCTGATTGCTGAGGCTAGGACTTCTAACATTATGTTGAATAGCAGTGGTGATAATGGACATCCCTGCCGTGTTCCTGACCTTAGCGGAAAAGCTTTCAGTTTTTCTCCATTGAGAATGATATTTGCGGTGGGTTTTTCATAGATGGCTTTGATGATATTGAGGTATGTTCCCTCTATCCCTACACTTTGAAGAGTTTTGATCAGGAAGGGATGCTGTACTTTGTCAAATGCTTTTTCAGCATTTATTGAGAGTATCATATGGTTCTTGTTCTTTCTTTTATTGATGTGTTGTATCACATTGACTGTTTTACGGATGTTGAACCAACCTTGCAGCCCTGGAATAAATCCCACTTGTTCGTGGTGAATAATCTTTTTAATGTACTGTTGAATCCTATTGGCTAGTATTTTGTTGAGTATTTTCGCATCTGTGTTCATCAAGGATATCGGTCTATAGCTCTCTTTTTTGGTGGGATCCTTGTCTCTTTTTGGGATCAAGGTGATGCTGGCCTCATAAAATGAGTTTGGAGGTTTTCCTTCCATTGCTATTTTTTGGAACAGTTTTAGGAGAATAGGAATTAGTTCTTCTTTAAATGTTTGGTAGAATTCCCCCGGGAAGCCGTCTGGCCCTGGGCTTTTGTTTGTTTGGAGATTTTTGATGACTGTTTCAATCTCCTTACTGGTTATGGGTCTGTTCAGGCTATTTCTTCCTGGTTCACTTGTGGTAGTTTATATGTTTCTAGGAATACATCCATTTCTTCCAAATTGTCAAATTTATTGCCGTAGAGTTGCTCATAGTATGTTCTTATAATAGTTTGTATTTCTTTGGTGTTAGTTGTGATCTAGCTAGGCTATCATTGAAAATAGAAGGATAGATTAAAAGCTTTGAGGACTAAAAAAACTGAAAAAATTTGCAAACACCAAACCAGCTCTACAGGAAATCTTGAAAGGGGTCCTCTAAGCAAAGAGAGAGCCTACAAGTGGTAGATCAGAAAGGAACAGAGACCATATACAGTAACAGTCACCTTACAGGCAATACAATGGCACTAAATTCATATCTCTCAATAGTTACCATGAATGTTAATGGGCTAAATGCCCTTGTCAAAAGACACAGGGTATCAGAATGGATAAAAAAACAAAACCCATCTATATGTTGCCTCCAAGAAACTCATTTTAAGCCCGAAGACACCTCCAGATTTAAAGTGAGGGGGTGGAAAATAATTTACCATGCTAATGGACATCAGAAGAAAGCAGGAGTGGCAATCCTTAGATCAGATCAATTAGATTTTAAGCCAAAGACTATAATAAGAGATGAGGGAGGACACTATATCATACTCAAAGGGTGTGTCCAACAAGAAGATTTAACAATTTTAAATATCTATTCTCCTAACATGGGAACAGCTGACTATATAAACCAATTAATAACAAAATCAAAGAAACACATCAACAATAATACAATAATAGTAGGGGACTTTAACCCTCCCCTCACTGAAATGGACAGATCATCCAAGCAAAAGATCAGCAAGGAAATAAAGGCCTTAAACGACACACTGGACCAGATGGACATCACAGATATATTCAGAATATTTCATCCCAAAGCAACAGAATACACATTCTTCTCTAGTGCACATGGAACATTCTCCAGAATAGATCACATCCTCGGTCCTAAATCAGGACTCAACCGGTATCAAAAGATTGGGATCATTCCCTGCATATTTTCAGACCACAATGCTCTAAAGCTAGAACTCAACCACAAAAGGAAGTTTGAAAAGAACCAAAATACATGGAGACTAAACAGCATTCTTCTAAAGAATGAATGGGTCAACCGGGAAATTAAAGAAGAATTGAAAAAAATCATGGAAACAAATGATAATGAAAATACAATGGTTCAAAATCTGTGGGACACAACAAAGGCAGTCCTGAGAGCAAAATATATAGCGGTCTAAGCCTTTCTCAAGAAACAAGAAAGGTCTCAGGTACACAATCTAACCCTACAACTAAAGGAGCTGGAGAAAGAACAAGAAAGAAACCCTAAGCCCAGCAGGAGAAGAGAAATCATAAAGATCAGAGCAGAAATCAATGAAATAGAAACAAAAAAAACAATAGAAGAAATCAACGAAAGTAGGAGCTGGTTCTTTGAAAGAATTAATAAAATTGATAAACCCCTGGCCCGACTTATCAAAAAGAAAAGAGAAAGGACCCAAATAAATAAAATCATGAATGAAATAGTAGCTGCCCTCTTTAGATCAGGGTTGATGGTAGAGATGTTTCAGTAAAACTGTAATTCCTGATATGGAATGGGATTATAAAGTAACAGAATAACCAAAACTAGAGCTTTTGTATATAAAAAAAGTAAGACAGGCAGAATTAGCATTATAAACAGTCATGACAGAGGATTGGTCACAATATCTTGACCCAAAAAGTTCTGGAATTCTTAGTAATCAATTATAATGAGATGAGTTGGTAGTTTGAGCATTGTATTACCTAGAGTTACTCAGTTGCAAGCAGGACAATTAAAATCTGATGAGCCAAAATCTAGCATCAGTTGCCACAATGGAAAAATAAAAATTCCTCATTTACATTCCAGATCTAAGTTAGTTCTGAGACCCTAGTAGCTAAAGGAAACTCCAAGTAATTTTCAGGAAGGAGACATTAATATCAAATGATATGATAAAAATTTCCCTGATTCTTCACCAAAGAGATTTTCCATTTTTAAAAATATCTGTACAATGGAGAAATGAGATATCCAGATTGTTTGAAAGGTTTTTGAACGAGCTGACCTGACACTGAACCCAGGGTATGCAAATATCCTCACTACTGAAGTGATATCTAGTGGAGAATAGGTGATGATGGAGCCCTGACCATCAAATATGGAGTCCATCTCATAATTGCTCCAGTATTTTTAATTAATCCCTAATTGGATAACTGAGATAGCTTACTTAGCAGCTAACACAGTCCTCACATTGTGAGTACAAAATATGCATATTACTGTGTCTCATATTAACTTCTATCACAGAGACACTTTCAACAATAAGCTACAATGGTTTGTGATGTGACATCAGTCCATTTATTTTCTTAATGACCTAAGAGGCATATACAATGGAGTTTGTGGCAGCACGCTTATGTTTTAAACTTGATTTTACCAGAATATCACTAGAATATGGCTGCTGCTCTGGGCACCTTGTTCCGACTTATTAAAATTAACTTATTGAAATCATATAGTATAGGCCCTGACAGTTGGGGTTTCTTTTTTTTTTTTCTTTCTTTCTTTCTTTCTTTTTTTTTTTTCTTAACTTAAGCTTTACTTGCAGAGACATTCACTTCCACACATTGCCAGCTACATGGGTAGACAAAGCCAGGCCACCTCCTGCTGCTGGGATCCTTTGATTTAGAGACCTTGGTTGAATTCAATAACTGGCCATTTGGGTCATTTATTTTTTATTCTACCTGAACTTTAAATTCCCACTTTTACATTTTAAATTCACCAATGAAGAGTGAGCCTGTGAAAACCTAGGTTCCTAACCTTGACCCCAATAAAAACAGAACTCTAGGACCTTGAGTGCTTTCTCTGCCAATGTGCCTTGCTATGAGGCCCCAGGTGTGCTGTAAGGCCCTAGGACCCATAAGGAATAAGTCTCTATTTTTTCAAAGTTTCCTGAAGGTTACTGTGAAAATATATCTTTTAATCATAAGAAGAACCACAAAGGGCTAGTCCAAACATAACATTAGTTATCGATAGATTAATACCAAGACAAAACAAATTACTAGCCAGGACACCAATTAGCCAGAATACCAAAAAGAATCAACATTTTGAGTATAGATGTCAATCATTCCCCAAATCCAATTTTACTGGAGGTGGCGTAAGTTAAATTTATAAATGATCATTCACTTATTCATTCATTTATTCACATTTTTGAATAAAAAAAATTCCCAATTTGTAATCTTGTGACGTACTCAGGTCATGATGCATTATTCTTTCACTTAAACTTAACATCTTCCTGAATGGTGTTCCAAACACATTGTTATTTGAATAAGATACTTCATTTGGTCAATTGGATTGTGTTCACCAACTAAGTTACTCTAATCCTCCGAGTCCTGGGACAAGGTCTTACATGCATGTGCTTTATTTTTTAAGAGATCCAAAGAAACTGAAGCAGGGAACTGGGTGACGTTAAATGGTGAAGAAAGTAAGGCAGTATGTTGTTACATTATCAAGCTGATCCTTGCTGTGGGTTCCTGGCATTTGATTCAGTTCTCATGGGCTGGATTGGAAAACAAAACAAAGCAAAACACATACCTTTAAACTGTTGATTTATGTTTTCAGTTGTTTAAAGATTGCTTTATGTAGCATTCACCACACATGTACTTCCATATTTTCACATGGGTCAAATTGGATGAGCAGATTTCCACTAGGCAAGGTATTGGTCAACCACAAAATATACAAAATACCTAATACAAGAGAGATAATAGAACAAGCGACAGATCCTTCTGCTACAACAGATCCAAGTCAGGCATTGATTTCATTACTGTTCTGCACCATTTTCCAGCCTATATTTCCTGGTCTAGTACCAGTGGTCTAGTACCCCAAATCTTAACCCAAAGGGATTGTGAGTCATAATTAGTTTTACTGTTTTCAGTCTGCACTTGCTTAACTTGTCTGTTTACAGTAATCACTAGGCATAAAACAGCAAGAGATTAATCCCTTAAGTTTTATATCTGCTCTTCCCTATTTCTATTTTATAGCAATCTTACCTCCTCTATCCATATCTTAACTTTATTTCTTTGTCCTTTAGTCTACTGACAAATCATATAGCTCAAATGGTTGTATGAAAGTCATAGCTTCATGTTCAGTAAAACTCTTATTCTGTGCTCCTATGAAAGACTTCCTCTAGGAACAATTACTTCTAAATTGGCATAACCTATGTTGTCAGTAAGTGATTGCATAAATTCTGGAATAATTGTGGGAAGGATGGTGTAAAGTTTGTACCCTTTGCTTGCTAGACCCATGTATTTTTATTAGTTTTGACACAGCTCCATATATAAGTTGTTGGTACAGTGCAAATATTACATCTGAAGTGACAACACCCCAATGTTAGGGGCCACACCAAATGAGTGTTTTAGGATATTTTTAGTAGAACATTCCACCATTCTATTAGTCTATTTTCATGACATAGTACATAAGAAGACAAGTGGTACCTGTGTCTGGGTACCTTCACTTCTTGCTCCTGTGCTAGGGAACAGCTTCTTGGGCTGGAATGATTTCATTAAGGGTTTTATGCTATATTGAACAGCCTATAATCCTTTTGGGTGTTTGTACCAGCAGACACACTGCAAACAGGATAAACAGATCTACATTAAGAGTAGATGTCAATTCTGATACACAAAAAGTAATAACCCTTCAAAATGGCCAGATTACTAAGGGAACATTGAAATAATGAGGGTTCAGTTTTGGTCCCTGCTTTTGGAACACTGGACTATCAGCAAACCCTAGTGAAAAGGAGATCACAGCACTAGAGGTTAATTGGCCTTATGAATGGGTAATTATCAGCTGATGAACCATTCAATCAATATGTAATCATATCATATTGAAGTTTATGAGGACTAAGTAATTTATGTGCATTAAATTTTATTTTTATATGTATAAATAGAATATTGCCTTTTTTAAAAAAAGATTTTATTTATTTAATTGTCAGAGAGAGAGGGTGAGCACAGGCAGACAGAGTGGCAGAGGGAGAAGCAGGCTCCCTGCAGAGCAAGGAGCCCGATGTGGGACTTAATCCCAGGACCTGAGCCACTTAACCAACTGAGCCACCTAGGCGTCCCAAATATTGCCATTTTAAATGGGAGAATCTAAGTTAATTTTCATCAAAATGGCAAAAAAGTTGATTATTAAGGCTATGCTGTTAGAATATATATAAATTTATGTAAATTAGTATATATATATAAATTTATATGTATAAATTTTAAGAAACATATATATTTGTTTCTTGCTTACATGAACTAAAGAAAAAGGGGCCAGTGAGAGTATTATATGAAAATGTTGAAAGAAATTCATACTTTTAAAAGTATTTTTCATAGAACTCAGACACAAAATAGAAAATACAACAATTGAAAAGATTATTTTTTCCCCAGACACAAAATATAAAATACAACAATTGAAAAGATTATTTTTTCCCAGACATTTAGAGACAATTAACCTTTGGGATATATACAAAATACTGAGAGACTGATCAAAGCAAACACAGATAAGTTATGGGGTAAGTGTATCCATGGACAGACGGTGTAAGGAGGAGGTGATTCTAAATAGGAAAGAAAATGAAAAAAATCTTTTCCACTAAATCATGCCTTTCATGTCAAATAAAATACCTTCATGTGTTGACAAAAGGTGACTTTGACTGATGAATTCTGTTGTGGTTTCTATGTCACTACCTAACTCTGTCAATCAGTTAATTGTCATCAACTATCAGCAAAATTGGAGTTTCTGAGCTCTATTGATCCTTATTTTCCAAATATTGTGGTTTATTTGTATTATTGACTCCGGTTTCTGTGAAGAGGAATTTGCTAAGCCTCAGAAAAATGATGTATTGTGTTTATCTCTCTTCATATATGTCAAAATCAATCCTTAATTTCTGTACTCTTATTTTTTATCCCTTTTCAAAAGAGCAACCCCAATATATATTTCCAAAGCATGTGTCTGTAAACTAATTCATGCAGTGATTCTTGATCAAGTATCTATTATGTGCTAGGCACTTTGCTTAATATCAGTGAAAAAAACTAAGAAGGACTACTTTAGATTTTATAATATGCAAAAGAGCCACAGCATAAGAAAAAAGTATTTAGAAAAATAAAGCAAGGTAAAGGATATCTGGAGTTTTGAGAGAATAATTTTAGATAATTAAATAATTTTAGATAATTAAATCAGAATTGGAGTAGTCATGCAAAATGAAAAAAAAAGTTCAATATTTAAGTATATTGGAAAAGAACTGCTATCATAGGTTCTTGTCAGAGATGCAAAATGTTATTTGTAAAATTACAGATATGAGAATTACCATAGCAAGAAATATATTTACCACCTTAAAATCAAAGTGTTGATGAACATACTTGACCTTATTCCGAGTGCTTTTCTATTCGTGTGGATGTAATAACAATTAGTCATTACTTTATTAGCTTTTCCTATGCTTTCTGGCTCTCCATGGTCCATTTCAGCTGTACTTCTTACTGTTTCCTCAAGATAGTACAGTATAAGTCTTGTTCCTCAATTATTGTGGATGACAAATAAATAAAACACATAAAGAGAACTTACACAAAATATAAGTGAAAGAGAAATAAATTAGATGTCTCTTAGAGTGGAAATGAAGAAGAGGAAGGAACATGAGAGGCAATTTAAAAAAATGAATTTACCAAGAACCCTGGGGCTCACCAGAGTTTTAGGTTGAGTAGTCCTTAATTCAAAGAGTATGTAAGAATACTTATCGCTTCAGTAGAATAAGTATGATTTCTTCTTTAAATGTTTGATAGAATTCCCCTGGGAAGCCATCTGGCCCTGGGCTCTTGTTTTTTGGAAGATTTTTGATTAATGTTTCAATTTCCTTGCTGGCTATTGGTCTGTTCAGATTGTCTATTTCTTCCTGTTTCAGTCTTGGTAGTTTATAAATGTACAGGAATACATCTATTTCTTCCAGATTGCCTAATTTGTAGGCATATAGCTGTTGGTAATACGTTCTAATAATTGCCTCCGTTTCATTGGTATTGGTCATGATTTCTCCCCTTTCATTCATGATTTTATTAACTTGAGTTCTTCCTCTTTCATTTTGGGTAGTCTGGCCAGAGGTTTATTGAATCTTATCAATTCTTTCAACAAACCAGCTTCTAGTTTTGTTGAATTATTCTATGGTTTTTAGTTTCTATTTCATTGATTGCTGCTCTTATCTTTGTTATTTATCTTCTCCATTTTCTGTTCTTTCTCCAGATCCTTTAGGTGTAAGATTAATTTGCTTATTTGAGATTTTTCTAATTTTTTTTAAAACATTATTTTTATTTATTATTATTTTTTATAAACATATAATGTATTTTTATCCCCAGGGGCACAGGTCTGTGAACCGCCCGGTTTACACACTTCACAGCACTAACCATAGCACATACCCTCCCCAATGTCCATAACCTCATCCCCCTCTCCCAAACCCCCTCCTCCCAGCAACCCTCAGTTTGTTTTGTGAGATTAAGAGTCACTTATGGTTTGACTCCCTCCCAATCCCATCTTGTTTCATTTATTCTTCTCCTACCCCCTTAACCCCCCATGTTGCATCACCACTTCCTCATATCAGGGAGATCATATGATAGTTGTCTTTCTCTGATTGACTTATTTTGCTAAGCATGACACCCTCTAGTTCCATCCATGTCATCGCAAATGGCAAGATTCCATTTCTTTTGATGGCTGCATAGTATTCCATTGTGCATATATACCACATCTTCTTGATCCATTCATCTGTTGATGGACATCTAGGTTCTTTCCATAGTTTGGCTATTGTGGACATTGCTGCTATAAACATTCGGGTGCACGTGCTCCTTCAGATTACTACATTTGTATCTTTAGGGTAAATACCCAGTGGTGCAATTGCTGGGTCATAAGGTAGTTCTTATTTTCAACATTTTGAGGAACCTCCAAGCTTTTTTTCAGAGTGGTTGCACCAGCTTGCATTCCCACCAACAGTGTAGGAGGGTTTCCCTTTCTCCGCATCCTCGCCAGCATCTGTCATTTACTGACTTGTTAATTTTAGCCATTCTGACTGGTGTGAGGTGATACCTCATTGTGGTTTTGATTTGTATTTCCCTGATGCCGAGTGATATGGAGGACCTTTTCATGAGTCTGTTGGCCATCTGGATGTCTTCATTGCAGAAATGTCTGTTCATGTCCTCTGCCCATTCCTTGGTGGGATTATTTGTTCTTTGGGTGTTGAGTTTGCTAAGTTCTTTATAGATTTTGGACACTAGCCCTTTATCTGATATGTCGTTTGCAAATATCTTCTCCCATTCTGTCAGTTGTCTTTTGATTTTGTTAACTGTTTCCTTTGCTGTGCAAAAGGTTTTGATCTTGATGAAATCCCAATAGTTTATTTTTTCCCTTGCTTCCCTTGCCTTTTGCGTTGTTCCTAGGAAGATGTTGCTTCGGCTGAGGTCAAAGAAGTTGCTGCCCGTGTTCTCCTTAAGGATTTTGATGGATTCCTTTATCACATTGAGGTCCTTCATCCGTTTTGAGTCTATTTTCATGTGTGGTGTAAGGAAATAGTCCAATTTCATTTTTCTGCATGTGGCCATCCAATTTTCCCAACACCATTTGTTGAAGATGCTGTCTTTTTTCCATTGGGCATTCTTTCCTGCTTTGTCAAAGATTAGTTGAGGATATAATTGAGGGTCTATTTCTGGGCTCTCTATTCTGTTCCATTGATCTATGGGTCTGTTTTTGTGCCAGTACCATGCTGTCTTGATGTTGACAGCTTTGTAATAGAGCTTGCAGTCCAGAATTGTGATGCCACCAACTTTGGATTTCTTTTTCAATATTCCTTTGGCTATTCGAGGTCTTTTCTGCTTCCATATAAATTTGAGGATTGTTTGTTCTATTTCTTTGAAAAAAAAATGGATGGTATTTTGATAGGAATTACATTAAATGTGTAGATTGCTTTAGGTAAAATAGACATTTTCAGAATATTTGTTCTTCCAATCCAGGAGCATGGAACATTTTTCCATTTCTTTATGTATTCCTCAATTTCTTTCATGAGTACTTTATAGTTTTCTGAGTATAGATTCTTAGCCTCTTTGGTTAGGTTTATTCCTAGGTGTCTTATAGTTTGGTGCAATTGTAAATGGGATTGACTCCTTAATTTCTCTTTCTTCTGTCTTATTGTTGCTGTAGAGAAATGCAACTGATTTCTGTGCATTGATTTTATATCCTGACACTTTCCTGAATTCCTGTACAAGTTCTAGCAGTTTTGGAGTGGAGTCTTTTGGGTTTTCCACATATAGTATCCTATCATCTTAGAAGAGTGATAGTTGGCTGCTTCTTTGTCAATATGGATGCCTTTAATTTCCTTTTGTTGTCTGATTGCTGAGGCTAGGACTTCTAACATTATGTTGAATAGCAGTGGTGATAATGGACATCCCTGCTGTGTTCCTGACCTTAGCGGAATAGCTTTCAGTTTTTCTCCATTGAGAATGATATTTGTGGTAGGTTTTTCTTAGATGGCTTTGATGATATTGAGGCTTGTGCCCTCTGTCCCTACATTTTGAAGAGTTTTGATCAGGAAGGGTTGCTGTACTTTGTCAAATGCTTTTTCAGCATCTATTGAGATTATCATATGTTTCTTATTCTTTGTTTATTAATGTATTGTATCATAGTGATTGATTTGCGGATGTTAAACCAACTTTACAGCCCTGGAATAAATCCCACTTGGTTGTGGTGAATAATCCTTTTAATGTACTGTTGAATCCTATTGGATAGTATTTTGGTGATAATTTTCACCTTGTGTTCATCAAGGATTGGTCTGTTGTTCTCTTTTTTGTTGGTTTCCTTGTCTGGTTTTGGGATCAAGGTAATGCTGGCCTCATAAAATGAGTTTGGCAGTTTTCCTTCCATTTCTATTTTTTGGAACAGTTTCAGGAGAATAGTACTTAGTTCTTCTTTAAACATTTGGTATAATTCCCCTGGGAAGCCATCTAGCCCTGGGCTTTTGTTTGTTTGGAGATTTTTGATGACTGTTTCAATCTCCTTACTGGTTTTGGGTCTGTTCAGGTTTTCTATTTCTTCCTGGTAAGTTGTGGTCGTTTATATGTCTCTAGGAATGCATCCATTTCTTCCAGATTGTCAAATTTGTTTGCGTAGAGTTGCTCATAGTATGTTCTTATAATTGTTTGTATTTCATTGGTGTTGGTTGTGATCTCTCCTCTTTCATTCATGATTTTATTTATTTGGGTCCTTTCTCTTTTCTTTATGATCAGTCTGGCCATGGGATTATCAATCTTATTAATTCTTTCAAGAACCAGCTCCTAATCTCATTGATTTGTTCTAGTGTATTTTTTGGTTTGTGTTATTGGTTTCTGCTCTGATCTTTATTATTTCTCTTCTCCTGCTGGGTTTAGGGTTTCTTTTGTTGTTTTTTCTCCAGTTCCTTTAGGTGTAGGGTTAGGTTGTGTACTTGAGACCTTTCTTGTTTCTTGAGAAAGGCTATATATTTTCCTCTCAGGACTGCCTTTGCTATGTCCCACAGATTTTGAACTGTTGTGTTTTCAATATCATTTGTTTCCATGAATTTTTTCAATTCTTCTTTAATTTCTTGGTTAACCCATTCATTCTTTAGAAGGATGCTGTTTAGTCTCTATGTATTTGGGTTCTTTCCAAATTTCCTCTTGTGATTGAGTTCCAGCTTCCGAGGATTGTGGTCTGAAAATATGCAAGGAATGATCCCAATCTTTTGATACCAATTGAGACCTGATTTAGGACCAAGGATATGATCTATTCTGGAGAATGTTCCATGTGCACTAGAGAAGAATATGTATTCTGTTGCTTTTGGGTGAAATGTTCTGAATATATCTGTGATGTCCATCTGGTCCACTGTGTCTTTTAGGGCCTTTATTTCCTTGCTGATCTTTTGCTTGGAAGATGTGCCCATTTCAGTGAGGGAGTGTTAAAGTCCCCTACTATTATTGTATTATTGTTGATGTGTTTCTTTGACTTTGTTATTAATTAGTATACATAGTTGGCTGCTCCCATGTTAGGAGCATAGATATTTAAATTTGTTAGATCTTCTTGTTGGACATACCCTTTGAGTATGATATAATGTCTTTCCTCATCTCTTATTAAAATCTTTGGCTTAAAATCTAATTGATCTGATATAAGGATTGCCACCCCCTGCTTTCTTCTGATGTCCATTAGCATGGTAAATTTTCCACTCCCACACTTTAAATCTGGAGGTGTCTTCGGGTCTGAAATGAGTTTCTTGTTTGCAACATATAGATGGGTTTTGTTTTTTTATCCATTCTGATACCCTGTGTCCTTTGATTGGGGCTTTTAGCCTATTAACATTCAGGGTAACTATTGAGAGATATAAATTTAGTGCCATTGTATTGCCTGTAAGGTGACTGTTACTGTATATTGTCTCTGTTCCTTTCTGATCTACTACTTTTAGGGTCTCTCTAAGCAAAGAGAGACCCTAAAAGTAGTAGA
>NC_081559.1:105981480-106017207 GCF_022355385.1 Mustela nigripes
TTTTGTTTTTTTATCCATTCTGATACCCTGTGTCCTTTGATTGGGGCTTTTAGCCTATTAACATTCAGGGTAACTATTGAGAGATATAAATTTAGTGCCATTGTATTGCCTGTAAGGTGACTGTTACTGTATATTGTCTCTGTTCCTTTCTGATCTACTACTTTTAGGGTCTCTCTTTGCTTAGAGGCCCCCTTTCAATATTTCCTATAGAGCTTGTTTGGTGTTTGCAAGTTCTTTCAGTTTTTGTTTGTCCTGGAAGCTTTTTATCTCTCCTTCTATTTTCAATGATAGCCTAGATGGATATAGTATTCTCATTTAGTTCTCTGAATATATCATGCCAGTTATTTCTGGCCTTCCAGGTTTCTGTGGATAAATCTGCTGCCAATCTAATATTTTTACCATTGTATGTTACAGACTTCTTTTCTAAGGCTGCTTTCAGGATTTTCTCTTTGTCACTAAGACTTGTAAATTTTACGATTAGGTGAGGACCTATTCTTGTTGATTTTGAGGGGGGTTCTCTGTGCCTCCTTGATTTTTATGTTTTTTCCCTTTGCCATATTAGTGTAATGCTCTCCAATAATTCTCTCCAATATATCTTCTGTTCCCCTCTCTCTTTCTTCTTCTTCTGGAATCCCAATTATTCTAATGTATTTTCATCTTATGTTGTCGCTTATCTCTCGAATTCTCCCCTCATGGTCCAGTATTTCTTTGTCTCTCTTTTGCTCAGCTTTTTTATTTTCTGTCATTTGGTCTTCTATATCACTAATTCTTTCTTCTGCCTCATTTATCTTAGCAGTGAGAGCCTCCATTTTTTTGCACCTCATTAATAGCTTTTTTAAATTTCTACTTGGTTAGATTTTAGTTCTTTTATTTCTCCAGAAGGGGCTTTTATATTTCCCGAGACAGTTTCTCTAATATCTTCCATGCCTTTTTTGAGCCCAGCTAGAACCTCGAGAATTGTCATTCTGACGTCTATATCTGATGTATTATCAATGTCTGTATTGATTAGGTCCCTAGACTTCGGTACTGCCTCTTGTTCTTTTTTTTGTGGTGAATTTTTCCACCTTGTCATTTTATCCAGATAAGACTATATGAAGGAGCAAGTAAAATACTAAAAGGGTGACAAAGACCCCAGGAAAATATGCTTTAACCAAGTCAGAAGAGACCCCAAATCATGGGGGGGGGGGGGGGGGGGGGGAAAAAAAGAGGTTAAAAAAAAAAAAGGAAAAATTAAAAAAAGAAAATGAATGCAAGACTAATTAATCATGGGGAGAAAGCCGTAAGCTCAGTGCTTTGCCTTCTTCTTCTCTGGAATTCTGTTGCTCTCCTTGATTTGAACCTGCATTCCTTGGTAGGTGAACTTGGTCTTGGCTGGATTTCTTGTTGATCTTCTGAGGGAGGGGCCTGTTGTATTGATTCTCAAGTGTCTTTGCCCCAGGCAGAATTACACTGCCCTTACCAGGGGCTGGGCTATGTAATCCACTCAGGTTTGCTTTCAGGAGCTTTTGTTCCCTGAGCGCTTTCCATAGAGTTCCGCAGTACTGGAATGAAAATGGTGGCCTCCTAGTCTCTGGCCCAGAGAAGCCAAGAGCTCAGGGAACCACTTTTCAGTGCACCCTCACAGAATAGCACCCAATAACTCCCGTCTCCCTGGCCTCCGGCTGCACTCTGAGCTCACCCACACCGCAGCTTGTTCAAGGTAACCCCAAGCTGAGAGCTCACTCCTCGGCTCTGCCTCTGTAGCCAGCTTCCCCGTTCTAATACCTGCGAGCTCTGCAACACTCAGACACCCCCGATACTTCTGTGACCCCGCGGGACCTGGGGCCACGTTGACCCCACATGGGCTTCACCCTGGTTTAGCATCTGGAGCGATGTCCCTCAGCAGAATAGACATTTAAAAGTCCCGATTTTGTGCTCCATTGCTCTGCCGCTTGCTGGGAGCCAGCCCCTCCCCCGCAGTCTATCTTCCTGTCGCTTTGGATTCACTTCTCTGCCGGTCCTACCTTTAAGAAAGTGGTTGATTTTCTGTTTCTAGAGTTGCTGTTCTTCTTCTCTTCAATCTCCCATAATTTGTAGGTGTTTGCAATGTTTAGATAAGCTATCAAGCTGATCTCCTGCTACCTGATGAAGCCTAACCCTACTACTTCTCTGCCATCGTGACCCCTCCGTCTGAGATTTTTCTAATTTTATTAAGAGAGGCTTGGATAGCTATGTACTTCTCTCTAAGGACCACCTTTGAAGTATCCCATAGGTTCTAAACCAATGTGTTTCCATTTTCATTGGTTTGCATGAACTATTTTAAGTTCCTCTTTAATTTCCTTGTTGACCCATTTATTCTTTAGCAGGATGCTTTTTAACCTCCAAATGTTTGCATACCTTTCAAATTTTTCCTTGTGGTCGAGTTCCAGTTTCAATGCATTATGGTCTGAAAATATGCAGGGAATAATCTTAATCTTTTAGTATCAATTGATACCTAATTTGTGACCCTTGAGTCTGTGAGAAGAATGAGTATTCTGTTGTTTTAGGATGGAATGTTCTACATATATATGTGTATGTTTATATATATGCGTGTATGTATATATATTATATACATACATATATGCATTATAATACATACATGCACATTAATTCACACATGTATGTACATATATACATATAATACATATATGTATAAGTATTATATACACACATATATACATATGTATTTATGTGTACACACACATATACTACATATATGTATATGATACATGTGTATGTATATCATACATATACATACACACATACATATATATACACACACATACACACACACACACACACACATATATACATATATCTATCTACAAGTCTTTATGGTCCAAAGTGTCCTTCAAAGCTCTTGTTTATTTGATGATCTCTCTATTGCTGTGAGTGATGTGTTGAAGTCTCCTACTATTAATGTATTAATATCAATATGATTATTTTTCAATAGTTGGCAGTTGCTATGTTGGGGGCATAGATATTTACAATTGTTAGATTTTCTTGTTGAGTAGACAGTTTAAGTATGATAGAGTGCCCCTCTACATATCTTACTGCAGTCTTGTTTAAAATCTAATTTGTCAGCAGGAAAGAAATTCCAATGGAAAAAAGACAGCATCTTCAACAAATGGTGTTGGGAAAATTGGATGGCCACATGCAGAAAAATGAAATTGGACTATTTCCTTACACCACACATGAAAATAGACTCAAAACGGATGAAGGACCTCAATGTGATAAAGGAATCCATCAAAATCCTTAAGGAGAACACGGGCAGCAACTTCTTTGACCTCAGCCGAAGCAACATCTTCCTAGGAACGTCGCCAAAGGCAAGGGAAGCAAGGGAAAAAATGAACTATTGGGATTTCATCAAGATCAAAACCTTTTGCACAGCAAAGGAAACAGTTAGCAAAACCAAAAGACAACTGACAGAATGGGAGAAGATATTTGCAAACGACATATCAGATAAAGGGCTAGTGTCCAAAATCTATAAAGAACTTAGCAAACTCAACACCCAAAGAACAAATAATCCCACCAAGGAATGGGCAGAGGACATGAACAGACATTTCTGCAATGAAGACATCCAGATGGCCAACAGACTCATGAAAAGGTCCTCCATATCACTCGGCATCAGGGAAATACAAATCAAAACCACAATGAGGTATCACCTCACACCAGTCAGAATGGCTAAAATTAACAAGTCAGTAAATGACAGATGCTGGCGAGGATGCGGAGAAAGGGAAACCCTCCTACACTGTTGGTGGGAATGCAAGCTGGTGCAACCACTCTGAAAAAAAGCTTGGAGGTTCCTCAAAATGTTGAAAATAAGAACTACCTTATGACCCAGCAATTGCACCACTGGGTATTTACCCTAAAGATACAAATGTAGTAATCTGAAGGAGCACGTGCACCCGAATGTTTATAGCAGCAATGTCCACAATAGCCAAACTATGGAAAGAACCTAGATGTCCATCAACAGATGAATGGATCAAGAAGATGTGGTATATATGCACAATGGAATACTATGCAGCCATCAAAAGAAATGGAATCTTGCCATTTGCGATGACATGGATGGAACTAGAGGGTGTCATGCTTAGCAAAATAAGTCAATCAGAGAAAGACAACTATCATATGATCTCCCTGATATGAGGAAGTGGTGATGCAACATGGGGGGTTAAGGGGGTAGGAGAAGAATAAATGAAACAAGATGGGATTGGGAGGGAGTCAAACCATAAGTGACTCTTAATCTCACAAAACAAACTGAGGGTTGCTGGGAGGAGGGGATTTGGGAGAGGGGGATGGGGTTATGGACATTGGGGAGGGTATGTGCTATGGTGAGTGCTGTGAAGTGTGTAAACTGGGTGGTTCACAGACCTGTGCCCCTGGGGATAAAAATACATTATATGTTTATAAAAAATAAATAAATAATGAAAAAAAATCTCATTTGTCTGATATAAGAATTGTTACCCCACCTTTCTTTCCAGGACCATTGATATGATAAATTGTTCTCCATCTCCTCACTTTCAACCTGGAGGTATTTTTATGTTCAAAATGAGTCTCTTGAAGATAGCATATGGACAGGTCTTGTCTTTTTATCCAAATAATACTTATCCAATGAAGCTGTTCCACAAAATATAAATAGAAGGAAAACTTCTAAACTCCTTCTATCAGACCAGCATTACCCTGATCCCCAGACCAGACAAAGACCCCATCAAAAAAGGAGAGTTACAGACCAATATTCATGATGAATAGGGATGCAAAAATACTCAACAAATTCCTAGCGAATAATATCTAACAGTACATTAAAAAGATTATTCATCATCACCAAGTGGGGCTTATTCCTGGGTTGCAAGTATGGTTCAACATTTTCAAATCAGTCAATGGGATAGATCACATTAACAAAAGAAGAGCCAAGAACCATAAGATCCTCACAATTGATGCAGAAAAAGATTTGACAAAATACAACAACCTTTCCAGATTAAAACGTCAAAATATAGGGATAGAAGGGACATACCTCAATTTCATAAAAGCCATCTGTGAAAAGCCCTCAGTGAATATCATTATCAATGGCAAAAACTCAAAGCTTTTCCCTTAAATCAGGAACATGACAGGGATGCCCATTCTTACCACTTTTGATCAACATAGTACTAGAAGTCCTAGCCTCAGGAATCAGACAATGAAAATAAATAAAAGGCATTAAAGCTGCCAAAGAAGAAATCAAATTCTCCCTTTGCAGATGACATATACTTTATGTGGAATACCCAAAAGTCTCCACCTCAATTATCAGAACTTATTCACCAACATGGTAGGATGAAAAATCATTGCACAGAAATCAGTTGCACTTCTACACACTAACAATATGACTGAAAAAAGAGAAATGAAGGAATCAATCCCATTTACAATAGTACCAAAACCCTTAAGATACCTAGGAATAAACCTAAACAAAGAGGTAAAGGATCTGCACTCCAGAAACTACAGAACACTTATGAAAGAAATTGAGGAAGATACAAGGAAATGGGAAAACATTTCATGCTCATGGATTGTAAGAATAAACATTGTGAAAATGTCTATGTTGCCCAGAACAATCTACAATTTCAGTGCAATCCCTATCAAAATACCATCAACATTTTTCACAGAGCTGGAAGAAACAATCCTAAAATTTGTATGGAACCAGAAGAGACACTGAATCACCAAGAAAATGTTGAAAAGAAAACAAGAGCTGGGGACATCACAGTATCTGACTTCAAGCTATATTACAAAGCTGTGATCATTAAGACAGCATGGTACTGGCACGAAAAGACACCTGAATCAATGTAACAGAATAGAGAACCCAGAAATGGACTCTCAACTCTATGGTCACTTAATCTTCAACAAAGCAGGAAAAAAAAATATTCAGTAGAAAAAAGGTAGTCTTTTCAATAAATGGTGCTGAGAAAGTTGGACAGTCACATGCAGAAGATTGAAGCTGCACCATTCTCTTACACCATATACAAAAATTAACTCAGTTGGGGTGAATGACCTAAATGTGAGACAGGAATCCATCAAAATCGTAGAAGAGAACCTAGGCAGTAAACTCTTTGACATCAACCACAGAGACTACTTTCAAGACATGTCTCTGACAGCAAGGGAAAGAAAAGCAAAAATTAACTTTTGGGTCTTCATTAAGATTAAAACCAAACAATCCAGTCAAGAAATGCATGGAAAATATGAACAAACACTTCTCCAAGGAAGACATACAAATGGCTAACAGACATGAAAAAATGTTCCACGTCATTAGACATCAGGGAAATACAAATCAAAATTACAATGAGCTCCCAGCAGTTAGAATGGCAAAAATTAACAAGACAGGAAACAAGTGTTGAAGAAGATGTAGAGAAAGGGGGAACCGTCTTACACTGTTGGTGGGATTATAAACTGGTACAGTCACTATGGAAAACAGTATGGAGGTTCCTCAAGATGTTAAAACAGAGATACCCCATGACCCAGCAATTAGCCTATTAGGTGTTTACCCTAAAGATACAGACATAGTGAAAAGAAGCGTGCACATGCACCACAATATTCATAGCAGTGATGCCTACAGTAGCCAATCTGTGGAAGGAGCTGAGTTTTTCTTCAACAAATGAATGGATAAAGAAGATATGGTTCATATATACAATGGAATATTACTCAGTTATTAGAAAAGATGAGTACTTAGCATTTGTACTGACATGGATGGAACTGAAGGGGATTATGCTAAGTGAAGTAAGTCAAACAGAGAAAGACAATTATACGGTTTCACTCATATGTGGAACATAAGGAATAAAGCAGAGGACTACATGGGAAGGATGGAAAACTGAATGGGAAGAAATCAGAGAGGGAGACAAACCATGAGAGACTCTGGACTCCAGAAAACAAATTGAGGGTTACAGAAAGGAGGTGGGTGAGGGGATGGGGTATCCAGGTGATGGGTATTAAGAAGGGCGCATGTAGGGGTGGGCATTGGTTGTTATACACAACTAATGAATTGCTGAACAGTACAAAAATACTAGTGATGTATTATATGTTGGCTAATTGAACATAAATAAAAAATCATCATTGCATGAGTAGTTAAAATGTCCTGAATTCTTCAACGCAAAATAAAATAAATTTGATAAAATTCTTCTCAAATTTTACAGTAATCAGAATTTACCCTTCTCCTTCCTTCTTTCCTTCCTTCCTTCCCTCCTTCCTTCCTTCCTTTTTTAATTTTTCTTTCTTTCTCTTTTTTTTTTTTAAGAGCAATTTTAGGATCACAGAAAAAGTGGGGTAAGGTGCAGAGATTTCCCATATACCACCTGTCCCCACACAAGGATAGCCTCCCCTATTATTCATTCCCCACCAAACTGATATATTTCTTACAATTAATGAATCTACATGGACACATTATTATCACCCAAAGTCCACAGCTCATACTAGGAATCACTCTTGGTATATTCTATGGGTTTGGGAAATACATAAGGACATGTATTGATTACTATAGTATCTTACAGAATAATTTTACTACTCTAAAAATCCTCTAACTGCCTATTCATGTCTCTCTCCCTCCTAACCCTGAAAACACTGGTCATTTTATTGTTTCTATAGTTTTGTCTTTCCAGACTATATTATAGTTGCAATCACACAGCATGTAGCCTTTTTCTGGCTGGTTTATTTCACCTAGTGGTGTGCATTTAAGGTTTTCCCATATCTTGGTAGCTCATCTGTTTTTAACACAGAATAATATTGTATTGTCTGGATGTACTAAAGTTCATTTATGTATTCACTTACTGAAAGATACCTTTCTTCCAAATTTTGGCAATTTTTAAAAAACCTACTTTAAACATTTGTAGGCAGGTTTTTGTGTGGAACTAAGTTTCCAACTCATTTGAGTAAAACTGGATTGTGATTGCTGGATCTTATAGTAAGAGTTTGTTTTATTTTGTAAAGAATCACCATACCATCTTCCAAAGTGGCTGTACCATTTTGGACTTCCTATAGCAATGGGCGAGAACTTCTGTTGGTTTCCATCCTTATGTTTTCAGGGGTCTTGATTTGGGCCATTCTAATAAGTGTACAGTGAGAACTCTCTGCTTTATAATGCATTTCCCAAATGATAAACAGTGTGGAACATCTTTTCATGTGTTTATTTGCTATTTGTGTACATTATTTGGTGAAGTGTATATTGAGGTTTTTGTTCCATTTCTTAATAAGTTTGTTTACTTTATTACTAATGAGTTTTAAGAGTTCTTTGTGTATTTTGGGTGACTTTTTTTTTTTAAATCAAGTATGGCTTTTGAAAAAAATTTTTTTTTCCTAGTCTGGTTTGTCTTCTCGTTCTTTTAAAAAAGATTTTATTTATTTATTTGACAAAGAGACAGGGAGATCATAAATAGGCAAGAGGCAGGCAGAGAAAGAGGGGGAAGCAGGCTCCCTGCTGAGCAGAGAGACCTAGGACCTAGGACTCCATCCCAGGACCTTGAGATCATACCTGAGCCAAAGGCATAGTCTTAACCCACTGAGCCACCCTAGGTGCCCCTGTTTTCTCATTCTTTTGACTATCTTTCACAAAGCATTTTTTTTTTTATTTTAACAGTCTAGTTTACTCATTGTTTCTTTCATAGATCATGTCTTTGATTTTCTATCTAAAAAGTCATCACCAAACACAGTAACTGGATCTTATGTTGTCTTTTAAAAGTTTCATAGATGGTATTTCACATTTAGATCTCTAATTCGTTTTGAGTTAATCTTTGTGAAGGGCATAAAGTGCCTAACTGTCTAACTTCATTTTTTAATTTGATGTTGAATTGTTCAATACCATTTGTTGAAAAAAAAAAAAAAAACTTAGTTTAGCCTATTACACTGTCATTGTTCCTTTGTAAAAGATTAGTTGACTATATTTAGGTGTGTCCATTTCTGGGGTCTCTACTCTGTCCCATTGATCTATTTATCTATCTTTACCTCAATACTGCACATTCTTCACTAGTGTAAATCTATAGTAATTCTTTAATTTAGGTAGTGTTGGTCTTCCAATTTTGTTCTTCTCCTTTAATACTGAGTTGACCATTCTGGTTTTTTTGCCTTTCTTGTAAACTTTGGGATCTCCTTGTGAATCAGATCAGCTCCACCTCACCATATAAACTTTAGAATTCTTTCAATTTCTTTAAAATTGTGGCTATTGGCCACAAAACAACTTGCTGGGATTTTGTATAGGATTGCTCTGGATGTATAGATCAAAGCCATCTTCATTTATTTAATTCTTTGATTTCATTATCAAAATTTTATAATTTTCCTTATATAGATTTTTAATTTAATCTGAGACTTTTTATGACATTACTGAAATCAAGTTGTTACACTGATGGATATTTATTAAAAATAATCATAAGTGAGGAAGGATAGAAAAAAGATGATAAAATCTTTTATTTCAGCTATGGAAAATTATGTTATCAAATTTTTGTCATGTTACTTTCAAAAAGAATGAAATCTTGCCATTTGGAGTGATAGTATAATCATTTTAAATTAACCCCTTATATACATTTGTATTATGTTTTATCCACACTTTTACATTTTTTATTCTTTGATTGTACTTCACATGATGAAAATTTGATAATTTTTTTTTTGTAGCTGGAATAAAAGAACTAGAGACTATTACATTAAATGAAGTCAGTCAGTCAGATAAAGACAAATACCATATTATTTCACTCATCTGTGGAATTTAAGAAACAAAACGGATGAACATAGGGAAAGGGAAGGAAAAATAAAATAAGATAAAAACAGAGCAGGAAGCAAACCATAAAAAACACTGAGCTCTAGGAAACAAACTGAAGGCTGCTGGAGGGGTGGTGGGTGAGGGGATGGGGTAGCTGGATGATGGATGTTAAAAGAGGCATTGATGTAATGAGCACTGGGTGTCATAAGAAATTCTACCTCTGAAACATAATACAGTATATGTTAACTGAATTGAATTTAAATAAATTAAAAAATACTATATTTTTGTACGTTGCAGGATAATCTTTTTTATTTAGTAACTTTTAAATATTTATTTGTGATTTCTTTTTTTTCTAAATAAATATCCACTTATGGAACTAATTAAATATATTTTGTCCCAAAAGAAAGCTCCTAAAAATGGTATAGCTCAGACCTAGCAAGATTTAGATCTATCCCTATTAAGCAGAAAGCAACTATGAGTCCCACTCACTAATTATGCATGAAGGCATCACTCAAATTTCATCAGTGATATAAAATAATTCAGCAGATAATAAGTGTGCTTATGTATTTTTAAGATTTTATTTACTGATTTGACAGACGGAGATCACAAGTAGGCAGAGAGGCAGACAGAGAGAGAGAGAGAGAGAGAGAGAGAGAGGAGGAAGCAGGCTCCCCACTGAGCAGAGAGCCAGATGCTGGGCTCAATCCCAGGACCCTGAGATTACGACCTGAGCCAAAGACAGAGGCTTTAACCCACTGTGCCACCCAGGCACCCCATAAGTGTGCTATTTGGACCCTCTATACACCATTTGAAACAATTATTATATAGTTAACCATACCTTTTGGGCTTTCTATAGCATACACATCCTATAAAGACAAAGAGTCTATACAAAAATTGGACTGCTGCAACACAGGCTATTAAAAGCTTAAACATGTGATTTGCATTGCCCTGGTCATGCAATTACCCACAAGCCTTTTCTTGAACTTACAGGCTCTTCAAAAACCTTGATCTATCTAAAAGTAATCAATCAAAGATTCTTCTTTTAAACCTGCATTTTAAAAGAATGAAACCTAAAAGGTAATTATATTTGAAAATCTAAAAGTACTCAAGGTATTTATTTTTTAAGATTAAAAAGACTATATATAAGGACAGTCATTCTATACCTCTGTTTTATTTTCTTATTTTCCCCCAAATTCAAAGAAATTAACTGTTCTATACTAGTACATTCATAGATTCAAATACTCAATTTATTCAATTGACTTTTAATTCTCTCTCTCTCTCTCTTTTTTTTAAATAACATTCCTTGCGTGATGGGGCACTTGGGTGGCTCAGTGGGTTAAAGCCTCTGCTTTCAGCTCGGGTCTTGATCTCAGGGTCCTGGGATCGAGCCCCACATTGGGCTCTCTGCTTAGTGGAGAGCCTGCTTCCCCCTTTCTCTCTGCCTGCCTCTCTGCCTACTTGTGATCTCTGTCTGTCAAATAAATAAAATTAAAAAAAAAAAACAACAGTCCTTGTGTGAGAAACCTAATCACTGAAAAACATTAAGCATAAAAGGTGGTTGAGTTAAATTCTGTTCTGTATATTATGAACAAGGCATAGTAGGGCAGTCAATAGGTACAACAGGAACAGCTATTTGGAAATTAACTAATTAAAGATGTCTTTTGCACTTCTCCAGAAAAATAAAACCATTTTAAGTAATTGTATATCCCTGGTTTGAATTTAATTAAAAGAAACTCAATGGTGAAACTTAATTTGAACAATTAAAATTATGTACATACAAGTTATATATGATAATATAATTAATGTAATCACATATGGTTATAACTTAAAAATATTAAACTATAAATTTGTATATGCTGAATAAGATATATTTACCTATAATATTCTATGTCACATAATAATAAATAGCAATACTAAATAGTAGTAGTAAATTGTTAGATTGTTACCAAGAATAGTTTTAGTATTTAAAAGTTTAATCTTTAAGATTTCTAAATATTTTAGAAATGGGTGAATATAATTCTCATAGACCATTTATATTTCTTTTATTTCTAGGTTTCTTCTTTATTTCAAACAAATAAAGCTCTAACTTTTGACCAAGATCATCAGCAGGTCATTTTCCCTGGAAGGTGATTGAGAGTAATGATGCTTGAGAATTATACTTGAATCGGGCTCTAAAAGTTTGAAGTACATGTGCTGTGTTGAGCAAGGAGGATATGGGTATGAGAAAAAGATTTTTACTGGAATCATGCATTTTATTAAAGTCTATTTCATCTGATACTAAGTTTGCCACCTTTAACAACTATGTTCTTAAGAATGTTACCTAGCAGTTGTATGTATTTGTTATTTACTTTTTATCTAACTGGGAAAAATGCTTACTTTTCTACTTCATTGTCTTTAACTCTACAACTATTGATACATTGGGATTCATGTAAAACATTTTATATTTTTACTTTATTTTTATCCAACTTTACCAATAGTCCTTTTTTGGTGCTTTAAATTGTATTGATGGTGTTCTCTTTAGTCCTTCCCTTCTTTACCTTAATCACTTGCTAATATCATAATATGAATAATAGTATTAATAATAGATCACAGTGGATCATATTATGCACCAAGCACCATTCCAAGATATTTACGTAGATTAAGGAATTTCATTATCAGAATAACTCTATGATGTTGGTACTGCTGTGAACTTTCCCTCATTTTGCAAATAAAAAAAGAAGCAGTTTTCAGGACTAAATTTCTCCTATAAAAAGTCTGCTCTCTACCTGCACTAACAAAGTTTAAAAACACCTCAAAAGGATCCCACCTCTATAAGTAACAAAAGTGTCTGACAGAATAAAGCCTTTTAAAAAAAATTAAAATCTAAAGCAACATATTACTAACAGTATCCGTTATCCAGTCATGCATTACTGGATATACAAAAAGCTAAACAAATTGACCTAAAGCCAGAAATTAAATCAGTTAATAGAAACAAACATAAAGATTGCAGAGATTACAGAATTAGCAGAAAATAACTTTAAAAGAGTTGTCTTAAATATGCTCAAATATTTCAAAGTATTATTTTGGATAATTCAGAACAAAACACTTGTTTATCAACCTTTGGGATGACCTGGACTCTAATAGTCCCACAACCCCATCACTATGAAGGGTTGTCAAATGCCTTCCAGGCCTCTCTTCTGGAATTACATGCTAAAGTGGCATAAATATAACTCCCACACATATGGAAATCTGCTTCTCTGAATCATGTTCTCATAATTCTTTTCTGTCTTGGTAACTCAGGATATGCTTAAACAAATCCTGTAGATCTTACCCACTTTCTAGAGTTTTCATTGGTAGAATTGACTTGGATTACCATGCCTGCCATTCCTGAAAATGGAGATCTACATTCAAATGTTAACAGACATGTGATTTTAGAAGGCTTGATGTTAATATTTTAGTCATCCACAACCACCAAAAGAAAAGAATTTAGGATTTTTAAATCTAATAACTCCTTCAATGTTTCTACATTGTTTTTCCTTTTATTGCTTCATTGTTTCTGTTTACTTAAAACATCTTTAACTGTTTATATATTGTTTATATTTTACTATGTGATTATAGATAGATGAAGTGATTTACTTACCATTCTTTCTACTGTCTCACTCCTTGCTCTGGATTTAATTCTTTTTCTCATATGTTTCCTACTTATTAAAATAAGAAATAACAAATAACTATGAAGTGCATTAAGTGTAATATCTTAAATTTGTAGTTTAATGATGTTATCATGTGTCATCCACTGAAACAATATATGGAATGTATATGAATCTCATAAGGTGCCTTGTATCTTTTCCCAATCTATAACCCTGAGGTATCCACTATTTTAATTTCTGTCATCATTAAACAAAGAATTTATTTTAGTTAATATTGTCAATCAAAATCACATGTACTTACTTATTTTTTACCTGTTCTATCACCTACAAGAGACATGCAAGGGACACCTGGTTGGCACAGTCAGCTAAGTGTCTGACTCTCAGATTTGGCTCGGGTCATGATCTCAGTGTCCTGAGATCAAGCCCCATGTCAGGCTCTGCACATAGCCCGAGATTGGCTTAGGAATCTCTCTCCCTTTCCCTCTGCCCCTCACACTTGTGAGTTCACTTTATCTCTCTCTCTCGAATAAATAAGTAAATCTTAAGAGTAAGAGAGAGAGAGACATGCCAAAACCTCCATCCATGAGTATGGATTTGTCTATTTCTCTTTTTAGTTTATTACTTTATGTAATGCATTTTAAGTTACATTTTTAGATCAATATTTAGAATTGTTATTATCTTTCTATGGAATGCTTAATACTAGGTTGTTTTTGTTTTTGTTTTTTCTGAATGATTTAAATATTTTCTCTTTTATTTGGTTTTAGCAGTATGTCTTCAGTGTATTTGCTTTTTTGATTATATATTTGATTTGTACATTTGGGTTTTTCTTCCTTTTTGGTGTGTTGTATTTAATTTTATTTGATATTAAGCTTGTTTTGTGTCACTAGGTTTTTTGAACTTGTGGGTAGATAACTTTCATCAACTTAAAAATGTCTTAACTTTTATCTTTACAAATATTGACTCTGTTCTGGTTTTTCTCTTCAAGTTTTTCAGTCAATATATTTATTCAATATGCTGTATTCATTTGTTTTAAATTTTTCTCTCTGGATAATTTATATTAATATATCTTTGGGTTTTAACAATTCATCTTCTTACTGTGTTTAGTCTGCTTTTAAATATATCAAATAGGTGAAATAATTCAATGACTAAAATAAAAAAAAATCACTATTGCACCTCATCAGTAAATTTCAACTAGCAAAAAGGAGTAAGTAAATTTGAATATATATTGATAAAGATTATATAAACTGAAGATAGAGATTATACAAACTAAAGAACAGAGAAACAAGAATGAAGAAAAGTAGAGACCCTAAAAGTGTACTAATAAATGGATAATTAAAGGACAAGAAAGAGGAAAAGGAAAAGAAAATATCTTCAAAGATTGAATACTTCCCAAATTTACTGAAAAACAATAACTTACATATCTAGAAAGTTTGAAGAATTCCAAGTAGGATAAATACAAGGAGATTCACAAATAGACTCATTACAATAAAAGTGCTGAAACTCAAGGACTAAGAAAAAAAAAATCTTGAATAAAACAAAAGGAAAAAAAAAAAACACAACTCTTCATACAAGGGAATCCTAGTAAGATAAAAAGTAATTTTCTCAACAGGAACAGTAGATGCCAGAAATCCATAGGATAACCTATTCATAGTGTTCAGAGTAGTAAATGTCAACCTTGCAAAAATCTTATATACAGAAAAGCCATTTTTCAAAAATAAAGACTTTCTCAGATCAACAACAGCAGAAAATTTGTTGCTAACAGATCTGCCTTACAGTAAATAGTGAAGGAAGTTCTGCAGGCTAAAAACAAGAGATCCTAAATAGTAATTCAAGTCCAAATAAATAAATAACCACCGGCAAATGTTATCATGTAAGTATAAAAGTTATCATGTAAGTATAAATGAATTTTTACCTTTTTTACTTAACATTAAATTGTATAGAATCATGTATACATAATTTATTGTTAGGCCCATAATGTAAATGCAATATGTATGAGATATTTTGCAAATGATAGGACAAAGGGGGTGGGTGGGAGCAAAGCTCTACTGAGCTAAGGAAATGATAGATAAAAATACATGGTATATGTTCAATTTGAAACACTGAAATGTAATACCTATAATAAGAATAATACATAAAAAGAAGGAAAAGTAATAATAAGAATAATGTTTCCATATATCACTGGATTGAGACACTGAGTGTGATGCTTATTTTGGCAAGTTAGGACAAATATGGTTAACCATACAAACACCAGTAGAAAAGAACAAAAATCTCAAAAGTATCGTAAAAAAGAATCAGCATTAAAAAATACATACATTAGAAAATTATTTAATGCAGATAAAGCAGTAAAGGAAGAAGAGAGAAAGATGTCACATAGAAAACAAAGCATAGAATATCTTATATGAATCTAACAATATCAGTAACATTACAAATAGATGAAACAACCTCATTAAAAGACAGATATTATCAGACTAGATTTAAAGACACACTAAAGATTCAAAGGGACAAATACAGGCACACTTTAGTGTTGCAGGTTCAGTTCCTGACCACTGCCCTAAAGTAACTATTACAATAAAGTGAGTCAAATGAATTTTTTTGTTTTCCAGTGCATATAAAAATTATGTTTACACTACACTGTAATCTATTAAGTGTGCAACAGCATTATGTCTAAAAATAATCTATATCTTTAATTAAAAATACTTGATTGATAAACATTGCTAAAATTATAAGTGCCTTTAGCAAATCGTATCTTATATCACAGATAAAATATACAATAATTAAAAAAATGAAATATTTCAGCAAACACAAAAAACCTGGAGTGGCTATCCTAAAATACAACAAAATAGGCATGTTATGGGCTGAATTTTGTTCCCCTAAAACTCATTTGTTGTACCTCTAACCTCTAGTACCTCAGAATGTGAGTTTTTAACAAGAGGTATTTGGACATAGAGGTAGATACCAAGGTCACAGCAGAACAGAGGAAAGACTATGTGAGGACACAGTTAGAAGGAAGCCATCTGCAAGCCAAGGAAAAAGGTTTTAGAAGAAACTAAGCCTGCTGATATCTGGCCTTACCTCTAGAACTGTAAGAAAATTAATTTCTGCCATTAAAGTCTGTGGTGGAATTTTGGGCAGACTAGAATTAATACAAATTAAAACAAAATATTATTAGAGATAAAGAGACATTTTAATGATAAAATGGCCAGCTTAAAAGGAAGGTTAACAATTATACATATATATGTATCTAATAAAAGATCTCTGAAACATATAAAGCAAGAACTGATAGGAATAAATGGGGAAAATAGAAAAATTTAATAATAATAATTAGAGAGTTCAATACCTCAATTTTAATAACTGATAGAACAAGTAGAAAGACCAAGAGGGAAATAGAAATTTAAGCAACATTATAAAACAATTTGACCTGATCTTGAGTGCTGACTCCACCCAACAACAGAACAGATACTCTTTTCAAGTGCATTTTCAAGTGCATATTCTCCAAAATGTTCTATATGCTACCGTAAAACAAACTTCAAAAAATATAAGAGAATAGAAATAATAAAATTATGCTTTCTAACCACAATGAAATTAAGAATCAGTGGCAGGAAAAATTTTAAGAAACTCACAAAAATGTGCAAATTAAAGCACACACTTCTAAGTATCCAAAGGGCAAGAGAAGAAATCAAAGGGAGAATCAGAAAATATTTGGGAATCAATGAAAAATGACTCAGCATATCAAAACATATTGAACATAGCTAATTAAGTAGTGCTTAGTATAAAATTTGTAGATATTAAGACCTACAGTAAGGGGAACCTGGGTGGCTCAGTCAGTTAAATGACTGTCGGCTTTAGTCTGGATCCCAGAGTGCTTTGATAGAGCCCCACATTGGGCTCATTGCTAGTGGGTGACCTTCTTTGCCCTCTCCTCTGCTGCTCCCCCGGCTGTGCTCTTCTGCTCTCACTCTGTTAAATAAATAAACAAAATCTTAAAAAAAAATACCTACAACAAGAGAAAAGAAAGATCTCTAAACACTAAAAAACAGACACAAACAATGAATTATGGAACACTACATCAGAAACTAATGATGCACTGTATGGTGACTAACATAACATCATTAAAAAAAAAATCAAAACAAAGTGCTAAAAACAAACAAACAAGAACAAAGAATCACAAGTGTTCTCCTTTATCCCCATAGCCCATTTACCTCATCTCTGGTCCACCTACCCTCCTCTGAGTAATTTCCTGTGACACAGAAACATAGAAACAAACGAAATAGATTTGACACATGTAATGATATTTATACATGGGATGGAGATATTAAAATACACTTAAAATGAACAAATCAAATATAAATATATTAATATGGAATGGATGATTCCCAAAACAGTGATTTTCAAAGAAAATGGAAATTTGTAAAAAAAAAAAAAAAAAAAAAAAAAAAAGCACAACATGATACCATTTTATTATTTTAGGGAAATTGTGTGCATGTGTCTGTACGTGTGTACACACTATTATTAAGTTTAAATTATTAATTGCAGTAATGGGAACCGCATTCCACTCAAGAGGTAGGAGATTCTGGTGGTAGTTGTATCTGATCTATACAAAGAGAGACAGCAAATAAATATAAACATGTTAATTAACTATAATCTAATAGATACCTGACAAAATATTAAATTCAGGTAATAGGCAGCCAGGATGTTTTTTAGTTTGTTTGTTTGTTTTTGAAGGATATATTTATTTTAAAGAGAGAGCACAAGAAGAGAGGGGCAAAGGGAGAGGGAGAGAGAATCTCAAGCAGACTCTCGACTGAGCATGAAGCCTGATGCCAGGCTAAATCTCAGGACCCTAAGATCATAATCTGAGATGGAACCAAGTCAGATGTTTAACACACTGTGCTACTCAGGCACCCCAGGCAGCCAGCTGTTCTGTTTTACTGTTTCCCAAAAAAATATTGACAAGAAAGGATTTCCAGCTAAAAAAAAAAATTGAATATTACATTTATTTGGAATGTACTAAATTTCTGTAGAGATTCATACATTTTTGAGATATGTTTTTAAAAATATAACAATAAAAATTGCATTCAAAGGAAGTTCTTAAACATTTAGCAATTAAAGAAAACAGAATCGTTTTCAATAATCAAAACCCAGACTATTCAGTAATTCAAAGGATCAAGAAAAAGTAAAATTTTTCAGACCTGAAATATCTATTCAGGGATTAGTCCAGGACTTTATTATTTCTTGAGATTTCTGTAGCCAAAAAAAAAAAAAAAAAAAAAAACGGTTAATAAAGAGACAAGTTTTTTTTTTTTTAAGAATTATTTATGTATTTATTTGACAGAGAGAGAGAGAGCAAGATCACAAGTAGGCAGAGAGGCAGGCAGAGGGAAAGGGGGAAACAGACTCCCTGCTGAGCAGAGAGCTGGATGCTGGGCTTGATCCCAGGACCCTGAGCCCATGACTTGAGCTGAAAGCAGAGGCTTAACCCACTGAGCCACCCAGGCACCCTGAGATAAGTTTTCCTATGTTTCACATAATGAATTTTAAGTTGCTTTAATTTTCAGTTGTTGAAATATGAGGGTCTGACAAAATATATAGCCTATTTCCTTCTACTACTACATTAGAATAAAATAAAAATTTGCCCCAGGAATGGATCACATTCTGTCTTATTTTTGAAATTTCATTTATAATTAGAATTACAGAATATGAATATATGTAGGTCTATATTCAAAAAGACAATGTGTGTTCATTCTTTTTCATACTTATTAAACTTCACTAAGTATATTCATAATTCCAAAAATGTTAAATGCATATAATAAATGGCAAGATGTTGTAATATATATGTGTGAGAAGGAATGGAAATATCTCTCTTAGCAAATAGAAAAAGAAAGATTTGTTTCAGTCAAATGACGAGGAAAATACAGATACATTTAACTGTATTAAAGACAAACAAGCTGAAATATAAGTCATGGAATAAAGGTAAATATTACAGCACTCTTAAAAACTGATATCTAGATCATTTAAAAAATGTTATAAAAAGTCTTGAAAAAATAAAATAAGAAGTTTTAGTGCATAGTAAAACATGTCCAAAGACATGAAAGCTCTGGGGCGCCTGGGTGGCTCAGTGGGTTAAAGCCTCTGCCTTCGGCTCGGGTCGTGATCCCGGGGTCCTGGGATCGAGCCCCACATTGGGCTCTCTGCTTAGCAGGGAGCCTGCTTCCTCCTCTCTCTCTGCCTGACTCTCTGCCTACTTGTGATCTCTGTCTGTCAAATAAATAAATAAAATCTTTAAAAAAATAAAAAAAAAATGCATTCAAAGACATGAAAGCTCAGTTTTAAAAAAAATCTGGATTTCCAATAAATATTCAGAAGGTTTATATCCCTATAAATCAAAGAAATGCCATTTCATATTCATAAATTCAAACAAAAATCTCTGATAAGGCAAACCATTATTTAAGGATATGACAATATAAGAATACTCATATATGTAAGATTAGAAACAACTACAAACACTTTTCAGGATGAATTCCATTTCATTATGTTAATCAATTAAAAGTGTACACTTTATACCCAGCACCTGCATTTACATTCCTATGGGGGTGAATTTAATAATGTTCCAAGCACTGTTTGTAATTAAGAACATGGACTAGCAGGAATGTCCATTAAAAGAGGAATAAATGAATTTTAAAGTAATAAATTCTAAAATAATCAAATATTCTGCAGTTGAATTGCAAAGAACACATACACATGAATCTTGAAAATATAATATTGACAAAATAAGCAATTTCTTTAAAAATATGTACACAATGACTCTGGTAACTATAATAGTAGATGGTGATATATTTAATATTAAATTATACTATAGTTTATATTTTTAATGAGTATATTAAAATATGAGTGGGAGTAATACAATTAACTTTGCTGTTTTTACTTGGGGAGAAAAATATTGAGAAAAGGATAGAAAGAGATGATTTGCTCTTATCTATAGTTCTCATGTTTAAAATTAAAAAGGTTTAAATTAAATGTGGTATAATATGAACATTTGTTAATTTTTTTCTGAGTATATGTTTTCTGTAATGTTAAGTAATTGTGAATTAATTCACGATTTAAACTATAAGAAAATCACAATGCCAAGTATACGTTTCATTCTCTGTATGGAAAACTATTCTTATACATTTTTTTTAATACTCTGCAAATATATGAAAAATTCTTGGCAGCTTCATAGATTCAGAATTTGTAAGGTGTTTGAAATGACTTTCCTTATAAACAAATTTTGCACTGGGCTAGGATCATGTTACTGATAAACCATCTTCTGTCTTCAGGGAACTAAATCAAGAAAATGACAGATAAAGTTTTGCACATAAATATGACATTTTCAAATAAAAATCCTGCATAATCTTTTAAATAGTGAAAAGAAAGAATAAACAACTTTCATTTCTTAAATAAAATGTGTAATTTTTAGGATGTGTGGGTGGGGAGGCTATATTTAATTTCAAGTGATGATTCAAAGCAACAGATCATCGTGTAACATAATTGAACTGCCAATACCTTAATTCTTTAATCCATGTATTTGACCTAAATTTGTAATCAATATAAATTTAAACTTATTGTCCTTATTGGAACTTAAATAAGAATATAAAAATAATTGGTAGCCACAGTATGTTTAAATGATTTATTTCCTATGAATAATTCATGTTGTCCACCTAGCTGAATTTTTACTTTATAAAGAGACTTTCAAATGAACATATATATCAGTCTTGAGACAGGACACAATTGCAAAGGCAGGAGTTAAAGTTTAAGCTTTTCCACTCACCAATAACCTAGATATGCATGATTCCCCATTGTTTATAAACATGAACTTCAGAGATTGGCCAGGGTTCATTTTTTAGTATTATTGCACATTCTTTCATTTAGTCTCTTAAAGTCCTATATTAACTGTGAAATGGGAATAATAATAATATTTTTTCATAGGTTATCAAGGATTATTTAAAAAGGTAAAGGATAAAGTGATTAGAATGGGACTAAAATGGCTTATTATTACTTATTACTACTATCATTATTATTTATTCTATAAAATCGTCTATTGAAACTCCTTTTTATCTTTGAAATCTAAATAAAAACCAAAAAAAATCCCAAAATATACTTACCTTTTTTTTAGTATTTTTTAAATTTAATTTTATTTTTTCAGTGTTCCAAGATTCAATGCTTATGCACCATAGCCAGTGCTCCATGCAATATGTGCCCTCCTTAATACCCAACACGAGGCTTACCCAACACCCCACCCCCCTCCAAAACACTAAGTTTGATTCTCAGAGTCCACACACTCTCATGGTTCTTCTCCCTCTCTGATTTCCACCAACTCAGTTCTCCTCCTCTCCTCTCCTCCCAATGTCCACGTACTTGCTCCACAAGTAAGTGAAACCATATGATAATTGACTTTCTCAGCTTGATTTATTTCATAATAGCATAATCTCCTCCAGTCCCGTCCATGTTGATACAAAAGTTGAGTATTCATCCTTTCTGATAGAGGCACAATACTCCATTGTATATATGGACCATATCTTCGTTATCCATTTGTCTGTTGAAAGGTATCTTGGCTCTTTGCACAGTTTGGTGACTGTGGCCATTGCTGCTATGAACATTGGGGTACAGATGGCCATTCTATTCACTACATCTGTATCTTTGGGGTAAATACCTGTAGTGCAATTGCTGGGTCATAGTACAGCTCTATTTTTAATATCTTAAGGAATCCCCACATTGTTTTTCCAAAGTGGCTGCACCAACTTGCATTCCCACCAACAGTGTAAGAGGGTTCCCCTTTCTCCACATCTCTCCAACACTTGTTGTTTACTGTCTTGCTGACTTTGGCCATTCTAACTGGTGTAAGATGGTATCTCAATGTGGTTTGGATTTGAATCTCCCTCATGGCTAGTGATGATCAACATTTTTTTATTTGTCTGTTATCGATTTGTATGTCTTCTTTGGAGAAGTGTCTGTTCATGTCTTCTACCTATTTTTTTGACGTGATTATCTGTTTTTTTGAGTGTTGAATTTGAGGAGTTCTTTATAGATCTTGGATATCAGCCCTTTGTGTGTAGGGTCATTTGTGAATATCTTCTCCCATTCCATGTGTTACCTCTTTGTTTTGTTGACTGTTTCCTTTGCTCTGCAGAAGCTTTTGGTCTTGATGAAATCCCAGAAGTTTATTTTTGCTTTTGTTTCTCTTTCCTTGGAGACATGTCTTGAAAGAAGTTCCTGTGGCTGATGTTGAAGAGGTTACTTCCTCATGTTGAAGTCTTTTATCCAAGTTGAGTTTATCTTAGTGTATTGTGTAGGAGAATGGTCAAATTTTGTTCCTCTATACATAACTGTCCAATTTTCCCAGCACCATTTATTGCATATACTTATCTTTTAAGAACTTACTGTTCTTTTTCAAATCCTGATTATTATATAGACTGATTAAATTCTTTCCTGGAATCTTCCTTTTGTCTCACATACCACAGACTCCATGTTTGTATATTAATCTTCTAATCATTCATATGTGCCCTTCATTTGGAAGGCCACACCTGCTTTCCTTTTACTAAAATACTGGGTTCTGTCAAAGAGCCTCAACTCAATTTTAATAAGAATTTTTTTTTTACTTTATTTTTTCAATAATTATGTTAAATTGCTTCATTATCTACCCTCCCAATGGCGAAAAGGGTATCTTTATGATATACTGCTCCTGTAGCTAACAATTCTTTGTCACTTTAAAAGCTATTTTAGTGAAGAAACTCTTTTTAGCCTTGGGACTTCTTTAACAGAGCCTAACTTGGTTGGCTGCTGGAAAATGTTCACATTGAAGAGGAACATAGGGCACAGTTGTTACTTCCTCCACAGCTTTTTTGAAGTTGGGAAGATGTCCTGCCTTCTTCCTAAAATTTCCTCACAATGCAGAAGTAGCAAGTGCATGGCTAGAATGGAGCTTTCCTATTTATCTTTTTCAAGATAAATATAATGTGAATAAATATATGGGTGAATTACTCACAATATCCCATATTGTGATAGGGTAAAATATTGTCCCCCACTAAAGGAAGTGACTGACAAGATAGTTGCCTCTTAAGAAGTCCTTCCCTAAAATTGTTCAAACTATAACAGGCTTTTTGTTTTCTTAACTTAGTTTTATAGCACCTTTATTTTCTATAGTTATCTAGAGAAGCAATTTGCAATCTTTTCCTTAAAGAAGGATTGTAAATATTTTATTCTTATAGGCTATATTATCATGCTGCAACTACTTATTTGTGTCCTGGGAGCTGGGAAATCAGCTTCAGGTACTGTATACCATGAATGGGTGTGGCTATGTTTTAAAGTTTTATCTTAAAAAAATTGATGTGTGATAAGCAAACTGTAGTTAGTTGAGCCATAGTCTACAGCATTTTCTTCTCTTTTCATTAAGGCATCAATTTGTGGGCAGAACATAGGACAGAAGTCACATGCTTATTCTAGAGAAGTAGAAAGAATATTTCTTAGTAATATTTCATATCACTTCAATTGTTTCAACAAATATATTTTTGAAAGTTGCAATAGATAAATACTTCCACTATAGAAAACACAGCAATCAGAAGGACAACAACACTAACAATAAAAAATCTACCAACAATAACAACAACAAAACCCCCAAACAAACAAACAAACAAAAAAACAAAATAAACAATGAAAGCATATTATTGTATACATGAAAACAATGGCATTACTTCTATATATTTCCACTTGTGGTTTCATTGGTCTCTCCCATTTTGGCTTCATAAGCCTTACGTCTCTTGCCCTTTCTCCTTAGGAGAAAGTGTTAGGCTGTGTACAAACACTCTGACCTAGAATTTCTTCGTGTTATCAATGAAGGCATTTCATGGCTATCAGGGATTTATTAAATGCACTAATTAATTAATGAGGTTAAAAAAAGGTCCTGGAAAAAATCTATATATTTAGAAATCAGGCAATGCTATTTACCTTTTCTACCATTCAGAGTTCTCCTGATAAACAAAACAAATGGAAATAAATATTAAGTATATTTAAAATACCCATGAAGTATGTTTGTTTTTATTTATTATGAGATGTTGGCTCATGCAATTATGGAGGCTGAGAAGTACCATGATCTGTGGTTGGAAAACTAGAAGTACAGGAAAGCCAGGAGTGTAGTTCAATCTGAGGCCAAAGGCTTGGAAACCAGGGTTGAAAATCTTGGTATGAGGGCAGGAAAAGATATCGCAGCTCATTCATACCGGTGTAAGTGATGAATCTTCCCTTTCTTCACCTTTTGTTATATTCAGGTCTTCATATGATTAGCTAATTTCTGCCCACAGTGGAGAAGACAATCTGTTCTACTGAGTCCACCAATTCTAATGTTAATCTCATGTGGAAACACTTTCTTAGACACACTCCAAAATAATGTTTAGCCAAATACCTGGGTACCCCATGATTCAGTTGAGTTGACATACAAAATTAGTTATCACAAATCCACTCCTTGTCAACCTGGCACTAATACAGTCTCCTTAAAACACATTTAAGCTCCCAATAAATTCAACAACATGGTTACAAGTCCACCTAATAGGAAACAATCATCTCGTATTCAAGTAAAACCACATTAACCTTTCCCCAGCAGAGGAGGCAAAGCTCTTAAGTGATGTTTACTATTGCTGATATCCTAAAACTTAAATACTGTGATGTAGAATTAAGAATACTTAAATAGTATGATATGAAGTCAGTAGATCTTATGTTACATGATGAAAGAATAAGAAGGGAAAGAAAGTAAATTTATATATCTATACATTATATAAAGGTATTCAAAACAAATAAGGAGGGCATATTTATGATAATTATAATCCTCATTTTTGTAACTGGACATATGGTTGTAGTTGGTATTTATAACTGCCTTCTCCTACTACCCATTCTGTATTTTTTTACCTTCAATCAAGCACCTTACCAGGTTCTTTACCTGGCAGGGTGGCTAAGGCTTCATAACTGAAGAGTTTGAGCTATTAGTAGTCATGACTGGATTGGATTGTTATAGTTTTTCATTAGCCTTTATCAAAGGGTCTGGTGATATTGAAACATCTTAAGCAATCTCCTGTATTCTAGACATATTCTTCTTTAACCCCAAAGTGGAGAAGAAGTCAGGATCAGCCAGCAGAGTAACCCCCTTTATTTGTCTGTTGATTCACAGTCATGAGGAGTCCAAAGTGGCCAGGTGGTAGTCTTAATTGCCAGCTCAATGAAATCATTGTTGTGCTTCCCAATTGGAACATTACTTGTTGTTTGTTTGTTGTTTTTTAACTAAGCTCTGTACCCTCTGCACCCAATGCTGGGCTTGACCTCACAACCCCAAAATCAAGAGTCCCATGCTCTACAGACTGAGCCAGCCAGGTGCCCCACATCACTCCTTTTTATTGAAACTAAGATCTCTAAGGTAGTAGAGCATAAAATCACAGAATTAGGAAGGCAATTTTCAGACAGGCTTACTGGGTGTAATAGTGAGTGTGCTATAACGATGCCCACAATTTAATTCCTGTGAATCCTAGCTATGGGTGATACAGCATCATATTTTAGACATTGATTGAGAACATATATCAAGTTTTGAATCCTTTACCCCCTACCAGGTGTGGCCACTTAGTTGTTACGGTGACTTTTCAGAAAAATCAGAAAAAAATCTGTGTGGAATACCATGACAGTGATATTACTAAGACACCTACCTAATATTTTACCCAAGATTAATCAATTATGTGAGGGGATATCAGGAAACTATGTCAAGGGTATACATTTCTACAAAGTTTAGTGCAGCTATGGGTAACCATATGCTATAACTCTAGGACAAAGTCTCCCTTTCCTTATAAGAAGACAAAATCTAGTAACAAAAATTATCCCCTTGACCAAACTCTGGATAGGCTCCCTGAGATTTATTCTTAACTAGACCTCAACCATGACTTATAAAAACTGCAGATTCATTTGTCCACTCCTCACTTCCTCCAACCCAATTGAAATACTTGAACAAATCCTACCACAATTTCTAAGATTTTTAATTTCTAATTGCTAAGATCAAGGTCACATGCCTAGGATAAGAATTCCAACACTCTTAAGTTCCTGCTTAGAGAAGCTCAAAGCTGCCAAAGAAAATATTATTTATTCCAGTCAACATCTGATTATAGGGCCCCTGTCTCCCTGTCTCTGTGGGAAGGAAGGAACCAAACTTCAATAAGTAGCTGATAGCAAATTCAGATGGGTTTTACAGGGACCCAAAATTTCTTCCTGCTTTTTATGAACTTCCACTTTCCTGACTGAGTCTCACTTATTTTTCTATATTCCCTTATTCTCCATTTAATACTCCTGGTCACCCCTGCAGAAATAAAAATTGGGTTCTGTTCATTCTAGATCCTCTTTCCTATTTTAATACTTTGTTGCTGATTAATATCTGTTCTTTTCAATGATACTAGTGTCTGTATTTTTGAATCTTTGACAATGGCAAGGTTATGTTTCTTTTATTTTGATTTTTAATTTGAGTATACCAGGAATGTGGACAAAGTACATAAAGGAGCATGGGCTATCTTGGGTCCATGAAAATGAAAGTCACACTCTAAGGGTGACACTGAAGGAAGAAAGAAATAGCCCACTTAGCTCCTAAACAACAGCCTCAACTAACTTATCATGAGTGATATAAAACTGGCTACTTTTAGGTTGTTATATAAAAAAACAAAACAAACAAACAAACAAACAAAAAAACCCAAAACAATGCTTTATTTGATCAAGTCAATATAGCAAGATTTCTATACATACAGTGTAACACAAAGTTATCTGATATAATTTGTCCCAAACATGGCATCTTAACTTACTACATGAGGCTAGAAAAATCTCTGTCAAAATGAGGTAATTGGACGACACGACCTAAAAGTGTCCTTCCAGTTCTGAGATGTTATTTATTTATTTATTTACTAGAAGTCTCCTCACCTGGCATGGAGCCCAATATGGAGTTTGAACTCACAACACTGAAATTAAGACCTGAGCAGAAATCAAAAGTCAGATGCTAAACTAACTGAGCAACCTAAGAACCCGTACTTCTGAGATTCTTTTTTTTTTTTTAGTTTAAATTTAATTATCCAATGTATAGTGTGTCATTTTTTTTATATAATGTTCAATGATTCATTAGTTGGGTATAATGTCCAGTTCTCGTCACCACACATGCCCTTATTAATACCCATCATCTAGTTATATATCCCCACACCCATCTCCCTTTCCACAACCCTCAGTTTGTTTCCTGGAGTCAAGAGTCTCATATGGTTTGTCTCCCTCTCTGATTTCTTTTCACCCAGTTTTCCTTCCCTTCCCCTATTGTTCTTTACACTATTCCTTATGTTCCATATATAAGTGAAACCATATGAAAATTGTCTTTTTCTGCCTAACTTATTTCACTTAGCATAATTCCCCCCAAGTTCCATCCATGTCTTTGCAAATGGTAAGTACTCATCCTTTCTCATGGCTGAGTAATAGTCCATTGTATGTATGAACCACATCTTCTTTATCCATTCATCTGTTGAAAGGCATCTCGGGTCCTTCCACAGTTTGGGTATTGTAGACATTGCTACTAGGATTATTGGGGTGCAGGTGCCCCTTCTTTCCACTATACCTGTATCTTTGGGGTAAATACCTAATAGGGCAATTGCTGGGTTGTGGGGTATCTCTATTTTTAACATCTTGATGGACCTTCATACTGTTTTCCAGAGTAGCTGTACCAGCTTGCATTCCCACCAACATCACCCTTGCCAACATTTAGTGTTGCCAGTCTTGTTAATTTTAGCTATTTTAACTCGTGTTAGGTAGTAGCTCATTGTAGTTTTGATTTGTATTTCCCTGATGGCTAGTGACATGGAGAATTTTTTTATATGTCTGTTATCCATTTTTATGTTCTTTGGAGAAGTGTTTGCTCATGTCCTCTGTGCATTTCTTGACTGGATTATTTGTTTTTTGGATGTCAAATTTGAGAAGTTCTTTATAGACTTTGGATACTAGTCCTTTAACCATAATGTCATTTGAAAATATCTTCTCCCATTCTGTAGATTGCCTGTTAGTTTTGTTGACTGTCTCCTTTGCAGTGCAGGAGATTTTTATCCTGATGAAGTCTCAAAAGTTAATTTTTGCTTTTGTTTCCCTTGCCTTTAGAGATGTATCTACAAGAAGTTGTTATGTTCAAGGATGAGTTAATCATACAATCTGAATCCAAAATCTTTTGTCCAGAGTGCCTTTTATGGTTTTCTTAAACATATGTTAACAACAAATACTTCTAGTTACTTATTCATGTGCCTTCTGCAAACTTGCATGATTCTTGATATGTTTAAAATAGGAGTTTCTCATTTGCTGAGATCTATTTGTAATATTACCAACATCTGAAACCTAAACATGTACTCAACTTAATTATTCTGTATTTATCATCCTTGCAACCTCATGTCTTAATTAAATTTTATTGTGTGTGATGATGTTAGAAATCATACAGTTAGTGCTATGTATACCACATCTGCTAAAACTGACTTGAGGGTATTTATGCATGAAGATAGACTCTCAGGCATAAATAGAGGCTGGACATTCCCAACAGGTCACATATCCAGTAAACAAAACAGAGGACAGAACACAGTTTTCGAATATTGACTAATGTGTAAATATCCTTATTTTCATGCCAGTATTTCCTTTTTTATTCTCCTAGAACTTACTCTCCCCATCATGGCCTAAGGGAATTTAGATGATTCCAATTTTGTAGCAAATGTCTAGAGAATTCTTGTGAAAGAGATTAAAGTGCAGGTGTATGAAAAACAGAGATACTCTTTCCCAAACTGAGGTTTTAGGAACAGGGGAGAAATGTAGGGAGCAGGAAGAAAATGAAGATGTGGTACAATTTAGACATACATCCCAGAAATACCAGGTTTAAATTGTTAGTTGTCTCAGGAATTAAAAAGTGATGAAGTACTTACTTCTATGGCATTCAAAACAATAATGATATAAATCCCTAAATTAGATTAGAAATTGAATAAAATTTTAATTGTCTGTGACCACTGTTTTAAACTGATCACTAGTTTGTAGTGCTAAAATCAAATAATTTAAAACTATTATTTATGTATTTATGTATTTATTTGTGATCTTGCTTTACTGATGATCTAAACACTTCCTTATGTGCTGATATTTCTGGGCATAATTCATGGTACTCCACAGGCAGCTCAGTGGAAGCAGCAGGTGCTGAGAAGGAAAAGCAGGGGCTTAAAATGTGGAGACACAGCTAGGACTTGGCTACATGAAAACTTGGATTCAGATGTTCCTGGTGCTAAATCCCACACCTTTCCATTCTTTATCTAGCAAAGTAATTGTAACATCAAAGATACACAGTAAAGACAATTTATAAATAGAAAATAAATTCATTTCTTTTAAAGTAGGAAACAGATGGGAAAAGCAGATGTTGGAGTCTCAAGCCTGAAAGGAGAAGAGAGAAGAGTTAGGGTGAAGGAATGTAAAAGACCTTAGTAGATGAGGTAAGAGAAGGAAGAACCAGTGCAAAAGCCCCAAGCTCCAATCTTCAGCCAAGGAATCTTATCTATAAGCATATCATATCCTAGGAAATATTGAAGCAAAGTTTCATTCTCCCCAAATCAAAATCCCCCTAGGTCAGCATTTTTTTTTTTAAAGATTTTATTTATTTATTTGACAGACTGAAATCACAAGTAGGCAGAGAGAGAGAGGAGGAAGCAGGCTTCCCGCTTAGCAGAGAGCCCGATGTGGGGCTCGATCCCAGGACCCTGGGATCATGACCTGAGCCCAAGGCAGAGGATTTAACCCACTGAGCCACCCAGGTGCCCCCTAGGTCAGCATTTAAATAACTTTCTGTGTACACTCTCCTCACAAAATACTCCATCACCAACATTATTGAAAAATGCAGCACGATAAATAAGCACATGAAACATAAATTTCCAGTGAATTGTAAATACAAGGTTCTGAGCCAACCTATATTAATTTGCATACATTGTTTAACTTGAAGTCTTTAAAAATTATTTAATCACAGGATACTTTATTATTTAAAATGTCTATTAATATAGCACAAAGCTGGGGTGCCTGGAGGGCTCAGTTGGTTAAGCGACTGCCTTCAGCTCAGATCTCGGAGTCCCCCAGATCTATTCCCGCATTGGGCTCCCAGCTGCATAGGGAGTCTGCTTCTTCCTCTGACCTTCTCTCCTTTCATGCTCTTTCTCTCACTCTCTCTCTCAAATAAATAAAAATTTTTAAAAATCTTAAAATATATATATATATATATATATATATATATATATATATATAAAACACAGAGCCAGTGTATCATGAAACACAGTTTGAGAAATACTGCATTAGCTTACTTTTCTAATACAATTTCTAGGTCACCATGGGGGGAGTTAATGCCACATAATAAATTAAAACACAATCAACCAAGTACTAGACATCCTATAGTATAAGGATAGTTCAGGAAACATGATGTAAATAACACAAAGGTATCTAAGTAAAAGTATTGTGTAAATCCAGGAGAAGAAAAGCTATTGGAAATAATAAAATATAATGGCTAAATGCTAGTCGGCTGTAATTGGCATTAAAAAAAAAAAAAACCTGTTAGCATTTTGTGTTTTGCACATGCTCTAAAACAAATTTGCTTTGAGTGAGATAATTAGAATGTTTTGTATGGTAATATTATTTTCCAGTGGTTCAAGTTGTTCAGGGTAATTTATATTTCCTTTTCATCGCTATTTATGCAGTTGAATTGCTCACTGGTGGTAGATTGCCCTTTTGCTGAATTTGAAAATGTAAATCACTAATCAGAGTTGGTCTGCACAGCCATTAGATTGTATTTAGTCAACTCTCTTTACCAACATGTCTAGTATGTAAGTAATTTTTGGTTAATGAAACCATTTCTTGAATACAGTAGTATGCCTTCCAAAACTGTTAGTTATCTCAAATCTGGACTACTAAAATTCAAAGAAACTGACTTACTAACAATGATTTAACAACATTAATATTTCCTTTACTTTTCAGAAATGGTTTGGAAAATTTCAGTGGTTTAGAGTTATCCATAAAGATAAGCTTTGAAGTTACATTTCCCATTTGTAAAGTTCAAGACGAAAAATTCTGTTTGGCAGACTATAAGCCAGTCATTCAAAAGTACCATTTTCCCCTACCATAACTCGTAAATACATGCTCCTCTAAGTTACTCTCCATAACTATAAGATGCTTTCATCCAGACAATTTCTGATCCATGAAATTTTATATTTAACACAAAATATCTGTATAATCACTAATGCATAAACAACCATCTGTTTTCAAATTTCTTAATGAAAAGACACAATTTACAAAAAATAATGATTCTAGGAATATTAGATCCTCATAAACATACAGTAATTTTCTGAGGAGACTTTACTACTGGCTGCTCAGTATTAAAGCTATAGTCAGTATGATAAGAATTTATGTCTGTCAGTTTTTAAATAATCATTTATCAAAAGCTTGTCATATATATTATTTAAGTGTGTAGTCAATGCAACTATCTGTCAATTCTCTTAAAGATATTGATCAAGACCCTATTATGTGCATTTCATTGTGGTACATAAGTGAACAAAAAACTTACATGAAGAAATAAAAAGACCATGGTTCTACACTGGGAAAAAAAAATTAAACACTAGTGGAAGAAACTGAAATACACATGAATATTACCAAAAAGAAAAAGAAAAGAATTTGAGGGAGGGGTAGTATAATAATGATAGTAAAAGTAACCTGTATCTAGTCTGCATTTATTTTTAGTCTAAGAAAATTATACATATTACTTTTTTTCTTTTTTCTTTTATTTCTTTTCAGTGTTCCAGAATTCATTGTTTATGCACCACACCTAGTGCTCTATGCAATACTTGATCTGCATAATACCCACCACAAGGTTCACCCAACCCTCACCCCCTCCTCTCCAAATCCCTCAGTTTGTTTCTCAGAATCCGAAGTCTCTCATGGCTCCTATCCCCCTCCGATTTCCCTTCTCTCCATCTCCCCATGTCCTCTGTGTTATTCCTTATGCTCCACAAGTAAGTGAACCTATATGATAATTGACTCTCTCTGCTTGACTTATTTCACTTAGCATAATCTCTTCCAGTCCCATTCATGTTGATAGAAAAGTTGGATATTCATCCTTTCTGATGGAGGAGTAATACTCCATTGTATATATGGACCACATCTTCTTTATCCATTCATCTTTTGAAGAACTCTTGGTTCTCTCCGCAGTTTGGCAACTATGGCCATTGCTACTATGAACATTGGGGTACAGATGACCCTTCATTTCACTACATCTGTATCTTTGGGGTAAATACCCAATAATGCAATTGCAGAGTCATAAGGAAATTCTATTTTTAATTTCTTTTTTCTTTTTTTATAAAATTAATTTCTTAAGGAATCTCCACACTGTTTTCCAAAGTGGCTGCACCATTTGCATTCCCACTAACAGTGTAAGAGGGTTCCCCTTTCTCCACATCCTCTCCAACACATGTTGTTTACTGTCTTGCTAATTTTGGCCATTTTAACCGTTGTAAGGTGGTATCTCAATATGGTTTTGATTTGAATCTCCCTGATGGCTAATGATGATGACCATTTTTTCATGTGTCTGTTATCCATTTGTATGTCTTCTTTGGAGAAGTATCTGTTCATGGCTTCTGCCTATTTTTTGAAGTGATTATATTCTTTTATTCTTTCCATAACACTATGACTTAGGCAAAATTATTAGCTCCATTTTACATAGAAAAAGTCTGAGCTTCAAATAAATAAAATAACTTGCCTGTGGTAGGTAAAGTGACCAGGTTCAAACCCCAAGAAGCAAGGCTCCAAAGCCTATACAATTTAATGGTTTTGTTATACTACATTTGGAAATTTGAATGGAGTAGGGCATTAAAAAAACTAGTGATCTTTAGAGCCCCCTTTTTTTTTTTTAAAGATTTATTTATTTATTTATTTATTTGACAGACAGAGATCACAAGCAGGCAGAGAAGCAGGCAGAGAGATCAGGAAGCAGGCTCCCCGCTGAGCAGAGAGCCTGATGCGGGGCTTGATCCCAGGACCAGGGGATCATGACCTGAGCTGAAGGCAGAGGCTTTAACCCACTGAGCCACACAGGTGCCCCTAGAGCCCTTTTTTAAAATAGAAAGATACATATATTTTATACATATAAATATATGTAACATATGCTTCCTATAAATAGGTATGCATATCTATATGTGTGGATATATAAACAGACATTTCTTAAAAGGTATTTATACTGGTGAATTTACAGAGTAGCAGAGCTGCTTTGTAAACAAAAATATTTTTGGTCAACTCACTAGAATTTATCTATTTTAGGAACATTTCACATCCATCTATCCACTTAGTCCATAAACTACATATAAAGCTCAAATGACAATAATTTATGTGAGACAATATATCAAAGAACTAACACACAAACAATGATTCCCTTTCTGTAAGTGTGTCTGAATTGGAAGATGAATTATTATCACAAAATTGCTGAATGCAAAATCAGAGTAAGTAAAATTAATTGGTCTTGGGAATGGTTGATAGGATATTATTTCCAAATTATATATTCATATTCTAGCATGGAAACATTATGAATATAAAGATCATTAAAAATAAAAACAATGCCTGAATATGTGAACTCTCTCATCTACTTGAGAGAAATCAGATGAGAAAGTCTTACTGAATGCTTTCTTTCAGGGTGAATGTATGTATGTATGTATATATGTATAATTTAAAATAACACATTCTCTTTTTAAGGAAAAAAAATCAAGAATGTGGGATATCTTATTTTTGAGTAATCTCTACACCCAAAGTGGAATTTGAACTCACACCTCTGAGATCAAGAGTTGCATGTTTTACCAACTGAGCCAGCCAGCCACCTCTGAGAGTGGACATTTTATAAAAGAAAATGAAAATTATTGATAATCACACATGACTAATTTCTTTCACCATATGCACATTCTGTTTACCTTTAAAAAAAAAAAACATATTTATTTGAGAGAGAGAGAGTGAGTGTGTGTGTGTGTGTGTGTGTGAAAGAGAGAGAGAGAGAGAGCAGGAGCAAGGAGAGGGTCAGATGGAGAGGGAGAAGCAGATTCTTCTCTGAGCAAGAAGCCTGACAAAGGGCTCTGATCCCAAGACCCCAGGATGATGTCCAGAGCTGAAGGCAAATGCTTAAGCCACTAAGCCACCTACCAACTAAGCCACCCAGGCCCCCCTACCCTTTTTTAAATATGAAGTCAAAATGAATACTTATTCAGGTTATTTAGATTTCAACATTCTTATTTTATAAAACCCTTTTTTTTTCCATTGAGATATGTCATAATTTAATTATGAATTTCCTTGGTTTTATTTATTTATTTTTTAATTTTTAAAAGGTTTATTTGAGAGAGAGAGAGATGTTGAGCAGGAGGTGGTTGGGAGAGGCCGAGGGAGGAGAGAATTTCCAGCAGAGTCCCCACTGAGCTTGGAACCCTACACAGGTCTTAAGACTGAAACCCTGAGATCATGACCTAAGCTGAAATCAAAAGTCTGCCACTTAACCTATTGAGACACTCAGACACTTCTGTATTTCCTTGTTTTTAGACATTTAGATTGTATCCATTTTTTCACTACTAAGAACATTCTACACTAAACATTACACTAAATAAATTTTAACCCAAGTTTCAGAATTTTCACTTAGATTGTGATCTTAAATGTGGAACCAATGGAAAAAATATTTGTATGACATTATTAATAAAAAATATTTTTTCAGAAGGAAATTGTATTCAGCATATATTTCCTTTTCTGTTTCTTTAATTTCTAGTAAGGTTAAAATTTTATGTGTATATTAGGCAATTTGCTATTTCTACTATTTGAAATGTATCTTCTAAAACATTATTTATTGAAGTCAATTTGTATGAATTCTTTATACATTAAAAATTAGCTTTTGCTCAGATTTTTCTACATATTTCATCCAGCATATGGTTTACATTCAATGTGTTTCCTGATATAGATTGATATCTTCCCAAAGAACTCAGTATATATATAAGAATATTTAAGTAGATAAGATTTCAGAAAGATAGATTGAACTATATTTCACAAAACATTGATCTCTGTGATACAAATCTTAAAGGGAAAGAAAAGATAATGGTGAAGAGAAAGATCAATACAGCTTGAAGACTTAGTGAAGTAAATGAGAAATTACATGTTCCTATTCAACATACATTTATAGAGTGGGAACAATTTGTTAGCCACTGACTAGGTTTTAAGAATGTAGGTTGGACAGTGAGTCAAGATGGCAGAGAAGTAGCAAGCTGAGACTGCTTCAGCTAGCCGGAGATCAGCTAG
>NC_081559.1:106022207-106061481 GCF_022355385.1 Mustela nigripes
AAAAAAAAAAAAAAGAATGTAGGTTGGGGATGAAATAAGAAAACCAGTGACTCTTCCTTATTTTGGGAGAAAATTTTAAACAAATAAAGGGAAGTATAAGTGCATTGCATTTTATAGGGGCTCTTCTGGTTACTTAGGCATTAAGTATAGGAAGAATTTGACACAGTAAGGAGTTCATTATTTGTCTTTTTATCATTCAGTTTTAAAGGTTTTAAATATATTCTAGATATAAGCTATTTATTGACATATGGTTTTAAAATTTTCCTTGCAATTGGTGTAACAATTTTAAAAATGTTTTAAAAGGTTTTATTTACTTATTTGTTTGAGGGAGAGAGAGTGTGAGAAGAGAGAGAGGGAAGGAGGGAGAGAATCTCAAGCAGAACACACACTGAGTGTGAGCCCCACTAAGGGGCTTAATCTCTCAACCCTGAGGTCATAACTGTATCTAAAACAAGAGTCAGCCACCCAGCTGACTGAGACACCTAGGTGCCTCTAGGTTATCATTTTTTTTAATTTTAAATTGTTTTTTAAAAAACAAATATCTTTGTTACTAATTAAGTCTATTTGCTCTTTTAACAGTAGGTTTCTTTTTTCTTTTACGGTTTTGTTTGTTTAAGAAATCTTTGCCTAATCCAGGGTCACAAAATTTTACTTTATCTTTTTTCCAGAAGTTTATTAATTTTAGATCTTCAATTTATGTCAAAATTCTCATTTTATTTATTTTTTGCAGAAAAATTTTACTTTTTCTATTCCAATTAGCTTCTTTTCCCTACCTTTCACAGTGGCTAAAACTTCCACTACAGTGTAAAACACTAAGGTTGAGATCATAAATTTTTACCTTGTTCCTGAGCTTAAGTAAAAAGAATTAAGCACTAAATTATTGAGTATGATGCTAATATAATAATACTTTTATTAACAGCTAAGTTTTTTTGATGCTTAAATTAGATCGAATGTCTTCCTTGCTTGCTGAGAATTTTTGTCCTGAAATTATATTGAACTTTGTCAAATTAGTTTTTTTTCCATTTATTGCAATAAACATATGGTTTATCTTTTGAATTTTATTTCTGGGTATTAATTTATCCTTGTATTGCTCTAGATTAATGTCACTTTCCATAATATTTTATATTCTTCATATACTGCTGGATTTACTTTTGTAATATATTATAACTTATTTTCGTGTGTAAATTGTTGAGGGGCAAGACTGGATTTGTAGATCCCCAAAAAGCCCCATCCCTGTGTATTATTAGTATTCAATCTATTTTATTTTTCCTTGGAGAAGCCCCACCCACAGATATTGTGGTAGCATAATCCGACTCAGATTTTCTATGTAAGAAACATCCTATACCTAGGGTATTTGTTGAAAATAATTAGTGGCAATTGTTAAACATCAGAGTTACTTGAAAGTCCAGTTACCTGTTTATATAAGCAAGATCCTATCTAGAAAGTTAGAATGGAGAATGAAATATCTATGGATGATTTGGAAAGGCTGTGATATATTCCTGGGATTTTAGAAGACTGCATGTCTGTGGAGGACTATATGGATGTCCAAGAGATGGTATAAATGGCCCTAATCTCATAACTCTGGATGATCTTGAGGCCATGTACAATTCAGAAGTGAATGATAAGGCATAACTGTAAAGTATTTTGTTAAGATGTGCCCATCACATATGCAGAACTCCTTAAGAAAGTATGGAATACTAAATGTTCTAAAATTTCACAAAATCTATAATCAATCATTAGCTGATCTGTGAGCTAACCAAACTGAGGATTCAATACTAGAATATTACACAGAATGCAGACATTATACTATTAGGGAAATTAATTAACAGAAACAAAAATATGGTAAAACCTATAGCAACCAAAAACAAATGAGCAACAACAATAAATTCTGGGAATTGGTAAAATTGGATTTCCAGAGTTATCACATTATATTATCTAGAATTTCAAAAATTTGACAGAAGTTATGAGACATGCAAATGAAGAGAAACTTATGGCCAAACATGGTGAAAAAGCTATTGTAGACATTAATTTTGAGGGGGCTAAGATATCAAATTTACTAGATGAAGACTTTAAATCAGCTATTTAAATTTGAAAGAAACAAAGAAAACTCAATATAAAGAATCAAAGAAAAAATGAAAACAATATCTCACCAAATATAGAATATCATGAGATAAAAAACTAAATTAAAATATCCAAATGGTCTCAAAAATATACTCAATAATATATATAATATATATTCTATATATACAATAAATATAAATATACTCAATAAAAAAAGTAAAGAAAAATTCACCAAAGGGGCTCTAGAACAGGGAAGACAGCATCAGCAGAATGGAATATATGTTAATTGAGATGATCAACTCTGAGGAAAAAAAAGAGAACAAAGAAAAATAAACTGAACCTCAGAGGAATCTGGAGCACCAGGTAAGGTAATAATAGAAACATGGGAGTTTTAGAAGAAGAGGAGAAAGCAAAATGAGCACACATAATTTTTGAAGAAATAAGAAATTGGATGAAGAACAGCAATCTACTTATACAAGAAGTTTAAGAAAATCCAAATAGAATAAAATCAAAGAAATCCACACCTAGACACACCATAGTCGAACTGTCAGAAGCTGGAGACAGAGAGAATCCTGAAAGAAGCAAGAGAAGAAATAGCCCATTACATGGGAATCCTCAATAACATTGACAGATGACTCTGCATCAAAACTTTGAGGTCAGAAAACAGTGGGATGACAATTTGAAAGAAAAATACATTCAAGAAAGAACTTTATTTCTAGCAAAACAATCCTTCAAAAATTAAGCAGAAATTAAAACATTCTTATTTCAACAAAAACTGCCACTATCAAAGTTTTCCTATAATAAATACTAATGGCAGTCCTTCAGACAGAGAGAAAAGAACATAAGAGATAGCTCAAATCTACATCAAAGAATGATTGCTCCAGTAAAGGCAATAATGTAAATAAGTATAAATGACAGTATGAAATGTATTTTTGTAATATTCTTCTTCTCCTATATCATTTAAAATATAGCTGCATAAAACAATAATTACAAAATTGTTTTGCTGGACATGCCATTTATAAGTAGAATTTGTGCAGAAAAAATAGCACAAGGGAGGAGCAAAGCATGCATTATATTGGAGAAAATTTTCTATATATTAGTGAAATAAGGTTAGAAATAATCTGACCATTAACCTAGAGAGAACTAGAATAGTTCTCTATTTGTTCTCTACAAAGAAAAAAAAAAAAACATTAAGACAAAAATTGTTACTAGAGACCAACAGGGACATTTGAGAATGATAAAAGTGTCAATCCATTAAGAAAATATTAACATATATGTACATGGCAACTTATATACATGATGAAAACAAAAATTCAGGGGAGAAATAGAAAATTAAATTATAATAGCTGCAGACTTCAATGCTCCACATTCAATAATTGATAGAACTAGCTTTAGATTTGTCAGAGTTTCTTGAGCAACTCTGCAAAGGGCGACCCAAACTGTGTTATTGAGTTTTAAAATAGTGTTATGTATTTTTTATTATTGAAATAAAATTGGTATATAATATTTTTGAAGTGTGAAATATACAGTTATAATTCAACATCTATATATCTACACAGTGATCACTACCAACAGCTAGTTACCATCCATCACACTAGATCTCAAAAACTTAGTCTGAAAAAAAATTCTACATATTATTAATAATTTGCATTGATTGCTTATTGAAAATTTTGGATATTTTGGGTTAAATAAAATATATTATTAAAATTAAAATTTAATGGCTAGAACTAGCCAGAAAATGAAGAAGAGACTAGAAAGTTTGAGCAATAATGTAAACAAACTAGACTGAACTGAAATCTATAGAACATCTCACACAATAACAGCAAACACACTCTTCTCATGCCCACTTGAAATGTTCATCAGGATAAACCCAAAGTTAGGCACATGAAAAAATTTTAGATTTTGTCACATGCTTTTTCTGTGTCTATTACGATAATGTAGTTTCTCAGAAAAAATGAAAATTACAGTTTCTTTCTCTTTCTGATTTCTGGATTGGGAGTATATCCTCCATGTTAGGTCATTCATTGTAGGTCATGCCCAGGGCAAAAGAAATTGTAAAAGACTCAGGCAAGAGATTTTCCTGGATAAATGCTGTGTTCTAACAACATTCATAGAACAACCTTACTGGGGTTAAGAAGTTTGAAGACAAATAGGCTGGTGAAAGCCACTTTTCCTGTTATACTGAGGAAACATAATAGTAGAATGGCACCAATGACAGAGATTATGTTAACAGATGAATAAGCAGGGAGAACTGAAGACATAGTATGGGTTCTTACATGCAGTACTTAATGAATTCAGGTCAAATCCCAGACTTCCAAGCTACTTGTATCAAGAGATTCGTTTTTCCCCTGAATGAAATTTGTTTTGTATGTGTTATTTACAAAGTGGTCTAATCAAAATAAATACTTAGATTATAAGGATGAATCAGTCTTATGTTCTTTAAGATATATATCCTAATATATTTATTGATTGTTATAATTTTGTATATGTTATTCACTGCAGAACAAAATAGTGAGATAGAATCCTGTAATCCTTCGTAATTCAGTTTGTGTGATTCAAAGATATGACAAGTAACACAAAACAAATATGTTAAATTTATATCATGATAAATTCATCAAAATGATGTCACATATTTGTTTTCACATTTGGACAATTATTTTTTTTTCTTTTTATTCACTGAAAACAAATATTAAGACTTCACTTTTTAAATCAGGCTGTTTTAGAAGATATGTTTTTTGCTTTCTTTTAAAAGATATGTTTTTTTTGTTTGCTTTTTGTCTCAGAGCCCATCGACTTTCATTTTAATATAGCAATTGCTTTTTGTATCTGTTACATAGATGTTATTTTAAGATTTCTGCTCCTAATTTGGGGGGCTTATATCCATTATTTCCTGAATCTCATATTTAATTTTTATTCAACTTTTTAAACTTTGAATGAAGAAATATTTTCATTACATAACTGAATTCTTACATAAACAATTTAAGGTATTTACTATTTCATTTGTTGATATTTTATTTACATAAATATGTATATGTAATATTTATTTTAATTTATAATTCTCGATTAGACATTTAAATGTTTAGAAGCCACTGGTATGAATATAGCCATTTAGCTAAGAATAATCTATTCATAGTCCTATGGGATTACATTTCTTATTGGTGAAGGAAGCTAGAATGGTCATATGGCTATTATTTGGTTAAACCAATTATTAGTCATGAACATGAAGCCACTCTGAGGCTATATATATGCACAATTATACATATTTGCATATTTTATATTTTTATGTTTTGTTATTAATCCAATGATCTATATTTATAAATTATTTGTATTTAATGTAAATTTCAGGACTTGTGATTATTAAGGAATATACCTGAATTTTCCCTGATTACTTTCAGTGATTTAGAAAGCTCTTGCATGTCAAGTACTGTTCCAGGCACCAGCTGGAAATGTTTAACAAGGGAAAATGTTCTCCTAGGATGTTTATATTTTGGTAGTTGTGTATTAAAAATTTTTCCTTTTTACAAGAAGAAAAGTAAGAGGTGATAAATTTAGGTATAGCTTTAAGTAAATTTTGTGGAAATATTACTTTTCTGCTTGCTATTAGAAAAAAAAGTCCAAGTTAAAGGCGACGGGGCCAATTTGCAACCACATGGATGAAACTAGAGGATTTTAAGCTACATGAAATAAGACAGCAGAGAAAGACAAATACCATACAATCTCACTTATATGCGGGATTTAAGAAACAACACAAATGATCATGGGGGCAGGGGGAAGAGAGAGTCAACCAAGAAACAGACTCTTCACTATAAAGAACAAATAGGCTTATTAGAGGGAAGGTGGTCAGGGGAAGGGTTAAATAGGTGATGGGGATTAAAAAGGGCACTTGGGATGAGCACTGGGTGTTGTCTGTAAGTGAGGACTCCCTAAATTCTACTCTAGAAACTGCTATTACACTGCATTTTAACTAACTGGAATTTAAAAAAAAAACCTGAAAAAAAAAAAAAAGTCAAAAAGGGAGGTGGGGGCAGAAGATGCTCCAATAGATGTGGAGCATCTATTACTTGCACCTCTTCTATTAGTCATAAGAATCTTTAAAGTAAGCATTGTCACATTTATTTTTACACGTAAAGAACCTATGTATTAGATATTCTATTCTTTATCTAGGTTATCTGGTGTCAACACTCTAATTCCACTCAAAATCTCTATGACTCTAAATGTATAGTAATTCTTGTAGTCTAGTATGTTGAATAGAAGTGAACTGGAGTTTCAATTTTTTTTTAAATTTTTTTAAAATTAAAAACAATTTTTTTTTTAATTTTTTAAAATTTCTTTTCAGCGTAACAATATCCATCATTTTTGTACCATACCCAGCGCTCCATGCAATATGTGCCTTCCCTAATACCCACCACCTGGTTTCCCAAACCTCCCACCCCCCACCCTTTCAAAACCTTCAGGTTATTTTTCAGAGTCCATAGTCTCTCATGGTTCATCTCCCCTTCCAATTTCCCTCAACTCCCTTCTCCTCTCCATCTCCCCATGTCCTCCATGTTATTTGTCATGCTCCACAAAAATAATAATTGACTCTCTCTGCTTGACTTATTTCACTCAGCATCATCTCTTCCAGTCCTGTCCATGTTGCTACAAAAGTTGGGTATTCATTCTTTCTGATGGAGGCATAATACTCCATAGTGTATATAGACCATATCTTTCTTATCCATTCATCTGTTGAAGGGCATCTTGGTTCTTTCCACAGTTTGGCGACCATGGCCATTGCTGCTATAAAAATTGGGGTACAGATTGCCCATTTTCACTACATCTGTATCTTTGGGACAAATACCCAGTAGTGCAGTGGCAGGGTCATAGGAAAGCTCTATTTTTAATTTCTTGAGGAATATCCATACTGTTCTCCAAAGTGACTGCACCAACTTGCATTTCCACCAACAGTGTAAGAGGGTTCCCCTTTATCCACATCCTCTCCAACACATACTGTTTCCGTGCTTGCTAATTTTGGCCATTCTAACTGGTGTAAGGTGGTATCTCAGTGTGGTTTTAATTTGAATCTCCCTGATAGCTAGTGATAATGAACATTTTTTATGTGTCTGATAGCCATTTGTATGTCTTCATGGGAGAAGTGTCTGTTCATATCTTCTGCCCATTTTTTGATATGATTATCTGTTTTGTGTGTGTTGAGTTTGAGGAGTTATTTATAGATCCTGGATATCAACCTTTTGTCTGTACTGTCATTTGCAAATATCTTCTCCCATCCTGTGGGGTGCCTTTTTGTTTTGTTGACTATTTCCTTTGCTGTGCAGAAGCTTGATGTTGATGCAGTTTCAATTTTTTAAACAAGTTTGAAATTTCACTTGACCTTCGCCAAAAGGCCCAGAAGTGATTAACCAAGTTTGAAATTTGAAATCCATGTTAAAAACTTGGAATTAGAGACTATATTATCATGTACCCTGGTTTCTGCTTTTACCTCGATTAAAATATGAATCAACTTTTTAAATTCTCCTTAATAAATAATTTTATTAGCTCCCATATTCATAGCATAAAGACAAACTTAAAATATTATTTTATATGTTCCATCTGATTTGTACCCTTATCTCTCTTTAGTCTCAGTTTTGTTATTCCTCCATTTGTACTCAAAGGTCTGGCCATATTAAGATTTTCTCTTTTACTTGCACTTGTCATGCTCCTTCCCCACTTACAGGAAGTTTTACATGCTGTTATTTTTGCATGAAACACTCACCCATCTCTTTACGAAGCTTAATCTTAACTGACCATTCAGTTTCAGCTCAATCATTACTTGTGCCAAAAGTTTTTTTTTTTTTTTCTGAATTCCTAAAATCTGGGTTTTGTTTTTTAACCAAAGAAAACAAGTTAATTTCTAACCATGGAAGAAATGAACAGGATGATGTGATGGGAAGCAGGTTGACTGAGATGGGGTACATGAGGAAAGGCTTCTCTGTGCAAAGAGGGTAATAAATGACTGTGTTGGAATATGGTAGTCTCCAGTCTCATTTCCAAAGTCAGAATACATTCAGGTCCATCACAGCTTTATCACTTGCTTGGTGTTCCATCTTGAGCATGGTCTGAATAACAGTTTCTTCATGGTTGTGCATGTCAAGGGAGAGTGTAGAGTAGCCTGGTAGAAAGCATCCTGGAACTTCAGGGACTTTGTGTCCCACTCCCCAGCCAGCTGGGACAGCCCTGGGAATTTATCTCCCAGGTCAGGTAATCTGCTGGTCGGGTCATCTGGGGAAGGGCAAGCAAGAAGGTGTCATTCCCCATCACTAAGCAAGTTTCAACAGCACATTGTACTTTCCTTTTCACTATTAAATTACATTGTGATTATTAATTTAGTTTCTGTTTCACCTGCTTAATTCTTAATTCTATGAGGCTAAAACCTACCAATTTTGTTAAACTTGAACACTGAGTCTGGCATCTGGTTTCAATAAATACTTCAGAATAAATGTTTTATTTAATAACACCAAGTAATTTATTTCAACCAAAAATCAGCTGAGTTCCCAGTTTCTGGATGAAATAGGAAAATAGTAATGATTTATATTTCAAAAGCATAATCTTCATAGAAGTCATAGGGAATTTTAATTGTATGATTCTACAAATTCGTAATGTGAGTTTAATTTTTTATTCAATAATAAAGGTGATACTTCAAGTGAATGCAGATATTAATATTCAAATGGATATCTCTCTATGCATATTAAACAAACCAGGATATTATGTTGTATTATATAACTGTACATTATAAATCAGTAAGTTTTGGAAGGTAGAGTATCAATTCATTCTAGAATAAATACGTAGATGTCTAAATATGTTCTTTTGCTTTTACATTATGTAAATATGGGGAACTTGTTGGCCTGAATGGATACACACACACACACACTTATAGACAAAGGAAGTAAGATGTATAAATTTTATAGAAAAAAATTAAAGTCAGTTTCCTTTTCATTTAATCAAGTGTTTTCTTATGTCAGTGACTGGAAATTTAGAGAAAGCAGATGGCTTGCTCACACCGTACTTGTTGCAACCTCATTAAGAAGGGTCAATTCTAAAATGTTCAAGTTTTTCAAAAGATAAAATTATTTCTTTGCTTGGCCACCACATTCACACAGGCAAATGAAATTTATTTGAAATTTCAATGAGCAGGGGGAATTTTCCTAATTAACAAGATCACGCAAGGAGTAAAAAGAAAAAAAAATCAGTTAATGTAGTCTGCCATTAATCAACTAATTTCAATACAAGTGGCTGAGTCATTGATTCTTGTCCCTCATCGTGCAGGTCTCCAACATTGACAAACTGTAGTGAACTAAACTTCTAATTTATAGCATCCACTCTAGAATTCAAGACTTTCAGCTCTACTGAAGCAAGTCCACTTTTCCAATTGAAGGACCTATTTTTAGTTTGCAAAATATATTAATGTTGTTGCCATCACTGCATAATACACATAGAGGATAAATCCAGTATACAAGTAGATTCAAAAGAAAAACATTGTACTCTTTCTTTTTTCTCGTTAAGAACATTTAACATAATCTTCTAATATATCAATTATATCTGGTCAAGCAGAATAAATATTATGGATATGAATTAAAATATTCTTGATCACTGAAACTATGTACTGAATTTCAATCTGTGCTATTTTCTTTTTAAACCTCCCAAATCTTTAATTTCATAAGCTATAGAAAAGGAAAAATAACAATAACAAAATACTAGATTAGGTGAGAATTAAATGAAATGATGAATGTAAGTACACAGTGTTGGGCCCCAAGAGGCTAAGATGGCGCCGGGTGGCCTTCTCTTCCAGATCGGGAACCCACATGGCTGACCACAAAGGCGCCAAAGTGGTGGTTTCGGTTTCCCATCAGTTTCGTTTCCCTCGAGCCTCCACCCCCTGCAGGGCATGTCTCTCCCAACTCCCGCCGACAGTGCACATCCCCATTGGCCCCCACTTTGCTGACCTCACTTCCCTTCCCTCACCCCATATAAGCCGCTGCCCTGCTCAATAAAGCGAGATCCTGCTTCGACAGATCCCCCGAGTCTGGTGTGGTTCGTTAATGCGCCTGGACTCGCGACACTCGCCATCCTGCTCAGCCCTAAGGGGAGCTACCGGCTGGCCGGGACGCTCTCCTCGTGCCTGTCGGCCCGCAAAACCTACCGGAGTCCGACACACAGCATATTGTTTTACATATAGTAAATTCCCAACACATGCTAGCTATAATTAATATTAAATGGTAAGATTTTTATTATTAACATTAACGTTGTTCTTCTTTTGGAAGAATTAGTTATTTACTGATCTAATGCTTGGTTCTGTGGTAACTACAGAATTGCAGGTATCTCATTAAATGAGTATATAAAACTCAATACCTGGAAGCCAACTATGATATCTTTTATTGCCCAAGGGGTAATGGTAATTCAAATGTCTGCTTTTTTTTTTTTAAACTTCGTTTCTAACCTATAACTGTATCCCCTCAGCTTAGCAGTAGTTGATTTCATTACAACAGTGACAAGTCAATTTATATATATATATATATATATATATTTAACTTAATCTTTTGCTTTGCAGGAAAACCCTGAGCACTAAGTCATATTTGGTGCTTCCTTAATGAAAAATTTTATAGCTATAGTTGTCGGCAGAAGTAATGAGATCCTTTTCTCAGAACATGTAACATAGATATAGAAATAAAGAAAAGTAAAGATTTTAAAAAAAGGAAATAAAATATTAGGAGCAGATTGACATAAACAGCTAAGAATTTTAGAGCTTTTTGAGTGGCTGGGTCCCAGACTACTAGAACATGAAAAAATCACTCAGTAGATTTCTTAAAATAGTTCTATTTGGGCCATTCCTTCCCCATTCCAACAAGTCATAATTTCCCAGAGAATGTCTCTGGAACTTTTTCAACTCATGACTTTTTGTACTCTATTTTTTCTTCTTAGAATACTCTACTTTTGACCACCCCTGGGACACCCCATCCCCCTGTTCAAAATGTTACATGGTAACAATAAGTTATGTCATAATTGTTTACTTTTTTGCCTATTCACCAAGCCATATGTTCCTTAAAGGTCTGGGTCTAATCACTGAGTCCCAAAACTCTGCTGTGCTGCTTGTCTTTTGGTAATTACCTGCCAAATGCTTGCTGATTAAATGAACTGCCTTGCTATTGAAGAATTAACACTAACCCCACTTTTATTATACACTATAAATTTATATATCTACATATATTTATACATTATATATGTAAAGTAGGGATTTATACATATATTTATACATTATAAATCTGAGGTATGGATTATTGTGAAGGAATTTACAAAAATAGACTTAGGAGATGACACACCATTCTTGTAGCTCTCAAACTGCAGAGTTTCTTTTATGTCATGAAATTACCAGAGCACAGTGTCTTCTTAATACTACATGTTTATACAAAAAGGGCAGAGTGAACTCCTAGGCAACTCTGTAATGTTTGGAGCTTCCTGGTTGCAAAAGTAGACTAGTTAGAAAAGATAAATCTCCTGAGGGTTTAGGTTTAGAATGAACCAATTTAGAATCAACCAATGAATTGAATTCAGATGAGTACCTCTGTGCTATCTTATAACATGAGGGGAGAAACTGATTTCCACAACCAGCCTATTTCTTTCCCTCATGAACATTCTGCTTCAAGAATGTACCTCTCCCTTGTTTTTTTCTACGCATGTTCTCTTGAATTAATTTAGAATAAGCTGCAGGTGAAATAAGATTTAGAGGATTGTTTCAAATATTGAGTAAGAAATAAAAGTGATAGAAATTTAAGCACTAATTCTGCTAGTGAGAACTTTAATAGAACACTTCAAAGTTTTACATGCAATTAGGTTCCTAAGCCTAGGTATATAGCAATTTTGTTTGGTTTTGTTTTCTGAAGAAAAAAAAAAAAAGAGTGTGTATGTGCATCTGCATTTGTATTCATTCTCCTCTGTTCTATGTAATTTTACAGAAAAAATTAAATTGTGCAATTTTTATAAGTTTGGATCCAAGATTTGCATCAGAAGATAAATAGGCAAGAAAGCCCTTTGATATTTGTGAGGGCTTCCTTAGCTTCTAGGATCTCTTGATTTTTTATGTTGTAATTTTTCTTCACATTAAATCCAAAAAATATTTTTCTCCACCACAATATACTAACATTGAAATTCTTTTTTTTTAATTTTATTTATTTATTTGACAGAGATCACAAGTAGGTAGAGAGGCAGGCAGAGAGAGAGGAGGAAGCAGGCTCTCTGCTGAACAGAGAGCCGGATGCAGGGCTCGATCCCCGAACCCGGAGATCATGACCTGAGCCAAAGGCAGAGGCTTAACCCACTGAGCCACACAGGTGCCCCTAACATTGAAATTCTTTATTTAATCTCACTAAGCTTCTGTTTACCAAAATTTCAAAAGCAAATAATCCTACCAGCCTCTTAGTAATTTCACAGTGAAATTATATATATAAAGTCATATATTAAAACACGTGATACATTCCCTGAAGCATATTGATAAGATAAATGGTGGATGGTGTAGTAATAGATTTTTGGCAAATAAAATGCAGATCAGAGTTTAGAAAGATAAAGGTGTGATGTGAGAGTAAACTAAACCAAGAAAACACATTTCAAAAGACATCAATTAGTACATAAATATGCAAGCAAGAAATCCTATAGAATTTCACAAGAGTGAAAGCAATTTCGATTTAGTCAATTTACACTGTGGAAAAACTTGAATTGGAAGTTAACCATTGAGATATTAGAAATGTGATTGGTGGAGCTGGGAGGGGAAAAGGTGGAACTGATAACAAAAGGTAAGGTTTTTATGACAATGCCCATATACAAGAACAAATCAATATTACTGCATATTAACTTGAGAAGATAAGTAGTTAACTGAAAAGTCTGAAAATTGTAGTAATCCTTTGAAAATGTTGACAGTACCTCACAGTCTCAAGTGATGTTGGTAGAGTTTAACTCTACCTCTGGTAATATATTTTTCTTTTATTGGTCAACATCACTTCCATGAACTTGAGGTATTCAGATGAGACACATGCATCTCAAATTTTAGTTGGAAAAGGAATAAGGGATTCATCAAAAAATATTATCTCTGAATTAGAATATGTTTCAAAATTAAGTGACGTTTCAGAAAAGTCGATTTTTTCAACTGAGAAATACTGTTTAAAGGAGAAAAATATACATATTTTTTTAGTAGGGAAAGAGAAAATGAAGTTTTTTGAGTGTTTCCACCGACATGAACCTTGTACATTGCCATTCTAATAAATTTGGAATATAATTTTGTGTATGATTTGTACTCTATTTTACTCTCTAATATATCTTGCACATACTTCTCATGTCATTAAACATTTTTGCACAGTATCTCTTTGAATGAATACCTGGAATTTGTTATGTAAAATACTTAATTTAACCAATTAGACATCTAGATTGCTATGGAATGTTCACTTTAATGCAGAGTGGTCATAGTTCATTTTTAGAAATAATTATTGGAATCCTAGAGAATACAAATTTAAAGAGGGCATGATTTCACCTTCGTTGGCAACAGATATCTCTCTTTATATTCTTGGATTTAGAGTCAAACTGATAAAATCAATCCTAGGCAGTTCTTCATGTGGTAAGATTTTAAGATCTGTCACCCCTTTAAAATTTTCCACAACCCACAGAGCATTCTTGAAAGTCACTCTGCTAGTATTTCATCATTTGTTCTTGTTAATATTCAAACACCCTATGAGAGAGTAGAGCAAAGCTCTTAACGGTTATACATAAATAATATCTGCAGGACAATATGATTAGGAAAATTGAGGCTTGATTTAGACTCAGTGCAATGACTCCAATGGGTAATGTAGCTAGGAACATGATTTCCCTGAAAGGACAATTTTTTTTTTTTTTTAGAAGGATATTATTTTATTGAGAGGTTCATATGTATAATGCACAGCTTTAATCTTTTAAAAAGGACCTTTCCATGATATTACAGTGCATATTACAACAGCCCTCACTATATCTGTATGAAAGGAAATTTTGAACAATCGGTGGAGGACATTCCTATTAAAATCAGCCCAAGTAGAATCCAGAGCCAATTAGACGTCTTTCCCTTTCCCTGCACATGCAACCCAAATCCCACTTTGGCTCTGGAATTTAGATTTGTGTTTTCACACTCACTTTGTCATTGTGAAGTCTGGATTTTGCTTCTGAAAAAGCTTAGTTTAAGAGCTATCAGGAAATATTTTCTTAAGTTATATTATGTTTTAATGATTGCCAGGTTATATTAGAAAAGAGAATGCTTTCCCTTTTTAGACAAAAAACAAACAAACAAACAAACAAACAAAAAAACCAAAACCAAAACAAAACCCAGACATTTAACAAGATTTATCTTTGAATAAAATAATGAAATCCGCTTTTTGGATTAGGAAATGCAATAATTCAGCCAAACTCTGGCACAAGAGATATTCCCCTGTTGGATCCCCTTCTGTTTCAGGCTGAAAAAGTAAAAGAATTGAAAAAGGATTGACATATTTAATGCATGTAAAACTGTAAAGATAATATATTTTTATTTTTATTTTTATTTATTTATTTATTTTTTTAAGGATTTTATTTATTTATTTGACAGAGAGAAATCACAAGTAGATGGAGAGGCAGGCAGAGAGAGAGAGAGAGAAGCAGGCTCCCTGCTGAGCAGAGAGCCCGATGCGGGACTCGATCCCAGGACCCTGAGATCATGACCTGAGCCGAAGGCAGCGGCTTAACCCACTGAGCCACCCAGGCGCCCAATAATATATTTTTAATAAGCTCTGTCTTTCCTGTCACTTTTCAGAAGGATGGTGTTATATCACATTCATCTCAAAACAGGAATGAAGTAGAACTGATTGTGCTCAATTTATTATATATATATCTTTTATTTTGTCAAGCACACTTTTATAGATATCCAATTCAGTAAGCATGAAAACATCACAGAGGGATAAAAAAAAAAGAAGGAAAATATAATTGGGTCATGGAATCAGCTTCTAAAATCATATAAATCTTCAGAATAATAGTAACTAAGCAGTATTGTCCTTTTACTTCAAGAAACCATCTATTTCAAAAATCTAGTTTGTTAAACTCTCTAAATTATGCCTCCATAAAAGTGTTAAAGAACAAAAAATCAACAGTAAATTTGAAGATCAAATTGGCTTTTACTCAATAGTTCATAAGTTAGGCAGCATCCCATCCAGGAACTAGACAGATGTTTTAAGGAGCTGTACAAAATGGAAGGTTTTTATAGGCAGAAGGAGGGCGGGGCAGGGAAGTTATGAGCAAAAGAAATGGAAAGGTTGTGTCAGGGTGGGTCATCTTCTTGTGGGGAGAAGGGAATGACAGGGGTCATATCATGCTAATGACCTCACTGGTGTGGATCAGGAAAGTGCAGATTGACTGTTTAAAGGTCACATTTCTGGGGGAGGTTGAAACTGCAGCAGTTAGTCTTGGTTTGCTGTGTTGGGGACAACTGAGTGCAGTTGGGACCATTTTTTCTTTGTCAATAATAGGAAAAGCAAATCCCTGTGACCAGTTCAGATTCTTATAGTATGTTGACCCTGCCACATCAAATAATCATTATAATTCCAAATGATTGACCTTCCAATCACTTATTTGTGAATGTTTGGGTAAGCTTATATGAAACAGAAAAACATTAGGTAGAAGAAAAGATCAGGGAAATAATAATGAAATGGGATATTAAATTTTTTTGAAGTTGATACTAGAACCCTAACACAATGATACACAGGCTGTAAAGAAACTTACCACCTTTCAAATGGAATCATAAATTGTTGGGCACAGCAAAGATGGCGCTGGCCTGCCTTCTCTTCCGGCTAGAAAAGGCGCCATCGTGGCAGTATTGGCGCCAACGTGGCGGTTTCGTTTCCACATATCTCTGACTACGTAACCAAACCCCATAGGCTCTCTCCCCGATGACTTCATTTCCCATCCCCTACCCAATATAAGCTGCTACCCCGCTCAATAAAGTGAGATCCTGCTTCGACAGATCCCCCGAGTCTGGTGTGGTTTGTTAATGCGCCTGGACTCGCGACACTCGCCATCCCGCTCAGCCCCAAGGGGAGCTACCGGCTGGCCCGGACGCTCTCCTCGTGCCTGTCAGCCCGCAAAACCTACCGGAGTCCGACAACTGGTGCCCCATGTGAGGACCCTCTCCTCGTTCTTCTCGCTGACGAGCCAATTGGTCTTCGGGTGAGTGTACCCCCATAAATTATGGGGCAGTCATCTTCCAAAAGTGACCCTGCCCTCGAATCCCTGCGTTTCCTTTTGAGAAGCCGCGGTCTTTCCCTCACCGATTCCCAAGCCCTTAAGACATGGGAGGCCTTTGTTAAGGTGGCTCCTTGGCTTCCGGAAGGTAACCTTTTTGATTGGGACACGTGGGATCGTATTGAACAGCTAATCCATAAAGCCCACGTAAACAGGGGGGAGATACCCCCTTTGGGTACATATCCTACTCTGGCGGCACTAAAGAGTTGCTTTCCACCCAGACCCCCAAAGGGGCTTAAGGAGTCACCTTGCCCCCCGAACTCTTGCACCCCTCCCCCTTCCCAATCCGAGGCAACCAAACTCCCTTCTGGGACACCCACTCCGACTATATCAGACAAGCCACAAGAGAAGTCTCCCACTCCTGCCTCAAACATTCCTGACGGCCCCTCCGCTAGAAACCCTTTTGATGAAGCCCCTTGGCCCCCAGATCTCCAACCCAAACCTCGAAGTAAGAGCCCCCCTGTGCGACCTCCCCTGAGCCCTCCAGTTCTCTCTTCCCTGTTAATGTTAACCCAGGGGGTAACCGTCCAGCTCCATGGTACCCATGGGAGCCTGGGGACCTTAAGGAGCTTAAAAAGGCAGTGTTTTTGGACAGGCTTTAATGGTCTACTCTCCTTCGTCCTCCCCTTCCTGGGACCCATCTTAACCCTACTCCTCCTAGTTTCCTTTGGCCCCTGCATTATAAACAAGTTGGCCCAATTCGTGCAAAAGAGGATGGAAGCCATTCAATTAATATATGTCCAAGTACATTATCAGAGATTGGCTGCCCATGATGAAGACACCTACTAATAGCGCCAACGACCTTTATTGGCCAATGACGGGTAAGACCCCATGAAGACCGGGGCAACCTAAGACAGGCCTTAGAGGAAAGTTCCCCTTGTAGCTGCATGATATTCAATGATGGGTAAGACCAATGGGAGGGACAGAACAACCTAAGACAGAGGACATACCTTTGCTGTATGACCCTCAATGATGGGTAAGTCTGTTACCTCACCACTGGCAACCTAAGACAGAAGTCATGCCTACAAAAACAAAAGGGGGAAATGTTGGGCACAGCAAAGATGGTGCTGGCCTGCCTTCTCTTCCGGCTAGAAAAGGCGCCACCGTGGCAGTATTGGCGCCAATGTGGCGGTTTCGGTTCCACATATCTCTGACTACGTAACCAAACCCCATAGGCTCTCTCCCTGCTGACCTCATTTCCCATCCCCTACCCAATATAAGCTGCAACCCCGCTCAATAAAGTGAGATCCTGCTTCGACAGATCCCCCGAGTCTGGTGTGGTTCGTTAATGTGCCTGGACTTGCGACACTCGCCATCCCGCTCAGCCCCAAGGGGAGCTACCGGCTGGCCCGGACGCTCTCCTCGTGCCTGTCGGCCCGCAAAACCTACCGGAGTCCGACAATAAATTTACCTCTGATATCTAGGAGGTCAATGCAAAAATGTAAGGAGCGATTACATGATTTGTAAGTTAAAAACAAACAAACAAACAAGAAAACAAAATACCTTCTTGGGAAATCAGAGGTTTTCTTGGCATTTAAATATGACAGTATAGGGGATGAACAAGAGTTTTCCCTCTACATTTCCAAATTCTTGTCTGAGGCCCACTGTGCTAAAAGAGATTATCAAGAGTAAAACAAACAGAAGAGTATCATGTATAATCTATGCACACCTGGGAGAACCCAGGGTGATGGAAAAACTCTGAAATGGCCCAAGCTACCACCTTAAATATCAGCTTCAGCTAAAAGAGAAAAGTTGTTGGGGGAATGGGGAAGACAGAGATAGGAGGTAACAGAAAAGCACAGGTAAACAAGGGTAAAGCTCTTAAACAGGTTGAAGTCAGTGTCTCCTCCCTGGATAATATTTTCTTGTGATTTAGAGTCATCCTTTTCATTCTGGTATAGAGACAGAGATACCTTTATAAGTGGAGGTTTCCCTTATACATGTAAATGTCCCTTCCAAAAGGGTGTTTTCCACTGTTTTCATCAGCTCAAAATAATCCCTATGCCAAAGAGGCACATTTTGGAATGGCATGTTCTCCTACCCTTCAAGAGTTATGTTTTCCCTCTTTGTGGTCTTTCTGTAGGGGACTTTGAGTAAAGAAATTAGTATTTTTGTGATTTTTGAAAGAGCTGGAATAAAACCTTTCATACAAATCCCTCAACAACATAAGGTAAAGGGAAATTCTCTTATAAATCAGGGTGAATCATTTGTTGAGAGTCCAAATGGCTCTGGTGTAGAGAATTTTGGTTATATTGATTGATTCAGTAACAATACCCTGATGACACAAAGGAGCATTAGTAGTCTTTTAGAAATGTAAGCAATCCTTAATCTGGAGAGAAAATATGGCAAGATTTAAAATATATGTTAATTTAGGGCACCTGGGTACCTCAGTGGATTAAAGCCTCTGCCTCCGACTCAGGTCATGATCTCAGGGTCCTGGGATCGAGCCCCCACATCAGGCTCTCTGCTCAGTGGGGAGCCTGCTTCCATTCCTCTCTCTCTCTCTGCCTGCCTCTCTGCCTGCTTGTAATCTCTGTCAAATAAATAAAATCTTTAAAAAAAATGCATGTTAAGTTAATTAAACAAGGAGACCATTGGATCACAGTGGCTCCAGGACCTTGGGAGCCTATGTAAGCAAATCAAAATCTAAACTTGTAAATACCTCATGGTTATAAAATCAAAACCTGAGGACAACCAATCACTGCTAAGTGTAGTTTAAGCTGTAGCCAACCAGCAATTTGCTTCTTTTCCCTCTGCCTGCTCTCTGTAAAAATTTCTCCCTAATCACCTATGTATGGATTGTTTCTAACCATTTTTGATTTGATGCTGCCCAATTCAAATCAATTTCTGCTTAAATAAACTCTTAAAAATTTTAATATGCCTTAGTTTGTATTTTAACACAAGCCATGCTATATTCTTGACAAAGCCCAGTTATGGCACCAACCTCTTAAATCTAATTGTTTCTATGAATTACAAATAATTCTGGTTGTAGCCCATATTGTTATATAGTAATTGCATGACCCTGATTAAGCCATGATCTTAGAGATTCAAGCCATGCTTAGAATGTTATATTTTTAAATGCTGGAATGTTCTAAACAAAGAATGCATTTGTCCCTGGTAACTTTTATTTTAAATGTTAAAAATATTTATTTTTTTATTGTGTTATATTAGTCACCATAAAATATACCCTTAGTTTTTGATGCAGTGTTCCAAGTACCTTCTAGTGAAGTTTCCTGATACAGAACAGGTAGTGACTTTTCATAGCAGTTGTATGAATAAGAGGGACCTAAGGTTGTTTAGATATAAATTTACCAAAGGTTTAACTAAAGTTGAACAATATAGTTTACTTTGATGGAATGACTGAAGTTAGAATTATTTATGGTATATTTTTATAGTACTCTTTATACACTTTTCACATATTGGTGTTACCTGCTTAATTATTTGGTGAACTATCAGAGGTCTGGACTATTGTTTGTTTCATACACCTTAAAATTATTTTGTTGTTACATTTTTAAAAAATTTTTCTTTCTTTATTTTATTTCTTCTTAATTCTAATTGGTTAACATACAGTGTACTATTAGTTTCAGGAGTAGGATTTAGTGATTCATCACAGTGCTCATCACTACTAGTGTCACCCTAAACCTATCACTCACATACACCCCAAAATTTTTAATCTTTTTTTAAAATTTTATTTATTTATTTGAGAGAGACAGTGAGAGAGAGCATGAGCGAGGAGAAGTTCAGAGAGAGAAGCAGACTCCCCATGGAGCCGGGAGCCTGATGCTGGACTCGATCCCCAGACTCCAGGATCAAGACCTGAGCCGAAGGCAGTTGTCCAACCAACTGAGCCACCCAGGCGTCCCACATACACCCCAAAATTTTTAGCACATATTAGATATTCAATACTATTTAAAAGAGTTTGAGCAAGTTGACTGCTTGATCTAGCCTAGCATGTATTTTCTAATTTTTCTCTTGAAGTTCTTCTTGTATTTGGTTGTGCCATAAGAAATTGCCTTACCCCTAGTCGCATGAGAATTTGTATGCGAAATTTAGCCATATGGAACACTAAAAAGAAAATAGGTCCTCCTGCCCTTACAGAATGGGTTCATATTTAACTTCAGTGCTGGAGATAGAAACTCAGTTTTATGAACCAGTTAAAGGAGAAAGTGCATGGTGTGCTTTTTGCAACACTGAGATATTGATATATGATATTTTTTTTTGCTTTTCCCAAGGCTAAGCAGAAGAAGCCACAGCAATTCGATTTTTTCAATGTGAGTGAAACTCTCATTTGAAACCTTTCCACTACATAACTCCACTCAATTGACTTGATGACTCAAATAGATACAGGCTGTAGGTTAAAATAGGAACAGAGGGCTGAAAAGTATTATAATAACACTAAAGTTGAGGAAGAATATTACATACACAGCCTTTTATTTCAGAGTTCTCCTTATACAACCTTCAAACTGGTTAAGTCCTACGATGCCTTCATTATGATTGGACCCAAGAGCTCTGGGAATGAGAAGAAATAAAAAATCTTCCTACTCCACACTCATGTACATGGTTCACATAGTTGAAATAGCTCAATCTTCCCTTGGATGTGCATCATCCAATACCTATAGCTCCACAGAGAGTAAATGTGATTTATCAGATGTTTGGCTCACTGTTTGGAATAAATGTTTTCGATTTTTACTACTTAAAATGAAAAGCCATCCCGTCCCAGAAAAGTTACATAAATATGCTAGTCTATACATACTTCTTTTCTTGCTGTCCAAAATTAAATAAAAATTATTATGTACCTACTGTATTTCATGCATTATGCTATATGCTAAATAATAATGGTTCAATTACAGATATTTATATATTATAAATAACTGTATGTATTGATTAAGTATTAGACAATAATATGCATTGCATTTGACATTATACCGTACCAGATATTGAAGGAGGTATTCAGGATAGAGCCATAAACAATACAGATAGATGTATTTCCTGCCTTCAGTAGGCAAGCAGCTCATAATTTAATAGAAAGCATAATAGTAAAAAGATGATTACTATACAGTATGATAAATGACTAATGGACATATAAACAATAATCAGTCTCACAAGCTTTGAAGAGTAGAGTAGAATATTTTGCATTTGGGGGGTGGGATGTATTTCATTTCCTTGAATGTCTGAAATCCTCTAATTTTTATTATCCTTTCCTTCATAGGTTGTAATTTATTATACAAAAATTATATAATTATTATATAATATATTATATATTATTGTATAATATATATTATTATATAAAATTATTTTATTATTTATTTAATATTAACAGTATTTCTTAGGTTTCTAGGAAAGAAATTTTCTCCCCTAAGCCCCTCCTCCCTGTATAATCTCCACAAAAACTGAAACTATTAAGTGCAAATTTTCTTTTGAAAATAATTTTTATATGAATATGTTACCTCATTTCTTCTGGGAATTATACTCCCTATTATTCTGGGGACCATTTTTGGTGGCACAAAAATTGGGCAGTAACAGTTTATAAAGACCTTTCCAGCATGGTTGGAGAGAGTCTTTTCCAACAAATGAAATCCCCATGTAGAAGGGATTAAATCTCCATGGCAGTTGTGGTCTTCTGGGAGTGTACTGTGGCAAGATTGTTCTACTATGTGTGTCAAGGTGGCTCAGTTGGCTAAGTGTCTGCTTTCAGCTCAGGTCATGACCTTGGGTTCCTGGGATCTAGCCCTTTGTGGGACTTCCTGCTCAGTAGGGGGTCTGTTTCTCCCTCTCCTTCTACCCCTCCCCCAACTTGTGCTCACTCTCTCTCAAATTAATTAATTAAAATATATTTTTTTATAAAAAATATTGCTCCACTAGAGCATAATTGTTTTCATTTGATGCAATTAGGCCTCTGAAACATCAAGGTATATCTCCTTTTATTAGATGTGGGTATAAGAGGTAGAAGCTGAATGTATGGGGTGTCCTGTAATTATCCTAAGGTATGAGGATTTAAGAGTTCCAAAGTGGGTAGATCTAAAAATAAGAACTTATAGCACCTTTGGCCAAGATATTTGGAGGCTTTACACAAATTTTACCAACTGAATTTTGATGATGCTGTCGGTTTGTTCAACTAGTTCTGAGGATTGAGGATATTAAGCACAGCAACAATCCTATAGAACTGACCAAATAGCACATAACCACCATAAGGTTTGGCCAGTAGAATGGGGTCCCTAGTTGCTATGGAGCTCAAGAGTGGTTCCCCAGGGAGGGATGATTTTTTTTTTTTCCCAATTGAGTTTTGGCTAGTGAAGAGGTAGCAGCTTGTCTACATGAAAGGCTTCAAACTAGTGGGTTAATATATACATTATTACTAAGACATATTTGTAACCATATGATAGAGTTGTTAAATAAAGTCCATTTGCCAAACCTCAAATGGTCCATTAAGCAATTCGGTGTGCCCAGGGGCAGTGTAGATAAGTTTCCTTCGATTGTATTTTGGGCAGATGGGGCAAGAAAAGTAGGCACTTTTTGTAGTCTACAGCACTGATTCACCAGAATTTCATAGGAAAGGAGATGGCTTACCTAAAGATATGGAGTATAATGAGAGTTAAGAATTTCAGCAGTGTGTGCCACTGTCAATTCACAATCATCATCATTTTAATCATAGACCAATGATTTAACACATGTATAGCAGTCAGTGGTGAGAATTTTTAAATTTCTACTGGACAACATTTTTTCTGTGGCCCAGATTAAAGGTTTTTCTTTCTATCATTCCAACAACTATTTGATTGTCAATACTGTTTTTCCTATTTTGGCACTGATTGATGGGTACCTAGTTATTTTTTCCAAATTATCATATAGAGGTATGAGGATTCCTTTAGGCAATGACAGAGGTCTGACTTTGGACCTTTTAAAGGCAGCATTTTCTGAAGAATTGTGGGCAGTGTGATTTCCTTTGCCTTCCTGAGAGTCAGGCTTAGAATTCCTCAGGGATCTTAATAATAGGCAAAGCTATAGGTAAGAATATGGCATCAATAATTCCCAAGTATAAAGGCCATTTATAATTTTATTTTCATTGGAAGTAAGGAGTCACATTGTTTTCATAACATTCCAAAATTGTGAGTCACTCCAAAGGCATATTCACTGTCAGTATAATGTTTTGCCCTTGGCTAGAATGCAGACCTGTGTGAGTATATAATTTGGCTTTTGGGGTCAAAGTGCCACTTCAATGACTTCCAAAGATTCAGCAGATCCAACACAGTATTTACCATTTTTGTCTTTTAAATAAGAACCATCAGTGAAGCATGAAAAGTCAGCATTTTTCGAAGGAGTTTTCTGTAAGTCATTACAGGGGGTCAGAAGGCAATCTGTCAGTATTAAGTAGTCATGGAGGGTTTCATCAGGAAAGGAGGAGAGAAGATTGCAGGGTTGAGGTTATTACCATATGAAAGAGTGATATAAGGGTTAGTGATATAGGAAATGAGATGGCCTACTGAAATATATGGACTATAATGAGAGTTAAAAACTTCCCCAGGATGTGCCACAAAATAAAGTGGACCCTATGACTATTTCCTTTGTGACCTTTAACAAAAATGGTTGTAACAGGTATCGCTCTGAGGCATGGAGGTATGTGGGGGAGGTTAATCCTCAGGCTATGAAATCCAGGTGCTGGTTCTAATATCTCATGGGTCCGTACCCTAGGGGCACTCCCTTCTCTTTCATATACAAAAAGGAAGAAAGGGAGAGTATATTTGGGATGTCCAGGAAAGGCAGGGGCTTTATTAGACTTCTTTAAGATCAGGAAGGTAATGTCATCTGAATCTCCCTGGACATAGGTCAGAGTTAGGTTTGGTAGTTTTTAATAATGAGTATAAAGGTTGGGCCTTAAGGGAAAAGTTTGGGATCCAGTTGCAGCAATATCCTGCCAACCTGAAAGAGCATGATGGTGGACATTGGGATTTGGGCTCTGGGGATTTCATGCTATAAAGCCTGTCTGGATCTAGATGTATTCCTTGTTCATATATTAGCTGTCCTATATATCACATTTGATTTAAAAATATATATAGATATATATAAATATATCTATCTATTTATAGGTAGATAGATATAGTATCTATAGATAGATGATTGATAGATAGATAGATAGATATATAGATAGATAGATATAATTTTTCCTTAGATATTTTATGTCACTTTTTGGCTAGAAGTTTAGCAAATAGGTGTTATCTTCCTATGAGGAGGCTTGGGAGGGGGCCATAGAAGTAAGTCATTCACATATTGTGTTAAAGTGTAACCTCTAGGGAACTTGATATCATTTACATTAATCTTTAATGTTTGTGAGAGGTAAAAAGGGCTTTCAGTGAAACGCTGGGGTGTTACTATCCAGGTGTATTGATATCCTTCCCAAGTAAATTAAAAAATATATATATTGACTAGTTTTATCTACTGGGATATTAAAGCAAGCATTACATAAATCAATCATGGAAAAAAATGCTTTCAATTGGGATGAAGGCCAATAAAGTGTAGAGATTGGGGACAACAAAATATCAAAAGATGATAATATTGTTTAATGCCCAGAGGTCCTGGACAAGTCTCCATCCATGGCCATTTGGTTTCTTTACAGGTATCATAGAAGTGCTGCAGGGACCGTGAAGAAGACAATGAGGCTCTGGACCTTATGGTCTTCTATTATTGACTTAATTCCTTTAAAAGGCTTCTTTGAGGGTGCCTGGGTGGCTCAGTGGGTTGAAGCCTCTGCCTTCGGCACAGGTCATAATCCCAGGGCCCTGGGATCGAGACCCACATCGGGATTTCTGCTCAGTGGGGAGTCTCCTTCCCCGCTCTCTCTCTGCCTGCCTCTTTGCCTGCTTGTGATCTCTGTCAAATAAATAAATAAAATCTTTTAAAAAAAGTTTCTTTGCTTATACAATATTGATTAATTCTGGGAGGATGTTTTGAGGAATCTATTTGGATCTTAATAAGAGACACATTGTGGATTTTGTCAATATCAGTTGAGGATTTCATCCATAAGGAGGGTGGTAAATGATTTAATGGAGACAAATGATTAGTGTCCTTGGGATTATTTATGGTGTTATCAAAGGTGGAACAAATAACAGATGTTGAAGAGTCATTTGATTCACCTAATTGGGTATTTTGTTCAATGTTTTCAAATTTTAGAATTATTTCCCTTTTTTAAAAGAAATTTCATCATATTTTCCCAAGAAATCTTAGCCCAATAAATGAATAGGGGTGAGGAAAGTAAAGAGAAAGGGTGTGTATCTCTTAGAGAGTCTAAACAAACAAACAAACAAAAAACAGTTTCAGAGATAGTGACATGTTGAGTTATATTAGGAAACTCTATTATTTGAACTGTTTTATTACTCTGAGGCAGAGTCTGTTTAATGAGAGTAGGAATCAGCACCAAGAGTGTAGTGCCAGTGTCAGTAAGTTCAGAGAGAGATTTTTTCCTTATCTGGAGAGTGTATTCTCCAAATTGATTAAGCAGAGGATTGGGGAAAACCTCAGTAGTTCCTCAGAGTCCCATCTTTATGGATTAAAAGGACAATGGAAAAATTAGTTAGAAGGCTGAAGGCACTTGGCGTGCTTCAATTTGTAACAGCCTTTTTTCCAATGTCCTGGGATTTTGGAAAAATGACAGAGACCAGGAGAAATTTAGCTGTGCTTTGGAACCTCCATTCATTAGAGTTAAAAATTAAGAACCTTAGTGGGGGGCAGGAATGATTGTTTTTGTTTCTTGGTCCTGGGAAGGACCTTTCCTGGATGTCACATTCCATGTTGGACAGAAGTACACAGATTGGAAACCACTTAGGCCACATTTGAGTAACAAGGAAGGGTAGGATTGTTTGATAAATTAAATCTGATCTGTAGGGGACATAATGTTTCCCTCTTCATCTTGAGACTTTTAACTCAAGGGGAAAGATCCCCATTCAGCTTGTTAATGAACATAGATTTAAAATCTACCTAAGACAATGAATCTTGGAGCATGGGGTGGGGGGAGTTACCTAAGTGGATTCAAAATCCAGAAACCCTGAGAATATTCTCCAAAGACAATTTTGAACAAGCTATAATAATCATACTTGGACTCATTTTGTTTCTGGGGACAGGCCTGCACTTTTTCCAATCCAATGGTTTTGGGATTCCTTGGTGATTACCCAAGTTTGATCATATAATAATGTAATGGATATTTCTTTGTCCACTGGTTATAATTCTTAGGACTTCTCAAGCTCATTCCAATCAATTAGCAGTCTCATTCACTATTGAGTCTAGCTTTTACTAACAAGTGGACTAACTGATACAAATCAGAGAAGCCAGGTTGATAAGTTTGAATGACTATAATAAATTCCTCAACAAATCTGTGGGGACCTTCTGTTATTTTGGAGAGCACAAGGGGCTCAAGTGGGTTCTGCATACAGTTCCAGAGGTTCCTAGCTCCTCAGGGTGTTGTCGCAGTTAGATCCCACTTATGACACCATGAAATGTCACCTTTTAAATAAAAATGTAAGTGATTTAGCCAGAAAAATTGAGTTTATTCAGAAATAACAAAGGACTTACAGTTCTGGTCAACAAAACTATACCAAAACATAGGCAAGTCCAGAGAACAAAGGAGGAGAGTCTTTTTATAGAGTAAAGGAAGAAGTTGGGAAGGGTTGTCTTGAACAAAAGTTAATAAATTCAGAGTGGTGGTGGTTTCTCATTGGCAGCAGGTAATGGACGTGGTGGTCAATTCCGATTGGCTTCAGTGAGTGCTGCTTGTTTTTTCTAGGTGCCTTCCAGATGCCTGCAGCTTGCCATTGTGGGGCCAAGAGGAAATCCTTCTTCCTCCTGGCCTATGGGTACTTACCATGAGTTGTACATTCACCAGAGCCCTTTCTTTACAGACTTTTAATTCAATGGTGAGTTAGGTTTTCTTAATATATTTTCACACACACACACACACACAGCAATACATTAGTACCTGGAAAACATTATCTTTAGTAAATGAAGCTAAATTAAAAAATATTTACATACTGTTTAAATTGCATGAAGTTCTATAACAGATAAAACTTCACCTATGGTGATATTAATTGGAATAGTAATTGCTTGAGGAGAGGCTAATGGACTGTGAAGGGCAAGAAGGGAATATTCTTAGATTGTGGAAATGTTCTATATCTTGAAATAGGTATGAGTTACAGTAGTATATATATTTATCAAGATGATAAAGGCATACATGTGCATTTTACTGTATAGAAAGCATATTGTAAAAGTCTCTCTTTTTGCTAGTTCCATTTATTACTAAAAAATTATGATGTTTACCTAACATATGAAACAGGATAAAACTAGGATTAAGAGGTTAAGATTAAAAGTATAAAATAACAGAAGATGAAAGGTAACATTATTATCCTGTAAAATATTACTATAAGTAAAAAAAATAATTGCTATAGACGGACTGTGAATTTGAAATTAGATTTTTTTTCATTTTTTTTCATGTGGACATTGATGGGCTATTAATAAAAAATCTTTGGTGTTTCAGACCCAAGGGGGAAGTCCATATATAAACCTTTCATAATCTTAACATCAATAGGTGTCCCTTGTCCACTCAGTCATTTACATTAGGTCTTCTTAACTCTTCCCCTTTCTTTATTTTCCACATTTAATCTGTAGACCGTTTTCTTTTTCTTTTTCTACTTCCAAAACATAACCTCCTTATTCCTGTAACTACATATGTTGCTAAACCTCTCATTTTTCTTTCCTTGAATGCCCTAAGTTCTGACTTGAACTTTTACCTTTAAGACTTGATTCCATCAAATTTATCTTTTATCATGTCCAACAGAGTAACTGATAAAGTTAATAATAATGTGATTTTGACAAGCAATAATGCTTGGGTTAAAAGTGTGGGCTTTGGAGCTTGAACTTCTGCATTTGAATTTTGGGTCTATCATTTACAAACCTTGTGAAACAAGTCAATTAAATAACCTCTCTGTTCTATTTTCTCAACCCAAATTGATATATTTAACGGGTTATTATATGAAGGTACTTAGAAGACAAACTATTTCCACATTTTAGAGTACTGAGGAGATAACAAACATCAAATATTATTATTATTTTTTTAAATAATTTTTTATTTTTTATAAACATATATATTTATCCCCAGGGGTACAGGTCTGTGAATCACCAGGTTTACACACTTCACAGCACTCACCAAAGCACATACACTCCTCAATGTCCATAATCCAACCCCCTTCTACCAAACCCCCTCCCCCCAGCAACCCTCAGTTTGTTTTGTGAGATTAAGAGTCACTTATGGTTTGTCCCAATCCCATCTTCTTTCATTTATTCTTCTCGTACCCACTTCAGCCCCCATGTTGCATCACCACTCCCTCATATCAGGGAGATCATATGATAGTTGTCTTTCTCCGCTTGACTTATTTCGCTAAGCATGATACGCTCTAGTTCCATCATGTTGTCGCAAAAGGCAAGATTTCATTTCTTTTGATGGCTGCATAGTATTCCATTGTGTATATATACCACATCTTCTTGATCCATTCATCTGTTGATGGACATCTAGGTTCTTTCCATACTTTGGCTATTGTGGACATTGCTGCTATAAACATTCGAGTACACGTGCCCCTTTGGATCACTACGGTTGTATCTTTAGGGTAAATACCCAATAGTGCAATTGCTGGGTCATAGGGCAGTTCTATTTTCAACATTTTGAGGAACCTCCATGCTGTTTTCCGGAGAGGTTGCACCAGCTTGCATTCCCACCAACAGTGTAGGAGGATTCTCCTTTCTCCGCATCCTCTCCAGCATCTGTCATTTCCTGACTTGTTGATTTTAGCCATTCTGACTGGTGTGAGGTGATATCTCATTGTGGTTTTGATTTGTATTTCCCTGATGCTGAGTGATATGGAGCACTTTTTCGTGTGTCTGTTGGCCATTTGGATGTCTTCTTTGCAGAAATGTCTGTTCATGTCCTCTGCCCATTTCTTGATTGGATTATTTGTTCTTTGGGTGTTGAGTTTGCTAAGTTCTTTATAGATTCTGGACACTAGTCCTTTATCTGATATGTCGTTTGCAAATATCTTCTCCCATTCTGTCAGTTGTCTTTTGATTTTGTTAACTGTTTCCTTTGCTGTGCAAAAGCTTTTGATCTTGAGGAAATCCCAATAGTTCATTTTTGCCCTTGCTTCCCTTGCCTTTGGCGTTGTTCCTAGGATGATGTTGCTGCGGCTGAGGTCGAAGAGGTTGCTGCCTGTGTTCTCCTCAAGGATTTTGATGGATCCTTTCGCACATTGAGGTCCTTCATCCATTTTGAGTCTATTTTCGTGTGTGGTGTAAGGAAATGGTCCAATTTCATTTTTCTGCATGTGGCTGTCCAATTTTCCCAGCACCACTTATTGAAGAGGCTGTCTTTTTTCCATTGGACATTCTTTCCTGCTTTGTCGAAGATTAGTTGACCATAGAGTTGAGAGTCTATTTCTGGGCTCTCTATTCTGTTCCATTGATCTATGGGTCTGTTTTTGTGCCAGTACCATGCTGTCTTGATGATGACAGCTTTGTAATAGAGGTTGAAGTCCGGGATTGTGATGCCACCAACGTTGGCTTTCTTTTTCAATATCCCTTTGGCTATTCGAGGTCTTTTCTGGTTCCATATAAATTTTAGCATTATTTGTTCCATTTCTTTGAAAAAGATGGATGGTACTTTGATAGGAATTGCATTAAATGTGTAGATTGCTTTAGGTAGCATAGACATTTTCACAATATTTATTCTTCCAATCCAGGAGCATGGAACATTTTTCCATTTCTTTGTGCCTTCCTCAATTTCTTTCATGAGTACTTTATAGTTTTCTGAGTATAGATTCTGTGTCTCTTTGGTTAGGTTTATTCCTAGGTATCTTATGGTTTTGGGTTCAATTGTAAATGGGATGGACTCCTTAATTTCCCTTTCTTCTGTCTTGCTGTTGGTGTAGAGAAATGCAACTGATTTCTGTGCATTGATTTTATATCCCGACACTTTACTGAATTCCTGTATAAGTTCTAGCAGTTTTGGAGTGGAGTCTTTTGGGTTTTCCACATATGGTATCATATCATCTGCGAAGAGTGATAATTTGAGTTCTTCTTTGCCGATTTGGATGCCTTTAATTTCCTTTTGTTGTCTGATTGCTGAGGCTAGGACCTCTAGTACTATGTTGAATAGCAGTGGTGATAATGGACATCCCTGCCGTGTTCCTGACCTTAGCGGAAAAGCTTTCAGTTTTTCTCCATTGAGAATGATATTTGCGGTGGGTTTTTCATAGATGGCTTTGATGATATTGAGGTATGTGCCCTTTATCCCTACACTTTGAAGAGTTTTGATCAGGAAGGGATGCTGTACTTTGTCAAATGCTTTTTCAGCATCTATTGAGAGTATCATATGGTTCTTGTTCTTTCTTTTATTGATGTGTTGTATCACATTGACTGATTTGTGGATGTTGAACCAACCTTGCAGCCCTGGAATAAATCCTACTTGGTCGTGGTGAATAATCTTTTTAATGTACTGTTGAATCCTATTGGCTAGTATTTTGTTGAGTATTTTCGCATCTGTATTCATCAAGGATATTGGTCTATAGCTCTCTTTTTTGGTGGGATCCTTCTCTGGTTTTGGGATCAAGGTGATGCTGGCCTCATAAAATGAGTTTGGAAGTTTTCCTTCCATTTCTATTTTTTGGAACAGTTTCATGAGAATAGGAATTAGTTCTTCTTTAAATGTTTGGTAGAATTCCCCCGGGAAGCCGTCTGGCCCTGGGCTTTTGTTTGTTTGGAGATTTTTAAAGACTTTTTCAATCTCCTTACTGGTTATGGGTCTGTTCAGGCTTTCTATTTCTTCCTGGCTCAGTTGTGGTAGTTTATATGTTTCTAGGAATGCATCCATTTCTTCCAGATTGTCAAATTTATTGCCGTAGAGTTGCTCATAGTATGTTCTTATAATAGTTTGTATTTCCTTGGTGTTAGTTGTGATCCTTCCTCTTTCATTCATGATTTTATTTATTTGGGTCCTTTCTCTTTTCTTTTTGATAAGTCGGGCCAGGGGTTTATCAATTTTATTAATTCTTTCAAAGAACCAGCTCTTACTTTCGTTGATTTGTTCTATTGTTTTTTTTGGTTTCTATTTCATTGATTTCTGCTCTGATCTTTATTATTTCTCTTCTCCTGCTGGGCTTAGGGTTTCTTTCTTTTTCTTTCTCTAGCTCCTTTAGGTGTAGGGTTAGATTGTGTACCCGAGAGCTTTCTTGTTTCTTGAGAAAGGCTTGTACCGCTATATATTTTCCTCTCAGGACTGCCTTTGTTGTGTCCCACAGATTTTTAATGATTGAGGAACTGCCATATTATTTTCCACAGTGGCTGCACCATTTTACATTCTTGACAGCAATGCACCAGGGTATTAATTCTTCCACATCTTGCTCAATATTTGCTATTTTCTTTGTTTTGTTAAATAAGAATGATCCTATTACATGTTAAGTAATATCTCATTGGTGGTTTTGGTTTGCATATTCTAAATCACTTGTGATATTGATCACATTTTTATGTGATTTTAGGTCATTTGTAATTTCTTTTTGGGACAGTTATGTATTCAAATTGTGCCCATTTTTTAAAAGATGGATTGCTTGGAGTTTTTTTTGAATTGTTGAGTGATAAGAATTATTTAAATATACTGGATATTAACCTCTTATCAGATATGTCATTTATAAATTTTTGTTCCCATTCCATGAATTTTTTTTTTTTTTATTTACATGATAGGGTCCTTTGATTGGCAAAAGTTTTTAATTTTGATGAAATCAAGTTTATCAATTTGTTGTTTTTGCTTGTGCTTCTAGTGTCATGTTCAGTAAATCCTAGTAAAATGCAGTTTCATGAACATATTCCTTTATGATTTCTTGAATTAATTTTTGTAACCTTGTAGTAAGTTTTCAGTCACAGAGTGTGAGTCTTCTGAATTTGTTTTCCTTTTTCAGGATTTTTTTGGGGGGGGTTGCTGTATGGCTTTCCTTGGGATTATATATAAATTTTAGAATTGTTTTTCTATATTTGAAAAAAAATAAGTCATTAGATTTTGATAGGGTGTGTATTAAACCTGTAGATATCTTTGGAAATTATTATCTAGGCAATATTAAGTCTTCTAATCCATGAAGATGGTGATGATTTTCCATTCATTTGTCTTTAATATGTTTCAGCAATGTTTAGTAATTTTCAATGTAGAAAGTTTTTCACTTAAATTTATTCCTAAGTATTTTATTATTTTTGATCCTATTGTGAATGAAATTTTTTCTTTAAGTTTATTTTCTGATGGTTTATTGTCAGTGTATAAGAAATACTACTAATATTTTATGTTGATTTTATATCCTGAAATTTTACTTAATTAATTTATTAGATGTAATCATTCTTTCATGTTCAGAATTTTTAGGACTTTCTACATGTATGTCATCTGTGAACAGAGATCATTTGATTTATTACTTTTCATTTTGTCTTTGTTGTATTTCTTTTTCTTTTCTAATTATTCTCTCTAGAACTTCTAATGCCATGTTGAGTAGAAGTTGTGAAAACTGGCATTCTTGTTTTCTGATATTATGGACAAGAACTTCAAATTTTCACCATTAAGTATGTTGGTTATGTTGTGTGTTGTTGTTTTGGTATTTTTTTCCCCCCTTCTATATATAGCCTTTATCATGGTAGACAAATTTCCTTATATTTCTGGTTTATTGTTTCATCAAATAAAAGTGTTAAGCTTTGTCAAAAATTTTATGTATTAATTGAGATAATTATGACTTTGTTTCTTTTACAGCAAATGTGTTATTCAAAGTATTGGGAAGATGATTACTTTCCAATTATACATAAAAAAGTGATTTTTTATGTGGTATTTTTTAATGTGGTATTTTACATTGTTTTTCACATGTTGAGCAATACTCAGAGTCAAGAAATAAATCCTACTTGGTCATGTTGCATAGTCCTCTTAATATGCTGATGAATTTGGTTTGCTAATATTTAGTTGAATATTTTTGCATCAGTATTTATAATAAATCTTGGTCAATATTTTTTATAGAGTCTTTGGTTTGCTAACAGTCCAATGCTAGTGTTATAAAATGAGTTAGAAAGTTTTCCTTCATTTTCAGTTTTTTTGGAAGGATTTGGGGAGGGTTGGTGTTAATTATTTTTTAAATGTTTAGTAGAATTCACTAGTAAAATATTATTTGGTAGGTTTTTGAATAATGATTAAATCTCATTACTAGTTATAAGAATATTCAGATTTTCTATTTCTTCAAGAATCACCTTTTGTAGATTGCATTTCCAGGAACATGTTCATTTCATGTAGTAGTCTAATTTGCTGGCATACAAATATTCTCTTATAATATTTTATTATAGTCCTTCCCATTTCTGTAAAACCAGTAGTAAAGTCCCCAAATTCTCTTCTCTTTCTAGTAATTTCAGTTTTTATTTCCCCTTTGTAATCTAGCCAAATGTTTGTTAATTCTATTGATATTTTTGAAGAACCAGTTTTGGTTACCTTGCTTTTTCTAATGATTTAGTATTATCTACCTTATTTGTCTCTATTCTTTATTATTTCCTTCTTTAAAAATTTTTTTAAGGATCTTATTTATTTATTTGAGAGAGAGAGTGAAGAAGCAGGGGGGAGGGGCAGAAGGAGAAGGAGAAGCAGACTTCCTATTGAGCAGGGAGCTGGATGTGTGACTGGATCCCAGGACCCTGGGGTCATGACATGAGCCAATGGTAGAGGGTTAACAGACTGAGCCACCCAGAGGCCCTCCTTCTTTAAGATTTATGCTATACTTCTCCCCTTTAATACTGCTTTCATGCCTCATATATTTTTTTAAGATTTTTAAATTTATTTATTGGGCAGACAGAGATCACAAGTAGGCAGAGAGGCAGGCAGAGAGAGGAGGAAGCAGGCTCCCCGCTGAGCAGAGAGTCTGATGCGGGACTCGATCCCAGGACCCTGAGATCATGACCCAAGTGGAAGGCAGAGGCCTAACCCACTGAGCCACCCAGGTGCCCCTCATGCCTCATATGTTTTGATATTCTCTTTCTTTCTTTTGTTCTTTCATCTTTCTTTCTTTCTTTTTTTCCTCTTTCTTTTTTTTCCATTACTTAAATCATATTTTCTAATCTTCTTTGTGACATCCTCTTTGACGCATTGATTGGTTAAGAGTGTGTTGTTTAATTTCCACATATTTTTGAATTTTCCAATTTCCCTTCTTTCATTGGTATTTTGCTTCATTCCATTATGATTAAAAAAGATACTTTGTAAGATTGTCGGGGTCACGCCCCCAAGATGGCGCTGGTCGCGCCCCTAAGATGGCGCTGGAGCAGTACGGACAGCCTAAAAAATATCTGCCCTGGCCACAGGTGACTTCGTGCTTGTCACATGAGCACCGTGTGCCGCCACTGCCTGCGAGCCCCAGATACCTCCACGTGAACAGCCCTGTGATTGGCTGTATACCTCCTATTCACATGAACACCCCTGTGATTGGCTGTATACTCCCTGTTCACGTGAACACCCCTGTGATTGGCTGTTATGCCCTATATAAGGCAAGGGAACTTCCCCGCAAGGGGAGGAGAAAGATCCACCAGTGAATAAAATAAGAGCTTGTGCATCGACCTGTGTGTGTGTTGCGTCATCTCTGTGGGCAGGGAGAGCGTGACATAAGATTTCATTTTTTAAAAAGTTATCAAATTATGTTTGTATTCTAAAATATTACCTAGCCTAGAGAATGTTCCATGTGCACTTGAAAAAATGTGTATTCTTTATTCTTGGGTAGATTTTTCTAGAAATTTCTTTTATGTATAATTGGGATATGATGTTGTTTAGGTCCTCTATTTGCTTACTGGTTTCTATCTGATTGTTCATCTATTATTGACAATGTTGTAGTAGTATCTCCAATTATAATAAAACTGTCTATTCTTCTCTTCAGTTCTGTCAATATTTGCCTCATAGATTTTTGTCTCTGACATTGGTGTATGTAAGTTCATAATTGTTACATTTTATTTTTTAAAAGATCTTGTTTATTTCACATAGAGAGAAAGAGAGAGAGTGCAAGCACAAACAAGGGAGAGGGAGAGGGAGAAACAGGCTCCCCACTGAGCAAGAATACAAATGCTGGGCTCAATCCCAGGACACCGGAATCATAACCAGAGCCCAAGACAGATGCCCAACCCACTGAGCCACCCAGGTGCTCCTAGATCTTCTTGATGAATCAACTCTTTAATAGTAAAAATTAAAAAAAAAAGTCCTTTGTCTGTTATATTAATTTTTGACATAAACTCTATTTTGTCTGATATTGGTACAACCACCCCAGCTCTCTCAGTTACTATTTCTATTCAATGTCTTTTTCTGTGCCCTCTTTTACAACTTATGCATGTTCTTAAATGTAAAGTGAGTTTCTTGTGGACAGCAAATAACATATACTTGTGTCATATTTTTTTTCACTTTCTTCCAATGTATATATATATTTTTTAATTTTTTGTTTGGAGTCTAATCCATTTACAAATAAAGTCATTACTTATAAGGAATGGCTTTCTGCCATTTTGCTATTTGTTTTCTGTTTTATAGCATTTTTTAATCCCTCATCTTATACTTCATTGCCTTTAATTGTGTTTAGTTAATTTCCTTTAGTGACATGTTTTGATTCTCTTCTCAATTCCTTTTGTATATATTCTGTCAATATTTTCTTTGGGATTATCTATAACATCCTAAATATATAACAACCTATCTTAAAATAATGTCAGTTTGGGGTACCCGGGGTTAAGCATCTGCCTTCAGCTCAAGTCATGATCTCAAGGTCCTGAGATCTAGCCCCACACTGGGCTCTCTGCTCAACAGGGAGCCTGCTTCCCCCCTCTCTCTCCTTACTTCTCTGCCTACTTGTGATCTCTTTCTCTGTCAAATAAATAAATAAAATCTTTTAAAAAATAATTAATTAATGTCAGTTTAACTTTGGCTTCACCAACCATACTTTTGTATAGCTTCTCCCTTCTCCTTTATGTTACTGATGCTACAAATTACATCTTAATATACAGTGTACCATTAACATTCGTATATAATTATTTTTTTGCATTTTCTTGTTTTGTGTATATATATTATCAAAACAAGAAAAAATATATATGTGTGTGTGCATATATATATATATATATATATATATATATATATATAAAATCTTGAGTTTCATAGTTTTTTTTTTAGTTCTTTGTGTTTCCCCTTAGTTGAGAATATCTGCAACAGTTTTTGTTTTTTTTTTTAATAATTTATTTATTTGTTTGAGAGAAAGAAAAGAAGCAGGGGAAGTGGCAGAGAGAGTGAGAAGCAGGCTCTGCACTGAATAGGGAGCCCATTGCAGGCTTGATCCCAGGACCTTGAGCTGAAGGCAAATGCTTAACTGACTGAGCTACCCAGGTACCCCCAACATATTTTTTTAATGCCTTGTTTAGTAAAGATAGTTTCTTTCCATTTAAATTATTCCTTTAATCAGCTTTGTATTCTATTTATATGTATAGTTTATTTTTTTTTTTGAAAAGTGGACATATGATTATTATAATGTGGAATCTCTGGAAAGTATAATCTTCTCATTTTCCAGTGTTTGTTGTTTTTATTAATTGTTGAATCTGTAGCAGTCTACTTGAGACTTTTCCAAGATAGTTATACTATGCAATGTCTATTCCTTAGTATGTGCATGTTCACTGAAGTGGTCCTTTAGCTCATGTGTGATTAATGATTTGACAGAGATTTCCTTGAATTCCAAGAGCTGAAACAGACAAACATATTCATATAGAAACAAACAAACAGGCAAACAAATATAGAAATCATTTGTCACTTTCAGTCTTTGCAGTGTGGTTCTTTGCTGGGAAGTTCTGATTAGGTAAGCTTACTCTGATGTTATGGAGGAACCTGAGATGAAAATTTAATGTCTTCTAAGAAATTTTCTCAGCATGTGTCTTCTTTTGATATGAACGTGGCTTTATAAATTCCCCCATTATATATGGCTGTCTTGGAATGTCCTAATTTTCCAATGAGCGTCAACATATCTTCTCTTTCAGGCTTCATTTAGTATGCTGTATGTCTCTCCCCATACTTTCTTTCCCATGTGCCTGTAGGTTTGTATTTCCCTTGTGGTTTTTACAAGAAGTGTGCTGTGTTTTTCCACCCTATATTCCAAATATTGCAATTGAGATACAAGTGTTCCCATCCTGCAGGTAGTCCCCAGGCAGGTTAGAACAGACATGAAACAATATTTCACAAATTAATATTGCCCCCCCCCCTTTTTGAGGAAGAGACTGCGGAACCAGGGTGCTACTACTCAAGATGAAGACTGCTATTCCTCTTGGAAGTGGTGGTGCCACGGTGATTAAAAATTCCATATAAGTTTCTTATCATTTTAAAGATTTTTTTTTCTTCACTGGGCTTTTGCTTGATTGCTGTAATCATTTAATGCTTTCTACAACCACTACTGAGTTGGTCAGATGGCTTCTGGTTGTTTCTTGATGTTTCTGTGAGGGTACAAGAGCTTGGAGATTTTTTACTCTACATTTTGCTGAAGTTAGTTTAAAGCACAAAACAAAAACAACACCAAGATGAATAAGGTGGAAGGAGAATAGAGGGATAGAAGGAGAGGAAGAGGCTTAGGAGGAAAGGGAGAAAGACTAAGAAATGAGCACTAGACTTCAAAATAAGAGTAGATTTTTATTTTTTTTTCTCATGACTGTATTTAAATTGGTAAATCCCAAATTTCTCAGACTAAACTATTAAGCACCAATTATTAACAAAATAAATGTAATCTAAATATGTATAGTCCATAAGCTCTTTCTCCGTTTTATGTGAAAATCATTGAGATTCTTTTGCCACTTTTATTGGAATTAAGTTAGAAGAAGTAGAGCAAGCAGCTTTGATCTCTCCTCAAATTTTATGGCTTGACCAATGGGGCTGACAGAGGAAACATTAACACAGTTATAAACTAATTCAACTCACATTAACAAATTAATCAAATGCTAAAAATGCCTATGAAAGTAGCTCATAATAATAAATGATGTTGAGAAACAATTTTCCCCTAGAAAAATGCCAGTCCTTTCATATCTCAAGCCAACAAGAATTTAAGAGCAAAAACTGATAATAAAAATTAACATTGCTGCTCCACATATACAAATAAAAGTCCTGGCATATGTGAAATCTTATGATTTGATGATATTGATTTCTGTCTGTCACTAGATATCAATTCAAATTCTGACCTGTATGTTCTTTTCTGCTGCTTTAAAACTTTTTTGGCCACAATTTTATAACCCATCCCCAAGTGTCTTCTCCTTCCTGGATTGCACTTGAGTTCTGAATTAGATTTTATATTTATGAAAGACACTGAATTGAAAGGGTCAATGAGAATTCCTTATGGTAGAAGAATTATGGGCTAGAGTCAACGTTAAGTTAGCCACCTCTGACATTTTGGGCAAATGCTTTATATCAAACCTGAGAAAAGGGATGGCAAACTTCATTTCAGCAAGCTCCACATTATGTCTTATGAACCATCAGAATAAAATTCTATAAAGAAGGCATCCAAAGATGGCATTAAGTTTGTCTATGATGAATAGGTATTTGTGTGGCTTTAGTTGTTTCTTGTTGCAAAAGTCAATGATATTCCATTTCTCATACAGCTTTGCTTTTGTCTCTCTCTAAGGTGCTTCACATAAACATTTTTTTTAATATAATTTTTTATTTTTTATAAACATATATTTTTATCCCCAGGGGTACAGGTCTGTGAATCACCAGGTTTACACACTTCACAGCACTCACCAAAACACATACCCTCCCCAATGTCCATAATACCACCCCCTTCTCCCAAACCCCCTCCCCCCAGCAACCCTCAGTTTGTTTTGTGAGATTAAG
>NC_081559.1:106061881-106096729 GCF_022355385.1 Mustela nigripes
TGCAGCCCTGGAATAAATCCCACTTGGTCGTGGTGAATAATCCTTTTAATGTACTGTTGAATCCTATTGGCTAGTATTTTGTTGAGTATTTTCACATCTGTGTTCATCAAGGATATTGGGCTATAGCTCTCTTTTTTGGTGGGATCCTTGTCTGGTTTTGGGATCAAGATGATGAATGAAAGAGGAGACATAATACATTTTGATCAATTTAATTCACCATTAAATAGACCAGGTCTTGCTTAGGTTCCCAGCAATTTCTCTGCCAGGTTGACTTAGAGATGCCATGACCAGATGATAAGCCTATATAGAAGCTATTTCTCACCCTTTTCCCCCTGTAACAGGGATTCCTACATGAACCTTATGTTCCATAAACAGGCAACATTTATAACCTAGCCTTAAACAGATACCAAGTATGATTTTTATTTTCCATTATAAATTTAAATATGGCCTACTCATAGTGGATCCCCCCCTTAAAAAAAAAGCATACTTGATATTTCTTAAAGTCTATGCATAAATATATGCATATATGTGTGTGTGCATGTGCATCAATCATTTCAAGAAATCTTTATTTACTGTATAATGCTCCACAAATTCAAGTTGTATGTGTAGCATATTAAATTTGACATTATTATAAAAAAGAAATACAAATACAGACACACATCCACTTACAATATACATACATATATGCATTCACACACACACACACACACACACACACATATAAAATTTTTGTTTGGGATTAGCAGAGCCTGCATTGCATTTTTATTAACATTCATGAAATATTATGTTTTGTATTCACACTGTAATCCAGTTGTGTCTCAGTTATAGCAATTGCATTTTAGTTTGATTAAAGAAACACCATACTTAATGAATGATATATGATTAAATCAATGGGTATTCAAAAGAGGAAGTGATGCCCATAAACTCAGGGAAAGTTCTATGTATGACATGGAATATGAGTTATAATAAAAAAAAGAAGGTGAAGCTTAGTCAAATCATAATGTAGGAGAAGGGTGAGAATGTCATGGTATAAAGATATAATGTTCAAAGTGTGTTCAGAGATCAATGAAAAATTCTTTTGGAGTGGATCATTGATAGATGAGAGAGACAAATACAATAGTGAAGGTAGGTAGAAACAAATCTCTGATACTTAGAACTTTTTCTATTAGAAAAATTCAAGTTACATTTTATTTATAGCCATGGTTAGACTGACAGAATGTAGGAGTTAACATAAACTAGATTTATCACTTGTAAAGAAACATGGTGTAAAATATATCTCTAATTTATGTAAATAAATCCATCAATAAGTAGGTGTGTGTATGTGTGTGTGTGCCCTTGAGATTTCACTCTCTCTTTATAAGTTCAAAATATTATTGGGACAAGCTTACTCTGAATTCCTAATTTCGAAAAGTTGTAAAACTAGCACAAAATGATTTTTTTCTAGATAAAATATTACATTTTTATTAAAGGTTATGTTTCAGATCTCCTGTAGTTTACACACATTTAAAAATGAACTTGAAGAACAAAAGTCATGCCCAAGCTCTAACTTAAAAAAAAAAAAGTCATAACATAATGAACAAACATTCGTTTTACAAATGGATATCTTATGTAATTCACTTCATATTTTGGTGCAATAAGTAGATGTTCAGGACCTCACTCTGGGTTTTATGGACAATAAATCAACTGGGACCAGGTTCCTTTCTCCCAGGGTAAAAGGTTTCTCCCTGGACAGTTTCTTTCAGCTTCCAGGGGATATCTCAAAATTCCAAGGACCATAAGGTATGTAGTCAAGTAATGAAATACAGGTGGAGCCCCAACCAAAGTACATGAGCCAAACACCATGTATAATCTCTCTGCTTGCTTATTTATTTATTTATTTGACAGAAAGAGAGAGAGAGAGAGAGACATAGCAAGAGAAAGAACACAAGCAGGGGGAGTGGGAGAGGGAGAAGCAGTCTTCCCACTGAGCAGGGAGCCTGATGCACCTGATACAGGGCTAGATCCCAGGGCCCTGGGATCACGACCTGAGCCAAAGGCAGAGGCCTAACGACTGAGCCACCCAAGTGCACCCCTCCGCCCATTGTTTTTAGGAAAGTAATGCCTCAGTGAGAAGGGGCCTCTCAAATGGAGTGAAATCCACACTGTGTCCAGGGTGTGTCCCCAGATTTAGGTCAGCTTTTTATGAATAGATATGAGTGTGGGTAACAGTTAGTGTACTTGGGCAAGAAAAGAAATAAAAAGCATCCACTGCAAAAGAAAAACCAAAACTATCTCTATTTACAGTTGGCATGATCTTGTATGTAGAAAATCCTATAAATCCACTAAAAATATATTAGAATTAATCAATGGATTAAATAAAGTTGCAGAATACAAGATAGGTATTAAAAAACCAACTGTATTCTTTTACAACTACAATTTAAAAATTTCAAAATGAAATTAACAAAACAGTTACATCTATCATATCATATCAAAAAGAATAAAATTCTTAGGAATAAATTAACAAAAGAAATGCAAATGTCTACTCTGAAAGCTACAAAACTTTATTGGAAGAAAATTAAATTATCTAAAGGAATTGAAAAAAAAAGCCTTTGTTTATAGATCAGATTTAATATTGTAAAGATAGAAATACTTTCCAAATTAATCTACTTATTCAATGCGTACTCTATATGGATCTCAGGTGAATTCTTTGTAGAAATGGTCATGCTGACTCCAGAATTCATATAAAATTGCAAGAGATTCAAAATAGACATAACGATCTTAAGAAGAAGAAAGAAGGTATAGTTACAATTCTTAGTTTCAAAATTTCACATAAAGCAATGGTAATCAAAGCAATGTAATACTGGCATAAGGACAGATATAACATAAGTGAAATAAAATTAATAACTGAAAAATAAACCTATGTGTCTGTCATCTACTGATTTTTAATAAAGAGGCCAATTACTATTCAATGCAGAAAGAATAGTCTTTTCAACAATAGTGTTGAAACAATAGGATAGACACACAGAAGAATGAAGTATGCCCTTATCTCACACTATATAAAGTATCCACTAGAATAGCTAAAATTAAAAAAAAAATAGAAATTATTGACAAGGAAATAGAGAAATTAGAGTACTCCTACACTACTTATAGGAATTGTGCAGCCACTCTGGAAAAGAGTCTGAAAGCTCATCAAATTATTAAATATAGAACTACCATAAGATCCAAGTAATTTCACCCCTTGGTGTAGCCAACAAAAATGAAAACATATGTTCCCATAACCTTTTCCAAGAATATTAATAGTATCATTATTCATAATGCTCAAAAGGTAGAAGCATACAAATATCCATCAGCTGATATGAAGGACATATAAAACATGGTGTATTCATTTAATGGAATATTATTTAACAGCAGGAAAAGAATGAAACATTGATAAATAATGCATGTCAAAACATGAATGAACTTTGAAACAATATGCTTAGTATAAGAAGTCAGTCACAAATAACCTGACATTATATGAGTCCATATACATTACATGTCCACAATAGGGGAACTTATAGAGACAGAAATTAGATTAGTGGTGGCTTACGGGATGTGGTGGGTGGGCAACTATATCTATCTATCTATGTGTCTGTCTATGATCTATCTATCCATCCACACACACATACACATATACACATCACACATGTATATATGTGAAACCATCAACTCAATTTATATCACCTTAAAAAGAATCCTGTGTCCTTTATGTATCAACATATCTATAAATACATAGATACATAAGAATACACACACATTTATTTTTATGTTTTATGTGGATTAAGTTTACATCTGGATGCATGAAATGTAAAATTATTTTAATATATCTTGAGGATCATGTAACTTTCTGCTTTACCAAACTGGCTTTCTGAATTTCCACTTTTCTCAAATAAAGACCAATTACCAAGCAACACTTGGTGAAAGTGACAAATCCATTTTGACCTTTTGGAAATCATGTCCTAGAATCATCAAGATAGAGACATAGGTTATTCCTGATTTTAGTTCCTAGCATCAGAAGGATAATCAACAACTTTAAATAAACAAACAACATTGAGAAAATTCCAGAACCTGGGAGTAAGGCTAAAGTAACCTACCAAATCACAGAAACCAAGGAGGACTGTATTAGAAGGGTATAAAGAATAGTTTCATTTTTACCACATCAACCCTCTACTAGATTGGCACAGTGAGAGTTTATCTAGGGGGACAAAGTGAGTCCAAGGTAGACATCTAGCTTTCCTAGAACTGCAGGATGCTTTTTGGAAGGCCTACTTTGGTCATACCACAAAACGATCACTGGGGGAACCCATGAGGCTAGATTTCTAGGGATCAGATAGAGATGGAAAAGTAGGATGAGGTTTACAGTGCTCAGATACTGGGAGATCTCATTCTTCCTTGCAGAGGTACCCAAGCAGAGATCTAGTCTAGTGGACCTGCCTCTCTGCAATGTTAATATAGTTACTCTATCTGCCCAGGGAGTTCAGTGGGAAATTCTGCCTGATTTGAATCCCTGGTCAATGGGCCATAAGTATAGGCCTAGTTTTGCCAAACAGAAAGCCTGGCCAAAGAACATGGACACCAATGATTACAGTGTCCATTTCTACACCCATGATTAGAAAGTGTCCTTTCTACACCCATGATTAGAGTGTTGCCTGTGCAGAGATCTGAGCCAGTGGCTCTGCCCATCTGCAGAGTTTAGCTAGTGGCCCTGTCATGGCCAGAGACCTTGGAGGGAAATTTTCCTGATTTAGGTTTCAGCCAATGAGTTTTATTGTGCTTGGAACCTTCTCTATGACTCTGCCTGGGCAAGGAAGTATATTCAATGTCCCTCCTAATGGCTGAGTAGAAACTTCAGTCCCACTGCCCCCCCACCCCCAAAATTAACCAGGTAACACAGGCATCCGTGGAGCTCATTGTAAAGCTTCACACAGCAGGGATTCTAACCATGGCTCTGCCCATCTACAAAACAGAGTTTGTGGCTCTGTTTGACTGAGTACTCTTTTGGCAGTTCTCCCTGATTTGGGTCATCAGCTGGTAAGCTGAACTGGCTGTGGAGCCTTTTCTACAGCCCCACCCAGGTAGGAAAGCAAATTTGCAACCTCAACAAACTGCTGAGTGTCTCCAATCTTGTCCAACCAAGAAACCAGGCTAGAAAACCTGGGCAGTTGCAGAGATCATCCAACAGCTTCACTTGTGCAGAGAGCCAACCCAGAAGTCCTGTCCAACTGTTAAGTAAAACCTCTGGTCTCAAATAACCAGGGAGGCTTAACAGTGCTAAGAACCCAGTCAACAGCTTTGCCCCACAGCAGAGTCCAGACTGTGTCCTTACCCAATTGCTGAACACATCCTATGGCTCTGTCCAAGCAGGGAGACTAGCCTCTTCCCTACCCAATCATACCTGATGAGGAAGCTGACTGACTTTGCACAAATATAGAGGAGTCCCTAGTGTAACCATCCCTCAGAACAATATACTGACCAAACATGCTTGAACATGTACCAGCAACAGGCCTCTGGGAGAAAGGATGATATACATCCTTGAGCTGAGCAGCTGGGAATGCCTGGCCCACTCAGTGTGGAAGGCCACCTGCTTCTTTTTTCTGTTATCTCCCCTTCTCCATAGATCACCTGTAATTAATTAGATGATTCCTTTAAATGTGTTTACTCAACCAAAAAATCCTATACTGCTTGAACAGGCATATCTTGCTTATCTATAATCTCCTTTGAAAAATTATTTATTGATTGTTATCTAATATCTAATAAATACAGGACTGAGGAGTTATTCTGGGTGGCAATTTTCCCAACTGCCAACCCCTGATCCCGTTCTCTTGAAGCTGACTTGTTTGTGCCTCATTCTTCTCCCATGTGCCATTGGGAAGCAGCAAGTGGCCATTAGAAAGCAGCACTCTAGGCCCAGCCAAATATTAAATAGAACTTGAATTCCCTCTCAACCAAAGAGCCCAGTCAATGAGTTTACCAATGGCAGAACACAGCTAGTAACTTATGTGTTATTGAACCCCAGTCTGAAGCCACACCCAGCTTTGGGGCAGAGTTTTCATCCCTGCCTAATTGCAGAGCACATACTTGTCAGGCCACAAAGACCTGTTTACAACTCTGAGTGAACAAAAACTCCAGTTAGTATCATGATCCGGTCAAGGAACATTGTCTGAGACCTGAATAAGAGTTGTGGATCACAGCCAATAACACTTTTCAATCATAGAATCCAACCCATGGTACCAAATTATCAGGGAACACAGCCCACAATCTTGCTTTACCTGAGGCAATTACAGAAACCAACTAGTGGACCCACCTGACTGCAGAGTCAGTTAGCAGGCCTACAAAATCAGTGAGTCTATACAAAGCCCTGTTAAAACGTGGAGCTGACAGAAGCACCACTCCAATATCAGAGCACAAGGTGTCGACATGTCAAAATAGAGACCCAATTGCAAGCCCACATACTCATGGTCATTATCAGCTGGCTCATTCACAATCCCAAATGGAGTTGACTGGTAAAGGTCTATGACTGCTGGGGCACCTGGGTGGCTCAGTGGCTTAAGTCTCTGCCTTCAGGCCAGGTCATGATCTCAGGGTCCTGGGATCAAGCCCCACATTGGTCTCTCTGCTCAGTGGAGAACCTGCTTCCCCCTACCCCCCACCTGTCTCTCTGCCTACTTATTCTCTCTCTGTGTCAAATAAATAAATAGAATCTTAAAAGAAAAAAAAAAAAAAGGTCTGTCAGTGCTGAAGTGAGACTGTAATGTCTGGAAGAGGAGACCACATACTCAAATGAACAGATAACAATGCAATGAATAAATCATCACAAAAAATCAAGTAAACATTACACCACCAAAGGAAACAAATAGAGCTCTAATAAATCATCCAAAGGAAAGAGAGGTCTATGAACTATCTGATCAAGAATTCAGGATAATTATCTTAAGCAAGTTTAGTGAATTAAGAGAACACTCAGAGAGACAATGAAACAAAATAGGGGAAAAAAAAAACACATAAAGAATAGAAATGATCAAAACCAAACACACAGATATCCTAGAGATGAAGAATATAATGATTGAACAAAGAACTCAGCAGAGAACTTCCATAGCAGATTCAACAAAGTAGAAGGAAGAATCCATAAACTAAAGGATAGGTCATTTGAAATTTTTCAGTCAGAGAAATAAAATGAGGGGGAAAAAAAAAGAGAGAGAGAGAGAAGGAGTGAAGAAAACCTATAGGACTTATGGGAAACTATCAAATAAAACAACATATACATTATAGGAAACTCAGAAGGAGAAATAAAGACAAAGGGACGGAAAGTCAATTTAATGTAATATTGGCTAAAAACTTCCCAACCTGAAGAGACAAATGGACATCCAGATTCAAGACATCTATAATACATCAATAGGTTGAACATAAAGAAAGCTACCTGAGACACATTACAATTAAGTTGTTGCAGGTCTTAGACAGAAAGAGATTATGAAAAAAGCTGGAGAAAATAATACTCATCACATATAATGGAGTCCCTTGAGATTATAAGCTGATTTTTCACAAAAACAAACAAACGAACAAACAAAAAAACCCCAAAACCAAAAACCAAAAAACACCTTTTCAGGACAGAACTGAGTGAAAAGACATATTTAAACTATAGAAAGAGGGGCATCTGGGTGGCTCAGTGGGTTAAAGCCTCTGCCTTCAGCTCAGGTCATGATTCCAGGCTCCTGGGATCAAGCCCCATGTAGGGCCTCTCTCTCTGGCTGCCTCTCTGCCTACTTGTGATCCCTATCTGTCAAATAAATAAATAAAAATCTTTAAAAGAATAAAAAAAAAAACTATGGAAAGGAAATAAATACTGTCAATCAAATCGCGAAGAAGTTATCAAGAAACAAAAGATGCAGGAAACATTCAGAAAACAATTAAGAAAAATGGTGATAGTATATTTACCTATGTTAAGAACTTTAAATATAAATGGATGAAATTCTCTAATCAAATGATATAAAATACTTGAACGGAAAGAAAACAAATCCAACAATAATTTGCCTACAAGAGAGTCACTTTTATTCAAGGGCACACATAGTCTAAGAATGAAGGGATAGAAAAAAATATGCCAAACAATATATCAAAAGAAAGCCGTTATCCACACTCACATCACCTAAAATAAACTTTAAGCTAAAAATGCTCCAAAAGAGACAAGGAGGATATTATATAATGATAAAGGGCCAAATCAAACAAAAATATATAACAACTATAAATATGTATTCACCCAATTTAAGGTATGAAGCAAATGCAGCTAAAAAAATCATTAAACAGATTAAACAGCAATACAATAATTAAAGACTCTATTGTCCCACTCTAACAATCTATAGATCAACCAGACTGAGAATCAATAGAAAACACTGGATTCAACAACAATATAAACCAAGTGGCGTTAACAGACATTTATGGAATATGTCATCCATTAGCAACAGAATATGCATTCTTCTCAAATGCACATGGAACATTTTCCAAGATATATCCTTTGGTAGGCCATATAGCAAGTTTCATCAGAATCAGGAGGACATAATATATCTTTTCTGAACATGATGGTATAAAAATAGAAATAAATAACAAATAGAAATCTGGAAAATATATATTGCATGGAAATTAAATGGCACATTCTCAAAAAACCAGTGGGTCAAAGAAGAAATTATTGGGAAATCAAAAAAATATTTTGAGAGAAATGAAAATGGAAACACAACACACCAAAACTTATTATATGTAGCAAAAGCATTTCTAGAAATGATGCTTATAAAAATAAATGAATATATTAAGAAAAAGAAAGATCTTAAATAAACAACAAACTTATATTTTAAAAAAACTAGAAAAATAAAAGCAAACTAAACACAAAGCAGAATAAAAATAAAGATTAGAGCAGAAATAAATGATAAGGAATAGGAAAAATAATAGAAAAGATCAACAAAATTAACACTTAGTTCTTTGGAAGATCCATAAAATTCACAAAGCTTCAACTAAACTAACCAAGAAACAAAGATGGAAGACCCAAATAAATATCACTGTAAATGAAAGAGGAGACCAATGCAACTGATTGCACAGTAATGCAAATGATTGTAAGCCACTATCATGGACAACTATATGCCAACATATTGGATTACCTAGAAGAAATGGTTAAACTCCTCGAAACATAAATTATGTTTGAATTATGAATAAATAGAATATGTGAACAAACCAATGATGAAGAAGATTGATGGAGATTAAATCAGTAATCAAAATAGTCCCAACAGGAAAAAGGCCGGGAACAGGTGAATTTACTGGTGAATTCTACCAAACATTTAAAGAATTAACAATTTTCTCAAACTCCTCTGAAAAATTGAAGAGGAGACACTTCTAAAACAATTATACACGGCTAGCTTTACCCTGATTCCAAAGCCAAATAAAGACACTGCTTGAAAAGGAAACTGTAGGCCAATATTCCTGAAGAATATACACATAAAAATTCTCAATAAAATAGTAGCAAACTGAATGCAGTAGTATGATTCAAAATACAAAAATCAATAAATGTCATACATCACATGAATAGAATTAAAGATATAAACCAATCATCTTAATAAAGGCAGAAAAAAATGATAAAAATCTACTTCCTTTCATGACAAATCTTCCCCAAAATTAGGTATACAGGGTGTACTTCAACGTAATCAAAGTCATATATAACAAACCCACAGCTAACATCATTCTCAATAGTAAAAGTGTGAAAGATTTTCCTTTAAGATCAGGGACAAGACAAGGGGATTACCCTTACCATTCCTATTCAACATAGTACCAATGGTACTATGGTTCTAATAGCTAGGACACTATGTTTTTTATTGTAGATGGAAGTTTTCATTTTGTATAAGAAACCTTAATGCTTTACCAAAAAAAAAAACAACAAAAAAAAACCTGTTATAACTAATGAACAAACACAGTAAAAATTGAAGACACAAAATCTACATACAAAATCAGTTGTCTCTATACTAACGATGAATTATCTGACAAAAAAATAAAGAAAATCGCACTTTATGATAGCATCAAAACAGTAAAAAAAATAGAAATTAATATAACTCAGGGGTCAAAAGATCTGTCCATTGAAAACTATAAATCATTGATGATAAAAAATTGATGAAGTGACAAATACAAAGAAAACTATCTTGTGTTCATTTACTGGAAGGATTAATATTGTTAAAATGTCATACTACCCAAGGCCATTTGTGAAACCAATACAATCCCAGTTAAAATTCCAATGGTAATTTTTACAGAAATAGAAAAAAAATCTAAAATTGTTATAAAACCACAAAACCCTGGAAAGCTAAAACAATCTGGAGAAAGAAGAACAATGCTGGAGGCATCACAACTTTCTAATTTCAAATTATATTATAAAGCTAATCAAAACAATATGACATTGACATTGAAACAGCCATATAGACCAATGAAACACAATCAAGAGCCTAGAAATAAGCCTATGCATATATAGTCAACAAGTTTTTTGTTTTTGTTTTTAAGATTTTGTTTATTTATTTGACAAAGACAGACACAGTGAGAGAGGAAACACAAGCAGGGGGAGTGAGAGAGGGAGAAGCAGGCTTCCCACTGAGCAGGGAGCCAGATGCGGGGCTCAATCCCAGGACCACAGGATCATGAACTGAGCAGAAAGCAGATGCTTAACAAATGAGCCACCCAGGTGCCCCAATAGGCAACAAATATTTAACACGAAACCAAGATTATTCAAGGGAGGTAAGGTAGTGTCTATAATAAATGATTTAGGAAAACTTAATATTCATATGTAAAAGAAAAATAACAACAACGACAACAACAAAAAACTAGACCCATATTTTACACAACTCAGAAAAACTCAAAGGTACCGAAGACTTAAATGTCGAACTCTGAAACCATAAAAGTCCTTGAGGAAAACATGGGGAAAGAGATCCTGAACATTGGTCTTAGCAATAATTTTACGAAAATGACACCAAAAGTAAAATCAACAAAAGAAATAAAGTGGGTCTACATCAAACTCAAAAGGTTTTCTATAGGCAAAGAAAAAAAATCACATAATGAAAAGCCAACCTAAAGAATGAGATAAAATATTTGCAAACCACATATTTGATAAGGCATAAATGTCCAAAATAAAGAAGGAAATTAAAAAGCTGAATAGAAAAATAACAATAATCTAATTTTTTAAAAAATGGGCAAAGGACCTAAACAGACATTTTTCCAGAAAAGGTATTCAAATGAACAAAAACTACATAAAAGGGTCTCAGCATCACTAATCATCAGGAAAATTAAAATGAAAACCATAATGATATAACACTTCACACCTACCAGAACTGCCATTCTGAAAACAAAAGAGATAACAAATGATACCACACATGTGGAGAAAAAGGGAACCCTTGTACAATCTAGCGGGTATGTATATTGGTACAGCCAGTTTGGTAAATGGTATACAGACTTCTCCAAACTTTAAAAATAAAACAATTCTATTTCTGGGTATGTACCCCAAGGAATGGAATAACTATCTCAAAGAATTATATGTACCCTTAAATTGTAGCACTATTTACAATATCTAAGACATGGAATCAACCTAAGTTTCAATCAATAGATAAATGGATAAAGAAAATATGAGATAGATTATATATATAGATGATAAATGATAGGTAGATATACACAAGATTATATATATTATGATATATTATGTATTATATTAAATAATATAGCAATATTATGTGTATAGTGTATAGTATGTAATATACATAAATACTTATTACCTATATTAAAATGGAATATAATTCAGCCATAATAAAGTATATAATGTTCAAAAATTCCTTATTTGCATACAACAGCCAGGTCAAACATGTTGGCTAATTGAACATAAAAACAAAATATTTACCGTGTATATTGCCATTTTTGGTCACATGAATGAACCTTGAAAGCATTTTGCTAAGGAAAATAACTCAGAGAAAGAAAAATACTGTGTAAATTTTGTGGGATCTAAAAATGTCAAATAGGAAGAGCCTACTGCTGGGTGCCTGCCATGGGGGCATGAGTTGTAGGGGAAAGGCATGAAGATGGCCGAAGTCTGCAAACCTCAAGTTGTAAGATCAGTAAGTTCTGGGAATGTAATATACAGCATGGCAACTATAGTTAAAAATACTGTGTTGTGTATTTGGGCGTTATACAAAAGCAAGGAATCATGGAACACTACATCAAAAACTAATGATGTACTGCAGAGTGACTAACATCATACAATAAAAAAATGAAATTTCCTGAGAGTCAATCTTAAAAGTTTTGACCACACACAAACACAAAAATTGTATTTATGAGAGACAATGTGTTAACTAACATTACTTTGATAATCATTTCAGAAAACATATCAAATTGTTATGTTGTACACCTTAAACATACACAATGTTATTTGTCAATTTTGTCTCAACAAAGTAGGAACAAAAAGAAAAAAAAAGTGATATCCCAAAAAGGACATACCTGACACAACACATATTTATTTTCCACAATCTTTAAAATGTGGTTAAAATATTTTAAATTTATTCTGAAGCTATAGCTTAGGCCCTACTAATCAAAATAATTGTTTTTTTCTTTCAAAATAAAGAAAAAAAGTTTATATCCTTTCCCCTCAAACAATTTCTTTCTTATAGTGAAATGTAGTATTTGATTAAAAATAAATGATCCAAATTAAAACCACATTGAGATACCACCTTACACCAGTTAGAATGGCCAAAATTAGTGAGACAGGAAACAACATGTGTTAGAAAGGATGTGATGAAAGGGGAACCCTTTTACACTGTTGGTGGGAATGCAAGTTGGTGCAGCCAATTTGGAGAACAGTGTGGAGATTCCTTAAGATATTAAAAACAGAGCTTCCCTATGACCCCGCAATTGCACTACTGGGTATTTACCCCAAAGATACAGATGTAGTGAAAAGAAGGGCCATCTGTACCCCAATGTTTATAACAGCAATGGCCACAGTCGCCAAACTGTGGAAAGAACCAAGATGCCCTTCAACGGACGAATGGATAAGGAAGATGTGGTCCATATACACTCTGGAGTATTATGCCTCCATCAGAAAGGATGAATACCCAACTTTTGTATCAACATGGATGGGACTGGGAGAGATTATGCTGAGTGAAATAAGTCAAGCAGAGAGAGTCAATTACCATATGGTTTCACTTATTTGTGGAGCATAACAAATAACTGGCTTATTTCACTTAGTATCATGTCATTCAGTTTCATCTGCATTACTACAGATGCTCAATAATGTTCCATTGCATGTGTATAGGACATTTTTAATCCACTTATCTATTGATGGACACTGAGAATTCCATAGTGATTGTCAAGGTCTTGGGCATGAGGGTAATGAAAAGATATTTTAAGTGATGATAAGGCTTTAGTTGTGCAACATGAGTAAGTTCCAGAGATCTAACACAGAGTTTATAGATTATGAATTGTGTACTTCCAAGTTTGTTGAAAGGACAGATATTATATTCATTGTTACCACAAAACACAAACAAAACAAAAACAAAAGTAAAAAGCCAAAATGGCTCAAGAAAGCTTTGGGAAGTATTAAATATTTCTTTAACCTTCTTATGATAATGGTGCCATGGGTGTTTACATATGTCCAAACTCATTGTACACATTGAATATGTTCAGTTCTCTGTATATGAATTCCACCTTAGTAAAGCTGTCAAAACAAACGAGCATAAAAACACAAATGGAAATACAGATTTCCCCCTGCACGGAAAGAGGATCAATAAATATGTAAGTATATAAAGGACCAAAAAAAAAAAAAACCCACAAAAAAACAAAAACCAAAAAACCTGACAACAAACAGAAGTTAGCCTTCACACACTTGCACCGTCTGTATATTATAGTATTACTACCTGTTTGCCCTGTGGAACTCCCAGGAGCCTCTGGGTTCTGGGAAGCCTAGAAACATGAAAAATATAGAAGCAAAAAATGGTCAAGAAAAAAACGGAGATTAATGTAATGGCTTTATAAGAAACAGTAGACCTCAACATACCCATTACTCACCTTCAGCCACAAAACCCATAAACAGAGGACCCCTTGACAAATACAACAAAATTTTATTCTAAGAACTTTATAAAAAACAATGAATCACATTGGGGCTAATAATACATTATATGTTAATAAAAATTAAAAATTAAAAAAATAATGAATCTTGGAATTAATACATCAAAAACTAATGATGTACTGGATGGTGACTAACATAACATAATAACTAACTAACTAACTAAATAAATAAATACTGAAGCAAATGGAGACAGCCAGTAGTTATTGCCATCAGAGAGCTATTTCCTCTCACCCCACAGAGGGAGGAGAAAGTTTACTGTCTGTTTCCGTCTGGGCTCACTGGAAAAAGAATCCTATCAGTTTGCAAGAACACAGAATTCTGTATGAGTCTTGCAATCATTTCAGTCTGGAATATCAGTAGAAAATTAAGAATCATCAGTCATTTGATAAAATTTGAGAGGAACAGACAGAGTTAAACAAAAAAGCTAATATGGAAAAAAACAGTTATCTGGAGCAGAAAAATAATAATAAAATACAGTACTAAAATATTACAAACACGCATTTTTATTATAAACCTTTCATGATACATATTAGTATAAATGGTCTTTAATTTTCTTACATTTTGATTTTATCTATTCCTTGTATAAAGAAATAACTTTTTATGTGTATATTTGCATTCTTTTAAATTATTTCCTGCAATCATCTTAGCTTGAGGCTGCTAACAGGCTACAGAGACCCAGCTAGCTGAGAATATGTGATTTCGTGTCCTCTCTCCTGTCACTAAAAAGAACATCCTGTTTAACTTACCAAAGATATTAAATCAGCTAGGATCTTTGAAGTACTTCCGTTTTCTTCCAGAAAGATTTTAAACATTTGAAAATTTATTTTGAGCTGCATATTTCACATGCTAGATGTGCTAATCTTTGTATTTAAGTGCTTTTTATGTATTAGCTCATTTCATTCTCCCAACAATCCAAGGACATGCATGCTACTTGTACCTCTATTTTACGGTTAGAGCAACAAAAGCAAAGTAAGCCCAAGTAATGTGACCTTAGGCAGAGCCAGGTTTCAATCTCAGGTGTTCGGTTCCCATGGAGTCTAGTCTCTAGCAGCTCTGATTCCTTGCCTTTAACGGAAAACCCCTCATTCTAAATCTTCAGACGGTCCATACTCAATTCTTTTACCAAAATCCCTGAGTAACTTGTCCTAGACATATATACAATCTCCAGGTTCTTAATTCTTATTATTTCTTCTAGGCACACCTGCTCCAATGTTGTGTGTGTGTGTGTGTGTGTGTGTGTTTTCTGAATATGTTTCTCCAGAGATCATTTTATGAGCTATGTATTTTTGTTCCGTAAGGCAATGGAGCAAAGTGTTGTGATAACAGTCCCCAGAGTCATATTAGCTTACTTCAATCCCTGCTTCCAGCACTTGCAAAGTGTTTTATCTTGGGGAAAATCACTTAGTTTCCCTTGTAAATCACTAGGTCAAGTGAAAAATGTGATTTAAATTTTAGTCAGCTTATGGACTTAATGGGTAATTAAATTATACAGTTTTATAAAGGGATGAGAATAATGTATGACAGGTGATAAGCATTCTTTAAATATTAACTCCTGCTTTTAAAATTAATGTCATTATTACTGTTATTTCTGTTTTGAGAAAGATTCTGTCTCTGGAACTTTGGAAAAGCCTTATTAACAGATACTTTGGCTTACAAAGATAGAGGACTGGTAATGGGCAAGTTTAAATAAAGGCAGTCTAATTATAGCTAATAGAGGAACCAGTGAAATATTTGCTTTGCTGACATAGCACACATAACTTCATCTCTATATTATTCTATTCCAAGTGGCCATGTGAGTTTGGCTCGTCTCATCTTTTCTAAGTATTGAGTATCACTACCAGGTTATCTGGTCCACATGATAAACTATAAATGATGCTTTGTTGCTTAGTGTATAATTAGTTAAGACATTTTCACTTGATGTCAACATGAGATTGAGAAAGAGTGCCATGTGAAGACTGTATTCCCCTCTATATGTTTTAATTAAAATTTTATTTTGATATTATAGACTCACATGTAGTTGTAATAAATAATTCAGAAGAATTATATGCACTTTACCCAGATTATCTAAATTATAATATCTTACAAAACTATGTTACAATATTACACATAGGATATTGACATTTTCTATCAAGATACTAAACACTTCCACCACCATAAAGATTGCTGGCATTGACCACAGTTACTACCCTCCTTGTCTGTGATCCTTGGCAAATAAAAATCTCTTCACCACTTTTATACTTTTGTCACTTAAGGAATTATGTCTGAATGGAATTAGACAATAGGTGACCTTTTAAAATTGACTTTTTACTCAGCATAGTTCATCTGGGTTGTTATGTGTACTATGCATTAGTTCTGTTGCTGACAAGCATTACACAGTACATATGTACCACTGTTTGTTTAATAATTTACCCATTGAAGTACATCTGGACTGTTTCCATGTTTTGGTTATTAAAAATCAAACTTCTATAAAAATTCATACAGAGGTTTTAGTGCCCATGGATTTTCATTTCTCTGGAAAAATACGTAAAAAGGTGTAACTGACGGGTTGTATGGTAGTTGCATATTTGATAATTTTAGCAACTGCCAAACTGTCCTGTCCTCAGTAGTGGCTGTGTGATTTTTTATTTCCACCAGCAATGAAAGAGAATTCTTGTTGATACACGATGTCATCAACGTGATATTCTCAGTTTTATGTGTGTGTGTGTGTGTGTGACCTCTAAAATAAATGTGTAGTGGTGCCTCATTATTATTTTAAATTGCAAGTCTTTAATGACCTATAACAATGAGAATATTTTCATATGCTTGTCATGTGTGTATCTTCTTTGATGAAGTGTCTGTGCAGATATTTTGCCCATATTATTTCTTTTAAAGATTGAGTTGTTTCTTTGTGATAGAGTTTTAAGACTTCTTTGCATATTTTGAGTGGAAGTCCTTTGTCAGATAGGTGATTTGCAAATATTTTCTCCCAGTATTCGGCTTCATTTTTCATTTAACATTGTTCTTTACAGGTCATTTAATATTAATTATTGTTATTTTTATAGATTATATTTTTGGCATTGTCTACAAAATCATGTAATCAGTCTCAACTAGATTATTATCTACACTATCCTCTGAATGTTTTAGTTCTGCATTTTACATGCAGGTCTATGATCCATTTTTAGTCAATTTTGTGACAGGAGTCAAATTTTTGTATAGGGTTTTGTTTTTGTTTTTTTGTTTGTTTTTTTGGTTTTGCTTTGGTTTAGTTTGGTTTGTTTTTTGCCTGTGGATGTCAAATTGTGGAGGTATCATTTATTGAGAAGTCTACTTTTTCTATGTTGAATTACCTTTGCTCCTTTGTCAAATGTCAGTAGATTATAGCTGAACACTTATAGTTGACTACTCTTTGAACCTCCATTTTATTGCATTACTATATTTGATATTTTTCCAGTATCACACTGATTTCATTACTGTGGCTTGTTTGTAAATCTTTAAGACTTGAAGTATCAGTCCTTTGATCTGTCCTTTTTTCTTCTTCAAGATTGTGTTGGCTATTCTGTGTTTTTTGCCTTTCTACATAAATTTTAGAATCAGTTTGCTGACTTACACAAAATACCTTTTGATTGAATTTTATTAAACCTATAGAAAAAATCGGAAAGAACTGACATCTCAGCAACATTTATTTTGCCTATTTCTACCTTTGTTTAGCTCTTTAATTTATTTTATCAGAGTTTATAGTTTTTCTCATATAGATCTTGTATTTATTTTGTTAGATTTATACCTAAGAGTTTTGTTTTTGATGTGATAATGGAAATGTATGCTTAATGTCAAATTCCAATCATTGATTGTATAGGAAAGGAATTGACTGTTCTCTAACCTCATATCCTGCAAAATCACTATCATCACTTATTTTTACTGGGAAATTTTTGTTGATTCTATGTAATTTTTACATGGAGGGTCCCATAGTAATGCCCTCTGTACATGAAGTCAGTATTATTCCTTCCTGCCCAATCAAATATCTTTTATTTATTTTTCCTGTGTTACTGCATTTATCTAGGATTTTTCACTACAATATTAAATAGAAATAGTGACAGGGACATCTTTGTTGTCAGTCTTCGGGAGAAAACAGACTGTTTTTCACCATTAGGTAAGATGTCAGAGTTTTGCAGATGTTCTTTATCAGGTTGAGGAACTTCACTTTTATTCCTAAATTTTTGAGGGTTGTTATCATAAATGGATGCCAGATTTTTTTTTTAACATTTGTTTTTGCGCATCTATTGATAGGGTCATATGATTTTTCTCCTTTAGCATGTTGAGGTGATGTATTATATTAATGCATGTTCAAATGTTGAACTAAACTTGCAAAACTAAACTTTTTTTAAAGTGAAAGTTTAGATGAGTTTAGCTCTTTATTATTGTTAATTGATCCATTAAATACTACAAATTTCTCTCTAAGCAGTGCTTCCTCTTAATCCCACAACTTTTTGCTGAGTTATATTTTCATTTTCATTTAGTTAAAATTTTTTTTAAATTAACTTGAGAGTTTTTCCTTGATGCCTGTGTCACTTAGAAATGTTTAATCTGGGACGCCTGGGTGGCTCAGTTGGTTGAGCGGCTGCCTTTGGCTCGAGTCGTGATCCCGGCGTCCTGGGATCGAGTCCCACATCGGGCTCCTTGCTCCGTAGGGAGCCTGCTTCTCCCTCTGACTCTGCCTTCCACTCTGTCTGCCTGTGCTCGATCTCGCTCGCTCGCTCTCTGACAAATAAATAAATAAAATCTTAAAAAAAAAAAGAAATGTTTAATCTAAAAAAAGTGTTTAATCTTCAAATATTTTGAAATTTCCAGCTTTCTTTCTGTTATTGATTTCTTGTTTAATTCCATTGTATTTTTAAAGCAATTATTATTTGATTTCAATAATTTTGAATTTATATTTTAACATCCAGAATGTGGTGAACATTTTGGTGACAATTTCATGTGAGCTTAAGGAGAATGAATAGTCTGATGTTTTGGATGAAAGAATTCTATAAATGTTCATCAGATCCAGTTGATTAATGGTGCTGTCCAGTAAATCTCTATGTTTATTATTTTCTGCCTACTATATATGTCAATTACTGATAGAGATGTGTTACAATTTCTAACTCTAAAAGTGGATTTGTGTATTTCTCCAGAAATGCGTGGGCCTTCTATGTATTTCTCTGCGATTCACTCAATTAGATAAAAAGTTCCTCCATGGATAATGCCATCAAGATTTTGGTTTCTGCTTAAATGGCTGGGAAGGTCTAGAAGTCATATTCTTAATTTCTTCAAAGGACATTTTGTATACCTGCATACTCTTACTTTTTAAAACTCTCTTTGAGGTATATAAGTTAAAAGTTTTTCAGCATATATTTGACTTTTTTTTTCCCTAGAACATCTTTCTTGACAATGAACCTGCCAATTATAATATTTTTGCAATCTCCTGCCAATTATAATATTTTTGCAATCTGGATAGATTGAGAATTTCCTAAATCATCAATTTCTGGTTCCATTTTGCATAATGTTTCTTATCTAAACCTCTCTTTCCTCTCATATTTTTAAGTTAAATGGCAAGAAGAAACCAGGCTGTGAGACTTTGCTTAGAAATCTTCCCAGCTGAATGTCCTGTTTCACCCTTTACAAGTTTTGTTTTACACAATTCTGCACAGCTTTCTCCTACTATAAAACAAGAATCAGCTTTTCTCCAATTTTTGTTGTCTTCTTTATTGTCTTCTGAGCTGTCACCAGCAATGTTTTTATGTACTCATTTCTACCAATAACCTGTTCATCACAACTTAGGAACTCTTTAAAGCAGATGCTTTATCTACCATTCTTCTCATTTCATTTTTTAAAATCCTTACTAGCATATTCATGTTTTTACTAACATCTGGTCAGGTGAATCTAAGACTTTCTATCATGTTCAGGCTGACATTTTCCAGTTTTTGCCCAAATTGCAGACCCATTCCCACATTTTTAGGTATTTATTCAAAATTACTCTACTTCAGTTAGAAAAAAAATGTATGAAAGTCCTATTATTGCAGTAGCAAATTACCACAAAATTAGTGGCCTAATACAAACACAATTATTATCCTATAGTTCACTAAAGCAGAAGTCTGACATTGGTTTTACTAAGTTAAAAGCGAAGTGTGTAAGTCTGTGTTCATTTACAAGGACTTTAGAGTAAAAACTGTATCCTTGTCTTTATTTTTCAGTTTCTAGAGGTCACCCACATTCCTTGGCTGATGGCCTCTTCTTCCATCTTCATCAGCAACTTCACACTGAGACTTTCTCATGCTGCCATCTGTTTCATGCTCTTCTGACCATCATAATTATTTGGACCCACCCAGATAACTCAGGATAAACTCCCTAATTTCATATCAGTTTAGTAAGTCAAGATTAGCAACTTCACTTATATCTTCAACTTTAAATCCTCTTTGCCATGTGGACAATCATATTCACACATTTCTAGGATTAAGATGTTGACATCTTTGAGGGCCATTAATATATTTACTACAAATACTGAAGACAAAAATTGAACATGTGTTCAAAGCTGCTAATATAGTTTTTAGCTTCCCACAAGGTGCACAAACTCCAGGAAATTTATGGACAAACTGGACAGAAGATATACAGATTTAAGTTGGCAGGTGTTTTTATCTCTTGCTCTCTCTAGGAGTATATATATCTGCTGGGCATGTTTCTAGTTTACCAGTCTGGAAAATTTGCTTCTTATTTTACCAAGCTAGAAAATTTGCTGCTTATTTTACTAAGCTAGAAATATTAATACCGTATATTAACCCCAGAACTCAATAACTCAACAAGCCATATTGAAAGCTTTCAGCTTATTGTGTTTCTCTCCCGTAGCAGTAAGTCAGCATCAACTAGATTCATTTCATTTTATTCTATTATTTTCTTTGGATTCATTTAATTTTAAAAATCACACTTTTTTAAAAGGTCTTTCAAATAAGAGGAGTTTGATTTGAACTATTTTCTTTCAATGTCTTATTAAAGTGATTTGGATACCTATCCAGAGTTTTATGTAAACCTTGAAATTTACATAAATTAATAAATCCAATTCAAATAACATTGTGCAGACCAAACAAAGAACATTTGTTGGTGGAATTTAGCCTGAAGGCCATATGACATCTATCTTGAAAACTCAAACCCTTTTAAAACTTTTCAGAGGACATGAGGAAGACAGCATTCACATAAGATTTTGTGATGAGAGTTTTACTCATATATTTTATGATTCTTAAATTCAAATAGCTACAAAGAAGAAAAATAAATGCATGATACTACCTGATGATTTTCTTAAATTTCAATTTTCTTTTCAAATTCAGAAAGCTGGAATAATAGGTCTTTTTGAAGTCCTTCCTACATAGTTCCTGTTTCTCATCCACACTGATATTTCTCAGGGCATCGCAGAGTAGATCAGAGATAAAATATAAAGCAGAATTTATGTAAATTATGAAACTCACATTCTTTCTTCCCCAGTTCCCATTACCTGAAAATGATTACATTTTATTATAGAAACTATTGCAAGTAACTTTTAACTTACTACAAAAAATTTTACATATAAATAACTTGCCAATCTAATAAGGGAATAGAAACCACACACATTATGGTAATGGATGAGAAACCATGAACTAGTCAATGAAAACATGATCTTTTATGAAACACACAGATAATGATAGACAATGGAATGGCATCATATTGAATTCTTTCTTGTAGTACAGATTATTAGAACAGAACTCAATAAAAAGACAGAGCCTTGTTATAGTTATCAGAATCTTGTGCTTTTGATTTCCTTTGAATTGGATACTTGCCCAGTAAAATTAAGAAATGTTACTACAAAAACACATTCATAGAAATATACTGCAGACAGATCATGAGTGGTTTTCTACAACTTTATCTCTCTGCCACTCCTAACTAATGTCTTATCACTGAACTCAGATTATCATTCCAGCCAGGCCAATTCAGATCAACTCTTCGTTAGTCTCAACTAAATTTCTCATTAAACATATCATTTTTACCCTTTGTTTCAGAAACTATTTCCACCACCAAACTCCTAAGTGTTTCTCCCATGGGAGGCACTAACAGTTATGTAGGGAAGGTGCAGCTCAAGAGTTTTGATCAAGCAAAGCCACATTCCAATTTTGCCACAAAAAACAACTTGTGACTCTAGCAGCATTCTCATGTAAAATGGAGAGGCCAGTGGTACCTCCCAGTGTTATTGAAAGATTGGATTGATTAAATAAGGGGTTTTGTTTTTGTTTTGTTTTGTTTTGTTTTGTTTTAAGAGCAAGAGCACACATTGGAGGGTGGGGTGGGCGAGAAGGGCCAGGGGAGAGGAAGAGAGATAATTATATAAGGTGCATCTTTAAAGTGTCTGGCATGGTACCTGGCTTTGAGTAGTTACTCAAAAACTGTCATTTTCTTTTGTCTTCTCTAGCTTTAATATTCAAATCCAGATTTACCTATTTCCACATGCAATGCCTGGTTAATATTCCTCTCTGGTCATTGATTAACATTATGCTAGTTCCTATATATTTATTGGTCACTGCATTATGCACATATTCTAGTTATTGTTTTTAGTGTCCTTTAATATTACAGTCTGGAGCAGGTATAGTATTCTGTATCTTCCTATATCACAATTTGAATACTAGAAAGTGATACATTTAATGAATATGAATTACGAAGAGAATTAGCAAGACCAAGAAGCTAGCTCATTTGACTTCATTTGTATTCCTCATTGCAATAGTCAGTGTCACTATGTGGAAAAAATATGTATGGCCCTTCCTACTGGATGGAATAAAAATTAGTACTATACTTACTAGTTACATTCTATAAGTCTTTGACAGCCATGTATAACAAGGGACATTAACGAGCTCAGAACAAACAATTTTCTTAAGTTCAGAGGGAAAACACTCTACAATTCTTTATATTTTCTGAAATTTCTGGACATGAAATTTTGCTTCTGCTTACTTTTTTGTGGCTTCCCGAATAATAAGAGCAACTAAATTACATTTAAGAGAAAACAGGCTATTCAAGAAATCTTCTTTACACTGCATTTTTTTTTTTTGATGGATGATATTTTTCTCAATTTTAAAGATGAGAGAACCAAGATTCAATGTAGTGAAATAAAATTGGCAAAGGTTAGAAGCCAGAAAATAAGAAGGTAGGTTTTCTATCCAAATATATTTAGATCCCAAACCCATACCCTTCTATCAGTTTAAGATTTTCCCACCATATTAATCTTTTCCTCTTGGTTTTAGAGCCCTCATTAGTGTCTCATTGTTTAAAAAAAAAAAAAATCCTTGACTAGATTGTTACCATCTTTCAAATATCTCACACTTGCATAAATTTCTAGAGTATTCCTCTCTAGGCTTGCCTTATGCTTGTGTTGCCTATGAAGCAAAATCTCATGGGAGTAACCACAAAAACAGATTCTAAGAGAGCAATGGCAATGGTGGTTGTAACAGCTTAGATATATAGCCCCATTGCTGGGGAATTGCTATTTGACTGCCAGTCACACATTGCAACAGATTTTAGTTAAATCAAGTTCTGACATGATTGGAACAAAAACCAAATGAAACATCTGCCAAAACAGAAATTGTGTCAAACTCCTACAACAAGGAAGAATGTCTTTAATGGGTGTAACATCTGAATAATAGTAAAGCTAGTTTTTATTAAGTTTTATGAAATTCTCAATGAATTTAAGTACCACTGGATAATATTTTCCCTATTCCTTTTATTCTTATTTTCAAATTTTCCAAGTGTACAAGAAAGAAGTAACTTGAAGTATCAGAATATAGGGTAAAATTAAATTTCATTTAATTCAGTAAACATGTAGTGTCATTGAAGAAGAAATTGTAGCCACCTGCTAAGCATCTGAAATGCATCCCACATCAGTGAAGTTGTGCCTAGATGACATTTTTCTTCTAGATGAAAATGGAAGCCCATGCCTGTCCAAATGCCATATGATTTACTGAATCTTCCCATTTCACCTTAATTTTTGCAATTATATAGACAGATCCTGCAAAACTCAAATGGGCCTCACTTTGCATTACTGAATATCTCTACCTAAGAATAGAATAAATATTGACTGGTTTGTACAAAAATAAAACAATATCCTATGAAAAGATGTTCATAAGGATTTATTTAATGCTCAATGTTCTCAGGCTATCCTCACTCATGGCTGTATAATGACCTTCAAATTTCTAGGTCTATGCACTCAACAATGTTTTGACTGGAAAGAAGGTCCATCTCCTTCTTCTGTCTCAGTTTTTAGGAACAATGGAAACTTCCTTAAGTTTTCCCTTTATGCCCTCTTGGACCACTTGGCCACCTTAAACCAAGCACAAATAAGGGGAATGAGATTATGCAGATTGTGTTAGACTGACCATTCAAGGTCAGTCTGTGATGTGGGGAATCAACACCATGACACCACAGGCACATGGGACTGTGTATTGTCTGTGTTCTTGGAATCACCCTATGGATGTAATTGGCAGCTTCAGATTGATTTAATTAGGTATCCAAGCAATTCATTAGGAAGGAGGTTGGAAATCACTTTAGGTTTTTCTTTAATAGAATAAATTTTCTTTATAAGGTCTCATCTGTGATTTTGAGCAAGGTAATTCTTGTTATATCATTATTATAATCATCTGTGGCTCAGTTTCCTTGTCTGAAACATGAGAGCCATACTAATAATTGTTCTGTGTTATAGTCATTTACATGAACTTATGATAGTTAGATGAGCCATTATTTTGAATTCAGTGAGCTTTTAGCAAGCTTTTCCTATGTGCATCAAATATAAAAATGTATAAATGCAGAATTTTTTATACCTTTGTACATTATTTATATTATATTAACTTTTTTATTGAATGCCATAATCAAATCGATCTTAAACACTCAATTTTAAAATATGGACACATAGATAATGTTTGCTGCTCTTTTTAAATTTGTGTCTGGGTTTTACTGAAAATTTATACACACACACACACACACATACACACACAAACAAACACACTTTGTTTTTTTTTTTTTAAAGATTTTATTTATTTATTTGACAGAGAGAGATCACAAGTAGGCAGAGAGGAAGGCAGAGAGAGAGAGAGAAGGAAGCAGGCTCCCTGCTGAGCAGAGAGCCCAATGTGGGCTCGATCCCAGGACCCTGAGATCATGACCTGAACCGAAGGCTTAACCCACTGAGCCACCCAGGCGCCCACAAACACACTTTGGATTCTTCCAAATATAATACCCTGTACCTGCAAACATACAAAAAGAAAAGAAAACAAAAAAGCAAAAACAGAAGGAAAAAAAAAACACTTAAATTAAGCAATACACTGCATTAAAATAAATTTTATTTCCTCCTCTTTTGACTTTATTTTACACTCTTAATTTCCTTTTGTACATACTCTTCTTCCCCAACTGAAAAATTTCAGAATCCCAAAGCCAACATTTACAACTCCTTTTTATGCACTCAAGGGGTTACATAGAGCATATTAAGTCCTGAACTTTTTGGACAAATAACCACTGCTGTTATTGTGAAAGTTTTTTATTAGTAGAATGCAACAGCTCATAAAATTCTCTTGAAATTATGCTCATTTGGATTACAAACATATTCTCTTTATTCAGGAAGGTTAATGCTTAGAGACTCTACTCTTCAAACTGAATAATTATTTACCCAGAGATTTAATGAACAAACTTCACTTTTCTAATGCAACCTTATCAGAATGGTCTTAGGGTGTAAATTTCATATGCCAAGAGGAAGTTCCCTATTTCTGTGTAACTGCCAAAACATAATAATATGCAAAGTGAAAAGGAAAACAGGAGAAACTGGGTATAAAGAATTGGATCTTTGCATTTTTAAGGTAAGTACTGCTGTTCACTCTTTTAGGTGTGGCTGAGCACTTCACTGGAAGTAAGCAGTCCAACATTTATTTCCTTAGCATGCACAGGGATATTATGAAATCTCATGCCACTCAACACCACCTGGTCAGACTTCAACTCCACCCAGGATCCCATTATCACTAAAGCACTGCCGATAACACACAGTCTCATAGGAAAAACTTAGGCAAAACTAAGTGCATAACTCCATTGCTTATAAATTTTTTATTACTAAATGATGTTCATAATGTATTTCATGCTATATCAAATGTGTGCTATTATTTCATTATCATTGAAATACAGTCTTCTAACATTCTCTCTACAGCCAATATCCCTTCCTCTTAATCTATTCTGCACAAAAACAGATTGATCCTCAATCATTTATCATCATCTTCATAATTGTCATTTACACTGAGCATCTACCCCATTCTAATCATAGTGTAGGAGCTTCACATGAGAATTCACTGTAGCAGCCATAAATTAGTCAACTTACTAGATTAGTAGGTCATTAAGTAAAGTCTCAGAGAAGGGTAGTAAGCCCCCAAGATCACATAATTGAAAGGTGGCAGAGCCAAGATTAAAACCTAAGTCATTGTGACTCTGAAGTCCAATTCTTAGTTGTGATACTGAAGATCATTCATGAAATTCAAAGGAGGAATACATTTCTTCGAGAGAAATTCCTGTGGCTGAATATAACCCTAATATCTACCATTGAAGATTAATGTGGGTGTCTTTTCTTAACAAATACCATGGGGGGTAATTTTTGTTTAGGATTCTATCAGTCATAAGGGATAAATTGAGAAGCCATAAACAGATGTCCTAGATTGGTCAGTACATTGGCATATCTGCTGCTGATCATTCATTATGTTAGTTCATATGGCACATGGTATGAGCACAATAAATATGAACTAATTAAAACAAAAATGATTGTTGGTGAATTCCTTAATCAGGATTATGAAAGTTACTTTATTATAATTTATAGGTCTCAGTTCAACTCTGATGCCCCTGTTACAACATCCTCCATTGATCGGTATGAACAAAAGATCACATGATAACATAGAATTGCGAAGAATTCTGCATAATGGGCATACAGTTGCTCAAAATGTAGTTTTGTTCACAATTTATAAAATTTGCTGCTAGTTTGGTTGCAAATTGAAAATATACAAATATAAGAAATGTGGTATATGTTGAAATAATGAGGTTTTAAACTATTATTTTCCGAACTGAAGTTATTTAGGATGCAACGAGAAAAAGATGTTCCATGAAGAAAGGATGCTCTATTCAAACATGTTTTAGAAATCCCACATAAAATAGCCCTATCTTGGAGATACATGATGAATGTTAGTGTATTGTAGGCTCTGAGAAATCTAACTACAAAAATGGTTTTCTCAAAAGTAGTTTCTAAAATATGTTAAACCACAGAATATTTTGTAGTTGTTGTAGATGTTTCATTTCTTTTCTCACATTCCTTTAATATCTCATGTTACATATTTTAGGAAATGTTTTTCTGTGCATTTCTTTAAATGTGAATGCCCTCTCCAAATGTGTGCCATCTGTGAATACTGAAGCAGTAGAATAAGATGTGCTTCATGCTCTCAAAAATAGAAATAATCTATTTTAGCTTGAAAGCCCCCTCTATTTTTTAAATGTACTTTCATCTATAACCACCTTGTAGCTTTATCAATTATATTTCAGCTGCAATATTTCAGGTTGAAGTATCGTCTGAGCATTTCATGAATCTTGATGTTGAACTTATTCTTATCAAATTAAAGTTTTTCCTATAAAGTGCCACTGCTTGAGTTACAACCATGAAATGTTCATTGCTGTTTGTCATGTTCTGCATCTACTATAATTTGATACTGTGAGGATTACTCTACTTTAGCTATATAATCTTATTTTCCATTGGTCTCTGATAAGTTTATTCCAAGTTATATTGGTGTGAAATGATTAAATAGCACCACCCCTAAGGAACTATTTCTAGAATAAAAATATAGTAGTTTTACAATGGAAGATTCAAGGCATCTATGTTTCTATGCAATAAAGATATCTCTCCACTTCAGACTCAAGTTGCAAAGTAACACATTTCCACAAGAGCAATAAATTTTCCTTCTATGACTGCAGGGAATATTGAATACAGAATGGGACAGGCAGAGCTCTACTACATGAGAACAGAAAGAAAGAATGGTCTTTGGACCAACACACTTCTAGCGTGTTTGATCATAGATAGAACCTCGGATTAAAGATTTCACCTTTTCTCTTCTTTAACAGAAGACATAGCACTGGACAAACAAGGTGGAACAATAAAATTAGAATATAAAGTTCTAAAACTTCCATAAAATTGGAATATACAGATCTAGTCTCCTCAGCAGTGTGGGGGACAAGGGTCCCCAAACCCTGATAAGAAAGAATGACTTGCAGCCTTGATATCAACAGAAGGATGGGTGTAAAACTGTGGGTAGTAAAGCCAGCATTGAGATGGGAAAGGGCCATCATTCTGAGTCAACAATAACCAAATGGTGGAGGTCTAGTGTTCTGTTGTTAATCACCTTCCATTCAAGTCAGACTCCATGGGGTGGGGATTTGGCAGTGCTAGAATCTGGGAAACTTATTTGGGCAACTAATGATAAATAATATAAGGATAAACCTTAATGTTGACAATAAAATACTTGTGGCAGTCATGACTATGAGATAGGGAATAGCAATTTTAAAGGTACAAACCAAATAGTAAATCAGAGACATCAGGTATGTCCAAAAGACAGCACAGGATACACTTTTATGTCCCCAGATGAACACTTATAATTTACTTGAGGTGCTCTGTCTTGTCTTATCTTTGTATGCAATAGCACCTACTTAGTTTAAAAATGCAGGAAAATCTTTTGCAAACTCTAAGCAGAGAATCATGAATCATGAGAGATTCCATTCCACAGATACATTAGTGGAGAAAAGAAAAGAAATTATGGTCTCACATAAAAAGTTTACTTGTGAAATATGCATTTAAACATCAACTAGTCACATGAGGTGTGGCATATTAGAGACCTGTACTTACATGGAACAGCAAGATTTACGTGTGATTCTATTTTTGTAAATAATAAGACTTCAATATATCCATCAAGAAACCAGTTCAACAGTGTGGTGGATGGGCACATGTATTGAAACATAATTATTTGTAAAACAAAAACAAAAGACTGAGCTTTATAAAGAGTAGGTGGTAAGATTGCTGGTGTAGGTAAGGTGTACCTTGTGCAGAAAAGTAGTGAGCATCTTACCCTAATTCAGTCACAAAATGTTACATTTTCCTTCTTTTTTTCAAAAAATTTTAAAAGGTTCTATTTATTTATTTGACAGACAGAGATCACAAGTAGGCAGAGAGGCTGGCAGAGAAAGGGGGTAAGAAGGCTTCCCACTGAGCAGAACCCAATGCAGGGCTCAATCCCAGGACCCTGAGATCATGACCTGAGCCGGAGGCAGAGGCTTTAACCTGCTGAACCACCCAGGCGCCCCAAAATGTTACCTTTTCAACCTTATTGAAACAATTTCAGAGCCACATCCCATAATGTACTGCAATCTACTAATTATTTTTGCTTTTTAAATTCTGATAAAATACATAAGCACCAATTTATGTTGCATAATTTGAAAGCTACCAAGAAACAACCTTTGTTAAATAGTTCTTTGTTCCATTGAATGAAATTCTCTCTCTCTTTCAAAAAGAAAAAGAGAGAGTGTAAGGGAAAGGGAGGAAAAGAGAATCCCAAGCAAGCTCCACACTAATCCCAGAGGCTGATAAGAGGCTTAATCTCACAAACCTGAGATCCTGACCTAAGCCAAAATCAAGAATTGGACACTTAACCAACTGAGCCTGCCAGGCTTTTCTTCTTTTTTATAAACCCACCCAATTTTTTCTTCTTTTTTAAAAATACATTTATTCCCTTATGCCTCTAATATTTTTCAGTTGCTAAGAGAAGTAACCCAGCTGTTATCCATCACCATTTTGAAAGGTTAGTATTGAACACAACAGAAGCCCAAGAGCAGAGGACACAAAGGAGATATCATAGTATAGGGGGAAGAGTGCAAAGGAAAAACTTCACAGATGTTTAAATTGGTCTCGGGACTAGATCATGTACAAATCTCCTTAGGTATAAAACAGAGTGACAAAATATGGGCAGGGGAGTGTATTCCCCTTGTCCCTTTGAATAGCCTTTGTGGATTTCAAATTGACAGTCTTGAAAATCTTGCTCATGGATTTGACATGTAATTATATTACATTTTTATTCCTTTGAGGTGCTAGGTTCTGAATTCTTTCCCCACATTGATCTCTCTGTCATTCAATTATTAAAAATCTTCATTTGCAAACCAAGGAGTGAACAAGTCCAGCTTTGGGACTTCTACTTTGCCTATTTAATGAAGTCTTATCTGAATTTGAATTTCAAATATTTTCTTTCTTCATCAGGCTGATTTTCACATACATTATTCTTCATTATCTTTGAAGATGACTAAAAAATATGATAACCCAATATCATGTGAAACCCACTATATTCAGGTGTTGTTAATGACTTTCCAAATGAGTTTAACTCAGAAACTCAAAGAAAAAGTAGTTTTTTTTAATAATTTAAATTCCCCCTTTGTCCTCCCTAGATTATTTAAAGAAATCAGATTATTTTCTTTCTGTCCCTATTCCCACTGGCCAGAACAAAATTTTATTGATTGCTAGTGAATCCTATTTGCTTTCTAAATAAATTAAGCACTGCCTTGTTAAATTATAATAGTAAACTCCCACTTTCTACACCATATCCATGATTGCTTAGCATAGAGTGGTAGAAATAACAGTGATTTTGGAATTAAAGATAATCTTTTAAATTCTAGATCTACCACTTTCCTATCCTTAAACAACTAACTTAACTTGAGGGATCACTACATCTAGTGGGGTTTCAGTCTCCTCATATAAAATGGAATATAATACCACAGTGGTGAAAATTAAATGATATTACTTATTAAAGAATTGGTAGATATAAACATGAGTTGTCAGTAAACATCTTAACAGTTGTGCAAACTTATAGTGATGATGGAAATGTAAATGAAATGCATATTTTAAAAATATAATATCATAGGGCGGGAGGAGTCAAGATGGTGGAGAAGTAGCAGGATGAGACTACTTCAGCTAGCAGGAGATCAGCTAGATAGCTTATCTAAAGATTGCAAACACCTACAAATCCATCAGCAGATCGAAGAGAAGAAGAACAGCAATTCTAGAAACAGAAAAGCAACCACTTTCTGAAAGGTAGGACTGGCGGAGAAGTGAATCCAAAGCGACGGGAAGATAGACCCCAGGGGGAGGGGCTGGCTCCCCGGAAGCGGCAGAGCAATGGAGCACAAAATCAGGACTTTTAAAGTCTGTTCCGCTGAAGGACATTGCTCCAGAGGCTAAACCAGGGTGAAGCCCACGCGGGGTTAGCATGGCCTCAGGTCCTGCAGGGTCACAGAAGAATCGGGGGTGTCTGAGTGTCGCAGAGCTTACAGATATTAGAACGGGGAAGCCAGCTACAGAGACAGAGCCAACAATAAACTCACAGCTCGGGAGTATTTGGAACTGGTCGTGGGCTCGGTGGGCTCGGAGTGCGGCCGGAGGTCAGGCGGACGGGAGTTACTGGGCGCTGTTCTCTGAGAGCGCACTGAGGAGTGGGGCCCCGGGCTCTCGGCTCCTCCGGGCCGGAGACCAGGAGGCCGCCATTTGTATTTCTGTTCTCTGGAACTCTACATCAAGCGAAGAGGGAACAAAAGCTCCTGAAATCTGATTACTCAGCCCAGCCCCTGGTAAGGGCAGTGCAATTCCACCTGGGGCAAAGACACTTGTGAATCACTACAACAGGCCCCTCCCCCAGAAGAACAAGAAATCAGTCCAAGACCAAGTTCACCTACTAAGGAGTGCAGTTTCAATAACAAGGAGAGCAGCAGAATTCCAGAGGATGAGAAAGCAAAGCACGGAACTCATGGCTTTCTCCCTATGACTCTTCAGTCTTCCAGTTAATTAAATTTTTTTTTCTTTTTCATTTTTTTTCTCTTCTTCTGTTAAAATTTTTTTAACTTTTACCCTTTTCTTTTTTAACGTTTTTTAACTACTTTATCTAATATATACATATTTTTTCTTTTTATAGTTTTCTTTATTCATTTTCTTTTTTAAATTCTTTTTTTTCTTTCTTTCTTTTTTTTCTCTTTCTTTCTTTCTGAACCTCTTTTTATCCCCTTTCTCCCCCCTCACGATTTGGGATCTCTACTGATTTGGTTAAAGCATATTTTCCTGGGGTTTTTGTCACTCTTTTAGTATGTTACTTGCTCCTTCATATACTCTTATCTGGAAAATATGAAAAGGCGGAAAAATTCACCACAAAAAAAAAGAACAAGAGGCAGTACCGAAGGCTAGGGACCTAATCAATACAGACATTGGTAATATGTCAGATCTAGAGTTCAGAATGACAATTCTCAAGGTTCTAGCCAGGCTCAAAAAAGGCATGGAAGATATTAGAGAAACCCTCTTAAGAGATATAAAACCCCTTTCTAGAGAAATGAAAGAACTGAAACCTAACCAAGTTGAAATCAAAAGAGCTATTAATGAGGTGGAGTCAAAAATGGAGGCTCTCACTGCTAGGATAAATGAGGCAGAAGAAAGAATTAGTGATATAGAAGACCAAATGACAGAGAATAAAGAAGCTGAGCAAAAGAGGGACAAACAGCTACTGGACCATGAGGGGAGAATTCGAGAGATAAGTGACACCATAAGATGAAACAACATTAGAATAATTGGGATTCCAGAAGAAGACGAAAGAGAGAGGGGAGCAGAAGGTATACTGGAGGGAATTATTGGGGAGAATTTCCCCAATATGGCAAAGGGAACAAGCATAAAAATTTAGGAGGTGCAGAGAATGCCCCTCAAAATCAATAAGAATAGACCTACACCCCATTACCTAATAGTAAAATTTACAAGTCTTAGTGACAAAGAGAAAATCCTAAAAGCAGCCTGGGAAAAGAAGTCTGTAACATACAATGGTAAAAATATTAGATTGGCAGCAGACTTATCCACAGAGACCTGGCAGCCCAGAAAGAGCTGGCATGATATTTTCAGAGCACTGAATGAGAAAAACATGCAGCCAAGAATACTATATCCAGCTAGGCTATCATTGAAAATAGAAGGAGAGATTAAAAGCTTCCAGGACAAATAAAAACTGAAAGAATTTGCAAACACCAAAGCAGCTCTACAGGAAATATTGAAAGGGGTGCTCTAAGCAAAGAGACAGCCTAAAAGTGTAGATCAGAAAGGAACAGAGAAAATATACAGTAACAGTCACTTTACAGGCAATACAATGGCACTAAATCCGTATCTCTCAAGAGTTACCCTGAATGTTAATGGGCTAAATGCCCCTGTCAAAAGACACAGGGTATCAGAATGGAAAAAAAAACAAAAACTATCTATATGTTGCCTACAAGAAACTCATTTTAAGCCCAAAGTCACCTCCAGGTTTAAAGTGAGGGGGTGGAAAACAATTTACCATGTTAATGGACATCAGGAGAAAGCAGGAGTGTCAATCCCTATATCAGATCAATTAGATTTTAAGCCAAAGACTATAATAAGAGATGAGGAAGGACATTATATCATACTCAAAGGGTCTGTGCAACAAGAAGATCTAACAATTTTAAATATCTATGCCCCTAATGTGGGAGCAGCCAAATATATAAACCAGTTAATAACAAAATCAAAGAAACACATCTACAATATTACAATAATACTAGGGGACTTTAACATTCCCGTCACTGAAATGGACAGATCATCCAAGCAAAAGATCAACAAGTAAATAAAGGCCTTAAATGACACACTGGACAGATGGACATCACAGATATATTCAGAACATTTCATCGCAAAACAACAGAATACACATTCTCTAGAGCACATGGAACATTCTCCAGAATAGATCACATCATTGGTCCTAAATCTGACCTCAACCAGTATCAAAAAATTGGGATCATTCCCTGCATATTTTCAGACCACAATGCTCTGAAGATAGAACTCAACCACAAGAGGAAGTTTGGAAAGAACCCAAATACATGGAGACTAAACAGCATCCTTCTAAAGAATGAATGGGTCAACCAGGAAATTAAAGAAGAATTGAAAAAAATCATGGAAACAAATGATAATGAAAACACAACGGTTCAAAATCTGTGGGACACAACAAAGACAGTCCTGAGAGGAAATGTATAGTGGTACAAGCCTTTCTCAAGAAACAAGAAAGGTCTCAGGTACACAACCTAACCCTACACCTATAGGAGCTGGAGAAAAAACAAGAAAGAAACCCTAAACCCAGCAGGAGAAGAGAAATCATAAAGATCAGAGCAAAAATCAATGAAATAGAAACCAAAAAAACAAGAGAACAAATCAATGAAACTAGGAGCTGGTTCTTTGAAAGAATTAATAGGATTGATAAACCCCTGGCCAGACTGATCAAAACGGAAAGAGAAAGGACCCAAATAAATAAAATCATGAATGAAAGAGGAGAGATCACAAGCAACACCAAAGAAAAACAAACAATTATAAGAACATACTATGAGCAACTATACGCCAACAAATTTGACAATCTGGAAGAAATGGATGCATTCCTAAAAACATATAAACTACCACAACTGAACTGGAAGAAATAGAAAGCCTGAACAGACCCATAACCTGTAAGGAGATTGAAACAGTCATTAAAAATTTCCAAACAAACAAAAGCCCAGGGCCAGATGGCTTCCAGGGGGAATTCTACCAAACATTTAAAGAAGAACTAATTCCTATTCTCCTGAAACTGTTCCAAAAA
>NC_081559.1:106097129-106153518 GCF_022355385.1 Mustela nigripes
TATAGCAGCAATGTCCACAATAGCCAAACTATGAAAAGAACCTAGATATCCATCAACAGATGAGTGGATCAAGAAGAATACTATGCAGCCATCAAAAGAAATGAAATCTTGCCATTTGTGACAACGTGGATGGAACTAGAGGGTATCATGCTTAGCGAAATAAGTCAAGTGGAGAAAGACAACTATCATTTGATCTCCCTGATATGAGAAAGTGGTGATGCAACATAGGGTGGGTTAAGGGGGTAGGAGAAGAATAAATGAAAAAAGATGGGATTGGGAAGGAGAGAAACCATAAGTGACTCTTAATATCACAAAACAAACTGAGGGTTGCTGGGGGGAAGGGGCTTGGTAGTAGGGGTGTCGGGTTACGGACATTGGGGAGGTATATGCTTTGCTGAGTGCTGTGAAGTGTGTAAACCTGGCGATTTGCAGACCTGTACCCCTGGGGATAAAAATATATGTTTATAAAAAATAAAAAAATAAAAAAAACAATATTATAGGTAGAAAAAAAAGGAGAGGAAGAATGAATGGTCACTATACACATAAAGAAAGACTATCTGTCTGGGTCAAGTTAGGACAATCAGAAATTAACTTGAACAAGGAAAATTTAATATGAACAATTATTAACCATAACAGGGGATTGGAATAATAAGGTATTCTCTAATAAAAAGTAAAGAGAACTCTAGTAAGAACAGCCATTATACCTAGGCATGAAGAGAATTTACTTGTTAAGATCCCCTCCCAGGGTTGAGTCTCAGCACTTGTTGGGGAATCTGTGGCCATGGCTCCTGAATGGCAGAGAAGTTGTTGTGTTCTGCCCCTTGGGACTTGACGAAAATTTGCCTTCCAGATTGCCAAGTAAAAGTGTTCTCAAGGAAGTGACTCACCAGAGGTAATTTACAACAAAACCAGTTACAGAGGAGCTTCCCAGGAAAGCGGTTGGTTTGCTGCTGTTGACTTCCATGAGCAGCAAAAAAAGGGTACTGGAGAAGCTGGGTAGCTGTCTAAGCCAGGCTCTGGAAAATCAGTGTGTACTGCTAGATCCTGCCTAGAGAAGGACACTGGAACGAGAAGGCAAAACACTTTTTTTCTGCAGTTTCTTTCTTGGACTATCTACTTACAAAGTTTAACATTGTTCCAGCTGGCTAAGAACAAAAGGGTCCAAATTCATATTCACAAAGCAGACAGAAAAGGTAATTGTGGAACTGAATGATAATAAATCATCAGGCTCACAAATATCACTTTGAACAGAAAATATGTAAGTTATAGATGAATAAACACAACCATTTTCTTTACATAAATTTAAATATAATTCAAAAAACATTTATATTATATTATATATATAATAAAGTTTTAAATAAAAGCAGATATAAAATTTGGGTTTCTATGGGGAAACAGATACACTTAAGATTTGAGAACAAGTCCTAAAGGACTTCTAAGTTATTGATAATAATGGCAAGTGATGAAATGTGATGAGAAGTGAGCTGATTTTCCTTGTAAAACTCCAAGGATTCAGAAAATACATTGGCATTAAGAATGAAGAGGTTAAAATTGAAACATAAATCACAGAAAATATTCTTAGATGAAAGTAACTGAAAGTTTGTAACAAATTTTGACCCCCCTTTACTTTATTTATTTATTTTTATTAACATATAATGTATTACTTGCCCCAGGAGCACAGTTCTGTGAATCATCAGGCTTACACATTTCACTGACCCCTTTATTTTACCCATTGACCTAACACCTACAGAGAAGTGCCTGATTCCTAGGCAGAACACCAATTAGAGGTTTTCTGGAAATAATGATCTACATATGCTGTGGCTTCAAAGGACACAGGCACATGAAGGGCAGAAGTGAGATGTGAGATGAGCCAAAAGGAGTGAATTAGAATTTTCATGTAGATTAGTATGAATACAAAACAGCATTTATGGTTTGGCTTCCAGATTATCTCATCCTGGTATCTTCTACTTTCTTCAGCCAGTTTGTAGAATAGTTTTTAGACAAGTCTTCTGTGGAAAAACTAACATTCTAGGAAAAAAAAAAATAAAACAAACAAATACAAACTAAAAAACCCCTACACATATTGACAGTTCTAGATAAGAGAACAACCAGACCAAGTACAAATCATGAGATCACTTGTCAATAAATCCTAAACAAAGAATGTGAGTTTTCAATAAGAATCAGTTTTAAATATAAATAGCCAATAAAATAACAACAGCATTTGTGAGACAAAGATAAACTAAGACACATAAAAATGAAAAGTGCTAAAATTGTGATAATTTTTGAAAAATAAATGTAATGTGTCCTTCTATATGGGTGGCCACACAATGCAAAACAAAACAAAACAAAATTCACTATGCTGAAATTTTTAAATAAATTTCTAAGGAAACTTAAAAAAATGTATCAGGATTAAATATATTTTGATATTACACCCTTAAAACAAAACAAAAAAATATACATACCACTATAAGAAACTGAAGTGTTTTTAGAAAAAAGAAAATCCAGGTGTATTAATGACCTCTAGAAAATTAAAAACTGTATAGAAAGATAAAATATTTGAATATAGGAATTATATACAGGGGAAACAAAATTTCTAAGAAAGTATAGTCAAATTATAAGAAAAAGGTAAAAGAAGTAAAAGTCTTCAAGTATCGATCCAAAAATTACACTATTCAACTAAAAACTCATCTTCCAGAATGAGGGATTGAAATTATAGAGGATAGGTAATTGTTAATGAGTTTTTTCAAAGGTGATTATGGTATATCTGTTCCCACAAGATGATCTTAACATTATTCTCAATCAGAAGTGAGAACCATATATATATATATTTTAATTGAGTGGGCTTGTGATTTCCTTATAACTAATTGTGGTAGATGTGACACCATATGATTCTCAGATTAAGTCAGAAGCGGTAAAGCAGCACATTCTTTGTCCTGGAACACTTAGTTTTGGATTCCTGAGCCCCAGTTGAAGAAATAAGAATTAAGACTGTTCTAAAACTGCTGACTGTGAGAAAGTTACATCATACCGAAGATGGCACATGTTGATTCTCCCTTGGGCAGTCCTAACTCTTTCAGTCATCATAACTCATATTTCATTGCAATTAGCAGCTTCTTCCCTTGTTTCTGTGTTTCCATTTCTTTAATTATTGAGGACTCTCATCTTTAACAGCAAAATGTCAGATTTTAATTTGCTTAGATTCTCCCTTATTTCTCTATCCATAAATTACCATATTACCTCCTTGAGCTATATTATTTGTAATCACTCTAATCTAAGCCATACAGGTATAATATCCCTTTTTAGATTAAGAACGTTCATTCATTTCAAAAATATTCCTGGTTATTAAAATTGTTATTAATTTCTGAGAAAAATTTTCAATTTATTTTACTGTTTCTACTGAGTTAACCATATGATTTTTTCCAATCTATTCTGTTACTGTAATGAATTAAATTGATTGATTTTAGAAAGTGAAACTTTCTTGTATTACTGAAATAAATCTTATTTTGCCATTGTATATTGTACTTTTTATGTATTGTTGAATTTGGTTTGATAAGATTTTAAGACTTTTGCATCTGTATTTAGAAAAGTAATTAAAATGTTAGTCTCCTTTCTTGTACTAGTGAATAAGATTTTGGTATCTATATCAATGTGACCTTATAAAATATGATAATAATTATTTTTCTTTCTCTTGGAAAAAATATATACTGTGGATATTAATCTGATACTCAATGTTTGAAAAATTACCAGGGAAAGCATCTGTGTCTAAATTTATTTTCTTGATTTTAATGAAAAATTCTATTTCTTTAAGAAATTTGAAGCTATTAATTTTTCTCCATTTCTTCTGCAGTTTTAATAAATTTTATTTTTCTAATAATTTATCAATTTTATCTACTTTTCCCAATTTACTGGCAAAAATTATTCATAAAGAATTTATTATCCATTAATACATACATATAGGATCTTTGGTGAGATCTCTATTTTTTATTCTTAATATCAGTAATTTGTGTCTTCTCTCTCTTATCTCATCTTATCTTATCCTCTCCTTTCTTATCAATAAAGTTTTTGGGAATTTATCAATTTTACAATGCTTTTCAAATCAGTTTTTGATGTTGTTGATCTTTTCTCTACATTTGTCTTTGCTTGTTATGTTTTTTTCTGTATTTTTTCCTTTCCTTTGGTTTCTTGATTTTAGTTTGCTCTTCTTTTCCTAACTTCCTTGAAGAGGTATTTAGATCATTTGTCAGAACCTTGCTTATAGTATATTTATTTATGATATTTATTTATATACTTATTTAGGATTATAAATCATTGCTTATTGGTTCACCCCACAGTTAGATATATCTTATTTTCATTATCTTTAAATTCTAAATGTGTTCTTTTACAGTGTGATTATTCCCTTAATTTCTTTTTTTTAATTTCTTTTTTTTAATTTTTTTTTAAATTTTTTATTTTTTATAAACATATATTTTTATCCCCAGGGGTACAGGTCTGTGAATCACCAGGTTTACACACTTCACAGCACTCACCAAATCACATACCCTCCCCAATGTCCATAATCCCACCCCCTTCTCCCTTAATTTCTGTTAAAATAGTTCTGTAATGACAAATGGATAAATGAGTAACAATTACTAATAGTGAAAGCAGCCATATCTAGAATGATAATGTTAATAGATATTATTTTAATAGTCAATACTAATAGATAATATTGCATCCTATTTGATAGCACTATTCTATATATATATTACTAACCTTAGTTCATTTATCCTCATAACATCTAAATAATGTAATCTAATGTAATTAAAGTTAAATAGTTAATGAGTATCAAAATTTTATACAATCCTGAGTGGTCTAGATCTTAAAAATGTATCCTTATCCATTATAGCATGCTACATATGAATAGAAATATTTTTTAGCTTAAACCTTCATTTTTCATAGCAGAAGTTCAATAATCTTTTTATAAGTTTTCAAAGATTAAAAAAAAAAAAGAAGAAATTCATGCACACTATGTAGAACTATGGTAGTAACTGGCAAAAGAAAATTAAAATTACACACTTCCATCTCAGGGGTAGAATGAGCCAGTTGGTACATATGGAATGAGGACTATGCTCATCAAAGGAAAGGTTCTTGAATTTGGACCAGTATCCCTCAAAACATATAAAAAAATGAACTAAAAAATGTATCAAACTGAGACAACTAGGTAGCTCAGTTGGTTAAGAGTCTGCCTTCAGCTCAGGTCATGATTCTAGGGTCCTAGGATTGAGTCCCACATCAGGTTCCTTGCTCAGTGGGGAGCCTGCTTCTCCCTCTGCTTGCTGCTCTCTCTGCTTGTGCTTTCCCTCTCTCTCCCTGTCTCTAACAAATGATTAAACTCTTTTAAAAAATTGTATACAAGACCTAAATATTAGGATAAATAAATAAACACTAAGACTAACCTTATAAAATTCTTAGAAAGAAACATAGGAATAAGTCTTCATGTCCTTGGCTTAGGTGATGGTTTTTTAAATATGATAACCAAATCATAAGCAATTGAAGAAAAAATAAATTGGACTACATCAGTAAGTTTTTAAGTGTGTTCCAAAGGACTCTATCAAGACCGTGAAAAGACATCCACAGAATGATAGTATATATCCACAAATTATACATATGATAAGGGTTTAATGTCATCCAGAATATATAAAGAACTCTTATAACTCAGAAAGAGAGAGAGAGAAAGAAAGAAAGAAAGAAAGAAAGAAAGAAAGAAAGAAAGAAAGAAAACAACCTGATTTAAAAAAAAAAAAAAAAAAGACCAAAGCTTTTGAATAGAAAATTCTCCAAAGTAGACAGAAAATGATGATTAATCATGTGAAAAGATCCTCAATGTCATTAGTCATGAGGGAGATGCAAATCAAAACCACAATGAAATACTACTGTATGCATTTTTGGATGACTATTTTTTTAAAAAGCCAAAAATGAAACTTCTTAAGCAGAGAAATTTGAACTCTCATATACTGCTGGTGGGAGTGTGAAAGGGTGTAACTACTGTGGAAAAGAGTTTTGTACTTTCACAAGTTAAACATAAAGTTGCTATATGCCCCAGTAATTCTAATTCTAAACACATGTATAGGACAATCAAAACACATGTTTAACACAAACTAGTTCATGAGTGTTCACAGCAGTGCTACTCATAAAAGCCAAAAGGAGGAAAAAACAAATAAAGTAAAGAATGGATAAACAAAATGTGACATATCAATACAATGGAATATTTTCCAGCCATATAAAAGAATGTTGTGTTGATACATACTACAATGTGGATGAATCTTGAAAATATGGTAAATGAAAGAAACCAGACACAAAAGGCCATATAATGTATAATTCCATTTGCATGAAATATAGAAAATAGACAAATACATAGCAAAAGAATACAGGTTAGTGATTTCCCAACAGTGTTCAGAGAGGGAGACCTAGGATGACTCTAACAGTTATGTAATAGAAGTACCTATTAAATTAAGTGTTTAGTAAATTAAATTGTGGCAATGGTTGCACACCATTGTGAATAAACAAAGAACAACTATGTTTTACAATGTAAATTTATATGAATTATATGACTTTATTACAATTTTATTTCAATTTTAATCTTGAATTAAAAAGTACAAAAAAGACGGCACCTGGGTGACTCAGTCAGTTTGGCAGCAACTCTTGATTTTAGTCCAAGTTGTGATCTCAGGGGGTATGGAAATCTAATCCCACTCAAGCTCCAAGGAGGCTACTTGGGATTCTTTCTCTTCCTCTTCTTCTGCCCCTCCTCTTCATACACTCACTCTCTCTAAATTTTTTTAAAAGTACAAAAAAAGGAAATGAAAATTCATGTCCATTAGCAGTCCCCCTCTGGCTATTGTGAAGAGAGTTCTTCACAATATTCACAATATTCACAAAAAAATTTTTTGTGAATTTTTTCGCAATTTTATTTTGAAAAATGTCACAATTTTATTGTGATATGTCTTGATGTGTAACTCTTGGAGTTCTTGTTTGAAGTTTGCTGAGAATCTTAATGTTAGAATAATAGCTTTTACTAAATAATGAAAGTGTCTACTCATTAATTTTTTTTCAAATTTTTCCTCTCCTGAGACTTCCATTATGCATATGTTGGTACAGTTGATGCTATCTCACAGGTCTCTTAGGATCTTTTTCTTTTTCTTCATTGTTTTCTTTGTCTTCATCAAACTGGATAATTTCAAGTGACCTATTTTTTAGTTTACTGATTCCTTCTTCTACCTGCTCAAATATGCTCTGGAGACCCAGTAGAGTATTTTCTTCACTTCAGATATTTTATTTCTAAACTCCAGAGTTTCTAATAGATGATAAATAGATAGTAGATAGATGATAGAGATAGATGATTGATACATAGATATAAATCCATCTTTGTTGATATTTACTACTTAGTAAGGCATTGTTCTTATGTGTTCCTTCAGTTTTTAATTGGGAGGGAGACAAACCATAAGAGACTCTTAACCTCACAAAACAAACTGAGGGTTGCTAGGCAGGTATGGAGAGGGTGGTTGGGTTATGGACACTGGGGAGGGTATGTGATATTGTGGGTGCTGTGAAGTGTGTAAACCTGATGATTTACAGACCTGTACCCCTGGGGCAAATAATGCATTATATAAATAAAAAAATTATATTAATAAAAATAATTAATAAAAAAATAAATAAAATAGCTGATTTAAGTCCTTTTACAGAAAGTCCAACAACTGAGCTTCCTCAAGAAAAGTTTCTATTGATTACATTTTCTTTATTTAGAAGTCAATTCTTAGGAGTTTTCTCACTGTTTTTTTTTTTTTTTTTTTTTTTTTTTTATTTATTTACTTGAGAGAGAGACAGTGAGAGAGAGCATGAACGAGGAGAAGGTCAGAGAGAGAAGCAGACTCCCCATGGAGCTGGGAGCCTGATGCGGGACTCGATCCCAGGACTCCAGGATCATGACCTGAGCCGAAGGCAGTCGTCCAACCAACTGAGCCACCCAGGCGTCCCTTTCTCACTGTTTTTAAAACTGAATAAAGTGTTAAGAGATCTTTACTACACCATTTTTGCTGACACTATTCCACACTTTCTTATGTATATGATCCTTAAAAAATTATTCAGTAAATTAAATTCAAAATGTCACACTTAAATTTATGTCATACAAAAATTCTCAGCTTAAGTTAGAAAAAGATAAATCACATTCAGAAAACAATAGAGTTCTTATTTATAGCCAGTTTGTAAGTTTTAATTCTGAGAGCCCATAGAATTAAGTTTATAGGACCACTGAATGAATCCATGTTTGCTGCAGTAACAGTTTGACAACTATCACAAGTTAAACATTATGAAACATAACCAGTGCAAACATATATTTAGATAATTAATGTATCATTCTAATAGTAAAAACATAATACTGTATTTTCTGTTTGTTTCCATTTAGATCAATGAATATTACTCTTTCTCCCCTTAGCAGAATTTATTGGTGAAGCTCAAAGAGTTCTTCCATCATTTATTTCTAAGGGATACTCAGTACCTAAAAATATTCAAGGAGTTCTGAGAGGTAACAGTCACCAAGGCAGCTAAAAATGCCTCTTACAGGAATATATATATATATATGTATATATATATATATATATATATATATATACATATATATATATCAAATAAATAGTTTGTATTTAGAATCTATGTTACAGATATGGGACATAGAGGAGTAGAAATAGGAGAAAGATCATAATCTATATGTGGATTATTGCAAATTGGTTTCCACTTCAACTTCATTCAGACCCCAACCTAGGTGTCTCATCTGGATGCCCCCACAATCTATTTTCCCTATGATGTGGTCAGTTGCACCAAAGTCTGAGAGAGCCTGTAGACTGAGAAATACACTGATCCACCTACTCTAACTTTCCCTATTTTCTTTATACCAGAAGGGACCTCATGACTAGAAAGGGACAAGAGATTGTTTTGGAAGAAATTGAAGCAATAGCTTCAGAAAGATTCAATTATCATAGTCAATGTAACTCAACTTTCCAACATCTATTTAAATTTCTGGTATGTATTTGGTGTTCAATATTGTTTATCAATTATAAATTAGAAAAGAGAGAAGGAAAGAAAGAAAGAAAGAAAGAAAGAAAGAAAGAAAGAAAGAAAGAAAAAAAAGACAGGAAGAAAGAAAAGAGAGAGGAAAGAAGAGAAGAAGGAAGAATGTAAATATATATTTATATTTATAATGTATTTATTTCCATTATATATATATGTATATATATACATATATATATATTATAGGGGAGCTTCAATGGAGCATAGTTTCTGTGTACTCCCATCATTCAGTGAACAATGATCGACGCATCCATGAAAACAACTCCATCATTTTTTTTAATTTTTTAAAATTTATTTTCAGCATAACAGTATTCATTATGTTTGCAACACACCCAGTGCTCCATGCAATCTGTGCCCTCTATAATACCCACCACCTGGTACCCCAATCTCCCACCCCCCGCCACTTCAAAACCCTCAAATTGTTTTTCAAAGTCCATAGTCTCTCATGGTTCACCTCCCCTTCCAATTTTCCCCAACTCCATTCTCCTCTCTAACTCCCCATGTCCTCCATGCTATTTGTTATGCTCCACAAATAAGTGAAACCATATGATAATTGACTCTCTCTGCTTGACTTATTTCACTCAGCATAATCTTTTCCAGTCCCGTCCATGTTGCGACAAAAGTTGGGTATTCATCCTTTCTGATGGAGGCATAATACTCCATAGTGTATATGGACCACATCTTCCTTATCCATTCATCTGTTGGAGGGCATCTTGGTTCTTTCCACAGTTTGGTGACCGTGGCCATTGCTACTATAAACATTGGGGTACAGATGGCCCTTCTTTTCACGACATCTGTATCTTGGGGGTAAATACCCAGTAGTGCAATTGCAGGGTCATAGGGAAGCTCTATTTTTAATTTCTTGAGGAATCTCCACACTGTTCTCCAAAGAGGCTGCACCAACTTGCATTCTCACCAACAGTGGAAGAGGGTTCCCCTTTCTCCACATCCCCTCCAACACATGTTGTTTCCTGTCTTGCTAATTTGGGCCATTCTAACTGGTGTAAGGTGATATCCCAATGTGGTTTTAATTTGAATCTCCTTGAGGGCTAGTGATGATGAACATTTTTTCATGTGTCTGATAGCCATTTGTATGTCTTCATGGGAGAAATGTCTGTTCATATCTTCTGCCCATTTTTTTTATATGATTATCTGTTTTGTGTGTGTTGAGTGTGAGGAGTTCTTTACACATCCTGGATATTAACCTTTTGTCTGTACTGTCATTTGCAAATATCTTCTCCCATTCCATGGGTTGCCTCTTTGTTTTCTTGACTGTTTCCTTTGCTGTGCAGAAGCTTTTGATTTTGATGAAGTCCCAAAAGTTTATTTTTGCTTTTGTTTCCTTTGCCTTTGGAGACATATCTTGAAAGAAGTTGCTGTGGCTGATATCAAAGAGATTACTGCCTATGTTCTCCTCTAGGATTCTGATGGGTTCTAAAACAACTCCTTCTTAACCATAGGGATGTCTGTGTAAACCTATAAATTCTCTGTATAAGTTGAAACATAAATGAGAAAAAATTAATCTAAACCAAACAATGGGTAAAGATGTTCTATATTTAAACTTAAATCTGGAAGGATCTTATTGGGTGTGCATCATATAATAGTGTGATGATGGAAAAAATAATTATACATAACTTAGATATCTTTTCTTTAATTAAGTAGACTTTATCAGGAAAAGACTTGATGAAATTTTTAGTGTAAAGTATCCATTGTTCTCCAAGTTATGATTTCTTGAGTTTCAATTTAGCCTACATATTTTTTTAGTGCTTAGCATTGCATATGTTGAGGTATTTGGTGTTTAATTGATAGACATACACCCCAGCCTGAACAATTTACTCCCCACCCCTTTGTTAGCTTGGGAAACTAAAAACAAAATTTGTACACTCTACCCTTCCTTCGCTTGTTTTTGGAGGCTTTTTTTATCCACTCACTCCAAATGGGCTGCACTTTAAGAATCACAGTAGAGTTTAAGTTTTTGGTTGAAGGTTTATTTGATAGTTTCTTTATTATAATCACAGATTTGAAACCTCTTAATTTTACCCCACCCATCATCTTCATCCTTTAACTCTGTCTTCTTGAGAGTTTTTTCCCTTAATGAATAACAGTTATATAAATTAAATAACTATATTATTAAATGTTGTCAGTTTTCCCAATGATACTTAATGCAAAATTTTTCTAAAAGCTGCATTGGCGTTGAACTTTAAATTCTTTACCTTAATGTGTTTTCATCCTCTTCCCCAGTCATTCCCTATTTAATTTCAATTTTGAGGACTCTCATCCACTGGACTGTCAAGGTTGATGTGAGAATGGCTGGTTGAGCACGTACGCAGTGCAGGCTATGGATGAAATTACCCTACCAGATACATCCATGAAAGGAGAGCCTGGGCAGAGATACCGAGCAATCTAGCTATTAGTGAGGATGTCCCCCCTGTTCTATAAATGAACTTCTGTCTTTTTCTCCTCAATGGTAAGAGGAAAAGGGTGGAATAATATTGATATGGAATAAAGAATAGGTCTGGAGTAAAGAAAGAGTTTGAACAATCTCTTGCTTCAACTCTGAATAGGTGTGTGTGTGTGTGTGTGTGTGTGTGTGTGTGTGAAAGAAAGAGAGAGAGAGACCCTTTAATCAGTACAAATTTCTATCTTAGCACTAAATCATGTTTTACACTCACTTGTTTAAATGCTCATTTCTCCAACTGGATATTCAGTTTTAGATGAACAGAGATTTGTCCTAGCAGTTAGCATCATGTGTGAACCATTTTACAGACTACATTTTTTATGTTCACTTAAAAAAAATTAACAGAGGTGCATCATGTAGAAAGTAAAAAATGTATCATTATTATTTCATTATTTAATTATATGTAATTTTAAAAAAATTTGAAAATCTAATATGTATACCAACATATGTGTCTATGTCTAATAAAATTTTGAAAAAATGAATGGACCTTTCAATCTTATTTTATTTTAATTCCTTGCTGACTCTTTTTTATATATCACAGAATCATTTATTTCTTATATCATGAAGTTTTAAGACCATGTTATGAAAATAAATATATGTAATGTATACATAAAATATGTATCAAATAACTTTTATTTTATGAATTATTTTTATAAAAGGTAAATCATGTTTGCTTTGCTCTCTTATGTGTTTGTAATTTGCCAAAATTTTCACTAACAATCAGAAGAACTTTTATAAATGGGGGTACACTTTAAAACTATCATTGGTTCCCAAGAGATATTTATCAAATACCAACCTTATCCAAAACCTGTTGTAGATGCTATAAAAATAAGACATCTATGGGAAATAATTGTCTTGCCCTCATAAAACTTACATTTTAGAGAAAGGAAGATCATATATTAATCAGGCATAACATAAATAAATAACTTCAGAAATTGGTAAGGGCTTAAAAGAAAAGTAGAATGGGATAAAAGAAGATTCAGTGATGAGAGTATGGCTATCGCTTCTCGGCCTTTTGGCTAAGATCAAGTGAGAGTATGGCTATTTTATGCAGGGTAGTCAGTAAACATCTCCTAAGAAGGTGAACCTGTGAAAAGAGGTCTCATTTGTGTAATGGTCTGGACCATCCATTAAAAGATCTGTGGTGAATGGGAACAAAGTCATATCTTTAAATACATAGGAAACTATCTGATAATCATACATGTGTGGGGGCGTTTTGGCTTTAGGCAGAGCACTCAACAAAAGCCCATTGGAGATTTAAATTATTTATTACATCTCAAACAAATAGTTCAGAGAATCAGTTTACCTACTTACCTTCCCAGCAATACCATTATGAACTGTAGATCTTTGTGTTTTTTAGTTCTGACATTTTTGGATGGATGGTTTTGTGCCCCTTAGGGGACTAGCACAGTGACAGACTCTCCAAGTGACACATAGAGGTGCAAAAGATCTAGCAAAGAACAGAGACATTTTTTCCCCCATGGCATTTTATTAACAAGAGGAAGCCTTCTTAGACTTCTGGATGCAGACTTTTAGATCCCACCAGCCAGGAATGGAACCTATAACCATTCTCTAAATGGGGAAGATATGGCTGTGATAATAAGTGCCTGGTATTTTCAGCTTCTTTAGTAGAAAATAGACTTTATAAGCAGCCAAAAAGTGTGTGTGTGTGTGTGTGTGTGTGTGTGTGTGTGTGTAACTATTGGGCCAGCAACAATGTCTGTCACAATGAAATATACGTATCCAGTGCTAGAGCTATAGAAAACCTTAGTAACCATCTATAATTCACCTTAGATATCCATCAATCTTCATTTTACAGCTAAGTAAAAGCCTTGCTCAAGATCATCAAAAAAATAGAATAACAAGAACTCTTAGCATCTAGCAAGAATGTATTTCCATTAAATTCGGTTGCTTCCCATAGTTGAATACTTAGGAACAAATTCTCCCCAAGGGCAAGAAAAGAATAATTTACATTATTTCATTATTACAATTTCCAGGATTTTTGCATGGTCAGTGATTATTTCTAAATCTGATTGTACTTAATAAATAAAAGCTTAATGATAAAATATATTCAAGTATTGTTTTCTACTCCTAATAGCATTTTGAAAATGAGAACTTCTAAGTGTATAACAGTTGAATGAATAATGATAATACCAATGAATTTTGGAGGTTCAGAATGAAACTTTGGTACAATGGAATCAAGGGGGGGTAGTAAATTCACATTTCAAAGAGTTGTATTTTGTTTACACGCTATTTTTAAGATGAAAATGTACACACAGGACCAATATTCACATGTTTTAAGTATCCAGATGCCTGGAATCATATTGATCTAAGATTACTCAAATCATAAAAACATTAATGGCAAATCACATAAATAAAAAACACTTAGCAATCATTTTAGTATAGAATGTGTAGTACAGTAATAGTTTTTGCATGAACATCTGATACTCTCCCTGTTATCCCTGGAAGCTGCTTGCTGGTGAAGAATTTCTAGTATGAGGAAGAATATGTTACTTTCTGGTAACCAGTTGTAAGCTGTAAGCTCTTAATGAATTATTTTCATACATAGAGTAAAGATGAAGCTTGAGCATTTCAGAATAGAGTTTTAGATAAATGTTTAATCTATTTTTTTAATATAATTTTTTATTTTTTATAAACATGTATTTTTATCCCCAGTGGTAATCTATTTTTAATGTGTTTCATACATGTAATGCATTGTTGGCTTTTTAAATAGTTCTTTCTCTTATAAAATACTTTCTTGTATAATTACTATCACTTAAAGCTTGAAGATGAAAATACCCTCAGACTAATCTTATTTAGGTCACTGGTTTAACAGAAAAAGCAGAAAGAGCACAGGCAAAATTATGCTCATCATTCCATTATTTCAACATTGAGTAAATCTTTTTTCCTCCTTTGTTATCCACCTAAGTGTACTATAAAATTTTGCTTTGGGATACAGAGGTTAAAGGGGGGAAAGAATAAAATATATGAGCATACTCCTGCAAATATCTAAAAAATATATAAGTAGATCTTTATGCCTTAATGGAAATTTGATGGAAGAAGGGAGCATGGAATTTAATGGGTAGCAAAAGACAGGAAACTATCTCAGGGAGATGGAAATTGAGGAAAGCTTATAGGATAAAATTATATTTCACCTAAATATTAGAACATCAGAAAAGGTTAGGTAACTGCAAAATAGAATAGAAGTATGAACAGTCCTGGCAAAAGAAGAGTTAATGTAAATTTGTACCTTGTGCTTCAGAAAACACATAAGCAAGTCCACTGGTCAATCGCTGTGATTCTCACACCTACGAACAAATGGAGTCCTTTCCAGACAATGTTTTGCAGACAAAATTTGAAAATACTGTAATAAGTAATTCATTTAAATGCTAGTCCATGACGAAGGATCCAAAAATACCATTTGAAATGGAGACCAGTATGAAAGACAAAAGGGGGATTCTGTTGGGGAGCCCAACTGACCAAAGTCAGGGCATGTAGAGTCCTCAGAGAGATCTTCGTCAAAGCTCAGGAAGAGGCTTAAACAAATGATGAATGTGGGCATGGGGTCATCAATAAAGAAAAAAATGACGTGCAGAAAACCTGCACTGAGTAACTAAGAGTAGATCTGTGAGAGGGAATAGGAGGTGCCAGTGCTTTTAGGCTAGGTTCTATTTTCTCTTGCTGTAGTGCTGCTTCTTCTTTTTACTTTTTTTTTTTTTTAAGATTTTACTTATTTATTTGACAGACGAAGATCACAAGTAGGCAGAGAGGCAGGCAGAGAGAGAGAGGAAAGGAAGCAGGCTCCCCGCCGAGCAGAGAGCTTGATGCAGGGCTCGATCCCAGGACTCTGGGATCATGACCCTAGATGAAGGCAGAGGCTTAACCCACTGAGCCACCCAGGCACCCGTAGTGCTGCTTCTTTAAAACATCAAGAATATATATATATTTTAAATTTTATTTATTTATTTGACAGACAGAGATCACAAGCTGCCAGAGAGGCAGGCAGAGAGAGAGGAAGGGAAGCAGGCTCCCCACTGAGCAGAGAGCCCAATGTGGGGCTCCATCCCAGGACTCTGGGATCATGACCCTAGACGAAGGCAGAGGCTTAACCCACTGACACCCAGGCTCAGAATAGTTTTTAAAGGAACTCCTGGTTGGTGATAATAGTTGAGAACTAGCTGTTTGACATGCTCCTGGATGTTAATGTGCTTAATAGGTACCTTGCTCCAGAACAATCTAGAAATAGGTTGTTTTCTATGTGGTGTCATAAAACCGTTTCAAAATCCTTCTCCTTCCAGTATCTCTTATCCTTTTTGGTCAAGATATTATTGAGCTTCAAATGTCAACTGACACAGAGAACATATGAAGTTGTTTGTTTGTTTGTTTTTTCTGTCAAAGATCACTGAGTGATTCTCTTTTTTCAAATGTTTCTGGTAGTACAGTGGTAAGCTTTCAAATGAGATAGAGTGAAGATATGATGACAAGGTGAAAATTTAGAGCAACAACAAAAAATGTGTACATTATTTTCCTGGTTATAAAGTATTTTTGTAAAATATAGTAGTGAGATCAACAAAAGAAGTGCATATAGGTATATACACTCAAACACACAAACATACTAACAGCAATCTTAAATATAACCTATTGGTCCTAACTCTTCCAGGTCTATATGTCTATACTTTCAATGAACTCACAGTTTGCATGAATTCCATCTTGCTTTATGAGTGAATGAATATAAGTAAATCCCTTAACTCAACTTCTGGAATAGGCAAGTATTCCATCAGTATTTGCTTTAGTTAGCATTTTATCTTGGGTCAGGCCAGGGCTTTACCTAAGATCTCTCATCTGTCCCTCATGACAACCATACAAGGTAAATTCTGGGATTGTTCCACTTCTAGAAATGATGAAATAAGCTATAGAGAAAAATAGATAACTAACCTAATGCCACACTGTAGGCTGGTGATGGAGTCAGAAAGCCATCCCAGGTGGTAGTAGAGTCGATATGTGGAGTTCTTAACCTCTGTGTTTTTCTGGAAGAAGAGAGCAAATAACACAAATGCTAATGCTGCGGTGGATTTCATTGTCTTGTCTTTCTAGGATTCTTAACTCTTCTGAGTTGCAACAGGCCAGTTTTCTACAAACAGCTGTAACTCTGCTTTGGATGCAGACTTAGTCTAACCATCAATCTAGATGCCGTCCAGGTTGTCTTTAGGCACCAGTCCAGGAGGAAGCTGCAGGGGAGTAGAGTGGGTATGGGTGCTTTGCTAAGTTTTCATGGGTTCTGCACTCCCATCAAGGGATGTGTGCAATCCAGCCAGTTGGCACAGCACAGGAAAAGACCGCCCTCACTACATGTTCTTCATTAGAGTGGCAGGACAGAGGGCTTTTGTTCAACTATTATACATTGATCCCCTCAAGAGCTTCCAGGTTGTTTACAGATTGCCAGACATTGTATATGCTTTAAATATTTCATCTCTTAAAAAATTCAGAGTACTCTGTGAGGCACATGTTATGCTAATTTCACAGCAGAAGAAACTGAAGCCCTTGGAGGCTAACTTGCCCCAATTTAGGAAGAAAGAAAGCAAAAGAGTCAGGATTTAAAGCACATGTGCTTGTTCTTTTCATTCTGCTACCCTGCCTTCCACCTGCGGTGTGAGATTAACCCTGCATGGGTCATATGGCTACAGACTTTGATTTTTGCTCTGAGTAAACTTAAACTATAGAAATGAGAAAACTAGACCCATGAAAATGCGAACAATTGTAAAGAGTCAACCAACAGTACAAGTGCATACATCACACAAAGAAAAGATTATGGAAGGGTGAATTATCGAGTTAATGAGGGTTTATCCCCTAGTTGTAAAGCCTACTGGTTGAATAGCTAAACAATCTTAGAAAATTAAAAAAAAATTTTTTTTAACAAATTTTTGTCATGTACAGTACTTATCAAAGGCTGGGCCCAAGACCAGCAGTAAGGACAAAATTCAGGAAAATGCTAGAAATGAAAATTCTTGGCCCCACTCCACACCTGCTAATTAAGAACCTGGGGTGAGACCCAGTGTTGAAGAACTCATCCAGATGATTTTGATGCATACTCAACTTGGAGAACCACTGATCTGGTGGCGGAGTATGCAAAGCTTTTTCCTATAAAAGGCAAGGTACCAAATAGTTTAGTCTTTGAAAGCCATTTGATTCCTGTTGGGTCCCCTCAGCTCTGCTGTTATATTGTGAAAATAGCCATGGACAGTACATAAATGAGCAATCAAGATGGTGTTAAATAAAGCTTTCTTTCAGGACACCAAGATTTGAGTTTTAAATAATTTTCCTGAGTCACAAAATGCTACTTTTTCTTTCATTTTTTTCAACTATTAAAAATTATTACAAAAACATGCCTGGGTGGTACGGTCCATTATGCATCTGTCTTTGGCTCAGGTCACAATCTCATGGCCCTGGGATTGAGCTCCACATCTGGGTCCCTGCTCAGTGGGGAGTCTGCTTCTCTCTCTCCCTCTGCCCCTCATCTTGCTTGTGTTCTCTCTTATGAGCGTTCTCTCTCTTGCAAATAAATAAAAATAAAAAAAATAAAAATTATTACAAAAACATAACAAGCATTTTTAACTTTAGGGGTATATATAAAATCAGGTGGCAGGTTAGGTTTGGCTTATGGTTGCTAAAACCTGCTATAATATAAACATGGCCTTTAATTCCAGAGGGATCTTAATTTACTGTCTCAGTTTTGCCATGTATTAGCTCTGGGCCTGGAGAACACAGCCCATACTGAATCTCAACTTTCATTACCTGTAAAATGCATTTAATAATATTTTCTCTAGGGCATTTGTGAAACAGCACAAGTAATATAACTGGTGCATAGTAGGTCTCAATACAGGTGAGTTCTCTCTAAACTTTTCATGATCATACGTTTTCCAAGTAAAATTTGAAACCCTACCTTCTAGAAAAATAGTACGTTCTTATTGATTTATATTCCTTTCGAACACTAGTTACTCTTGTAATATTTTTTCTCTAACAAGGGATCTTCAAAACAATGCCCCTATGTACAGAGCACTTTGCCTTCTCTTAGATCGCTCTGTCTGTTCCAAAGCTTACAAAGTTTACAGACCCAGATTTCCATGTCAGACCCAGGCCCTGGATTATAGCTTCTTTAGCGGAGACAAAGAGTAACAGATGGTCCCAATTAAGAAACAGCAGGAATAAAGCCTTTTTTTTTTTTTTTTCCTCCGTTCTTTCAAGCCACAACAACAACTAAGCAAACTGGGTCGATCACAGACGAGGTTTGTATTTAGACATGAGTGACCATGGACAATTTCTCACACCTGAGTGTGGGCGTGGAGGTGAGCTGCTCACCTGTGCTGGAGGTAAAGACCTGGCACCCAGAAGAGCACATGGACACTAAAAAATGTTCCACTATCCATGAACTGTTTGGCCACTTAGCAGAGAAAATATCCTGGCTGGGCTGTTTGTTCATGATAGGTCTAACCCTTGACAAAATTGACTGGAGTGAAATGTGTCTTCCATATTCTGATCCACGCTATGTGTATACACCTCTTTGAAGCAATCTCTGTTGCAATCAGACTCAGCAAATGTGAGTCCTTTGGGAAAATATGGTATTTATTCATTTTACAGGTTGGTATACGTTTAAATTACTTGACTCCTTTTCTAATGGAGGTTTTGCAAATGATGTACCATACTGAGAGCAGAGGTTAATACCACATGCCATTTATTTGCTGTGTGACCTTAAACAAGTAACTTAATGATCTGGCATTTCCCTTGTTTTTTAAAAGTAATTACATTAAGGTTCAGAGGAGTGATGTGAAATGGTGCTAGAAAGTTTCACACAGAAGATGCTCAAGAAAAGTATCAGTCCTTCCCTCCTGTGCTGGGGCTAGCCTGGGAGCTCCCAGAGTGCACTAAGCCCTTTCCTTTCCGAATCCACCATGGTGGCTTGAAATGAGCCACCAAAAATCAGAGTTTGTTTTGGTTTTCTTTAATTTTGGAGAAGTAGTTCTTAGCCATTTACTAACATACCACTGATCTCAGTCCAAATCCTTGACCCAGGTCACTTCCTATAGTTCACTCATCTATCAAAAGAAAGGTTTTCACTTTGATGTTTCAGGTTTTACCCAGAAGTTGTAGGGTAAATATTTTCAGGAAAAGATGGGTTTATAGATACTATGAAATTGTTGTTTGCTTTTGGATTCCATTTAATAATTAAGCTCAGTATCTTCAGGAAGAAGTCTGTGACAGACCTGAGACAAATTAACAAAGCCTGCTTATTCATAAACTTGCAACACGTGATTCATAAACCGTCTTTGAGCAGAAGCTTGATGGTATTAGAAAAGAGACATTTATAGAATAAAAAGAAGAAAGAAAGCTGAGACAGTCTCTGATTGGCAAGTGTTCTATTAAGAAGTGCTTTGCAGGGGCACGTGGGTGGCTCAGTGGGTTAAAGCCTCTGCCTTCGGCTCCAGTCATGATCCCAGGGTCCTGGGATCCAGCCCCGCATCGGGCTCTCTGCTCAGTGGGGAGCCTGCTTCCTCCTCCCTCTCTCTCTGTGTGCCTCTCTGCCTACTTGTGAACTCTATCTGTCAAATAAAATTTAAAAAATCTTAAAAAAAAAAAGAAGAAGAAGTGCTTTGCAACTGGAGGGGACTTTCTGTTTGGTAGATCTATTTGGTAGTCCTTGGTTGGCTGGACAGGGGCAAGTGAGAAGTCTGGAGATATATCAAAAGATAAAAGATTATGCAGTATTAGAGAAAGAGGGCTTTCTGTGGCAGTCAGTAAGAGGCTTTTGTGCGGTTATATCATCATAGCAATGTTTATGGAGAATGACTGCCATGGCAGGAATTTCTTAGGAAAAACAACAGTGTAATAAAGGTCAGAGATTGTATAGAGCTATGTGAACTACACTGATGGTTTAAAACAACTGGAAAGCTCTTTTAGTATTCATAGCAAAATCTTGTGAATCCAGCTAACCAGACAGGACAAAAGCATACTTTAATATAAATGGAATGGCAGAACTATAGAAAATTAACTTCATAATTTGAATTAAATATTGATATATATTAACATAATTCCTATTAATTTATGAATTCCATTGACTAACCCTGCACAGAAGCTCAAAATTATCTTCATTTTATAAATTCTTAAGTAGTCAGTGGTCTTTTAATATCACTGTGTTTAAATTTTTAGATAATACAGACTACTTGAATACATTTCCTGAACCGACCATCCCTTGCTCTGCTTGGGCACCTCTGGTAATAGAAGGCTAACTGCTCTGAGAAGCAAAGTAGTTTTGAGGTTGGAGAATCCTTTTTTGGGTTGAGTCAAGATCTGCTGTTTCACTTTGTCCTATTTTGTACAAATTTGCCTGCAGAGCAACCAAGTTTCTTCTACACACAGCCTCCGGTAGAGGTAGGCAGGCAGCTATTGATTTCCTCCAGGTCTTTTGTCTGATAAGTATTGTCAGCTTTCCCAATTCTCAAATTAAAGCGGGGATTATGAGACTTCTCACAATCATGTCATCTGGAGCAGATGCTAGTATGTTAACATTACAGAGTGCATTAAGCATCCCTAAAATGGTAAGAAGCATGAACTCTATGATTACTTAAAACCGTTAATATTGTTAAGACAACAGAAATACCACTCTAAGTTGATATCTGTTATTCCATATTCATTGTAAAACAACAGAGAACCCCGCAGTCAGAGGCTGCCTCTGCTACAAATTTGATTCCCTTTACTTCATTCTCTAATGACATTATTAAAAATTATACAGCCAGAATCTCATGATTTTAGCCTCCTACTCTCTTGAGTGATGCCTGGAAGAGCATATGGCATTTATTTTTTTCTTAATATTTACCAAAATTTAATTTCCCTATGTCATAAACCTGACATTCACTAGGACCAATGTGCTTTGATCTCATAATACATGATTTCTAACTTAAGCTCTTTTCCTTCCTTCAATTAAGAATATATCACAGTATGCTGAATCCTCAAAGAAATTAGAAATAAATATTACCATATGACTCAGCCATTCCACTTCTGAGTATGTACCAAAATAATAGGGAGGAGAAACTCAGATTGATACTTGCATACCCATGTTGATAGCACCATTATTCACAGCAGTCAAAACTGGAGTCTCCCTAATGTGTCTGTCCACAGATGAATGGATAAACAAGAGTGGTATACCCATGTAATGAAATATTATTCAACCTGAAAAAGAAAGGAAATTCTACCACAAACAAACAGCCTGCATGTAGCTTGAGGACATTATGCTTAGTGAAATAAGACAGTCACAGAAGAACAAATAATATATGAGTCCACTAATAAAAGGTACCTAGGGTAGTCGAATTCACAGAGACAAAAAGTGAAAGGGTGTTTGCCCAGGGGTCGGGGTATGGTGGTGATGGTTGTACAACAATGTGAATGTACTTAATGGCATTAACTTGTATATCTAAACATGGTTTAAGTGTTAAAGTATGCTAAGTATATGTCATCACAATAAAAATAATTGTATCAAAAACACTGCTGAACACACCAAATTCCCCAGAGCTATTCCTTGCTGATGCCTTCCTCTGCCTTAGCAAAGCTGTCCATATCCTCAGCTTCTCCAATGTCATCTTTATCGCCCTTTTTCTTTATTATTATTCCCCTAATGAATTTCATGATAGCTTGATGATGGCATTAATCTCCTTTTGGGTAAATGAATAAAATGCTTGCAGAACAGTTTTTAAACATCAAAACAGGTGTTTTGATGTCTGAGTGCCTGAGTGCCTGAGTGGCTTGGTCAGTTAATTGTCTCCCTCAACTCAGGTCATGATCCCAGAGTCCTAGGATTTGCACACATCAGGCTCCCTGCTTAGCGGGAAGTCTGCTTCTCTCTTTCCCTCTGCCTTTCTCCCCAGCTTGTACCCTCCCCCTCTCAAGTAAATAAACAAAATCTTTTTTAAAAAGTGCATACAAACTGTACCTAAAATTAAAGGCATTATTTTTCTTTTAGCCAAACACACAAAGTTATACATATTAATATTTCTCTCTCTGAAATGATAGAATTGAGCAGTTATAGCTTCCATTCTAGAGGGTTTTCTTTTTCTTTCTTTTTTTTGGGGAGGAGGGGGTCCCTAATCTCTGGACTATGTTCTTTAAATAAATTACCAAATTGAAATATTAAAAAAAAAAAAACCTACATCAAAGTGAATAAAAGGCTGATGTAAAAAAAAAGGTAGTTGTATTTCTCTCCAAAATTAGCAAGTCAACAAAAAGTAAGAAGGCAACATTTCTGGTTTGATTTTTTTTTTCTTTTTTCTTTTTTCCTTTTTACTTTCTTTTTTTTTTCTTTTTTCCTTTTTGAGAGAAAGAAAAGAACATGAGCTGATGCGGGGCAGAGGAGGGCAGAGGGAGAGGCAGGGAAATAATCTTTTTTTTTTTTAAGATTTTATTTATTTATTTATTTAAGGGAGAGAGAGAGAGAGAGAGAGAAAGAGAGTGAGCACAAAAGAGAGAGCACAGGAGAGAGAGCATAAGGAGTGGGTGGAGGGAGAAGCAGACTCCCCACTGAGCAGGGAGTCCAATGTAGGGCTTGATCCCAGGACTTTAAGACCATGACCTGAGCTGAAGGCAGATGCTTAATCAACTGAGATACCCAGGTGCTCCCAGAGAGAGAATCTTGCAGGTTCCATGCCCCTCATGGAGCCCAACACAGGCTCAATTTCAGGACCCTGAGATCATGACCTAAGCTCGAATCAAGATTTGGATGCTTAACCCACTGAGTCACCTAGGTGCCATTGTTTTGATTATTAAGCCTGCTCCCCAAGCATTTAAGTTTGTATGTACTTAAGTGTCTAACTTAACCGTTAGATACTTATACAGGGGAATGCTGTGTAAAGAATACTAAATACAAATCAAGCTCAATTTCTCCCCCAAGATTTATAATTGTATTTAAGTTCACTTGTAGTGTATGTTAAATATAATACTTCCAATAAAACACTAAATGTAAACTGTTTCTCAATTTCTATTTATACATAAAGGTTTAACTCAGCAATGGAAAAAAATCTCTTTCTCTCCAAATAGCAAATGATGCAATTAAATAAAATGAACAAGGAAGCATGCAAATTATAAAATTAAATATGTATCTTGATAATATTTTAATAATGTTTACTGTAATATATTCACTTTGTAACATACTTTGTTTATTGTTTTCTGTCTGTTTCCTATAAATATTTCATTGCTTTGTTAGTTAATTACAGTTTGCTTAGTGATTTCTAAATACATGCATTAATTAATTCTCTGTGAGCAGAAACATTGTCTCTATTATTAAAGATTGCTGAGGCATTTTCTACTGTATGATACTGTCTACTTCAAAAAACATCTGTATAAAAAATAAAAATAATTAACTCTGTATTTACTGACCCATATGTGACCTAGTGTGAGTAGGGCTTTGCTCACCAAGTTCTGTGTCTACTAGCTGGTGTCCTTGCTTAGTTGAAGGGATTCACAAACATTTATTGTAAAAGGAAAGACAGTAACAGTTTTTGTTTTGTTGGCTAGATCGTTTTTGTCACAACTAATTGTTTCTGCCATTGTTGTATGGAAGCAGCCACGGACAATATGTAAATCAATTGGTGCAGTTGTGCTCCAGTGAAATTTTCTTTAGGGACATTGAATATAAAGTTCATATAAATTCATGAATCATGAAATATTATTCTTTTCATTTTTTCAACCCTTTTAAAAAAATTCTCAGTCAAAAAGCACTACATTCAATGATGATGTTTAGAAGGATGATAACAGTGATAAGATTTTTTTGTAGGATTTAAGGATGATTAATGAGGATGATGTCCTCATTAGTCACCTAAATCCCTTTTATGTTTATAAGCCATGTTCTTCCAAGAGTTTAGAACACAAAAAGCATGAACATTCCCATGATATTCATTGGCCTTTATTCATGTCCACATTAATATTCATGTCCATAAGACATCTTGTGCTCAAAAGAATGGATGTCTTACCTTCTTTAGTATTCCTGTTTCCTATATGAGAGAGATGGAACAATTCCTACACATATTTTTTTTTCAGTATTAACACATGTCTGCAGGTGTTTGCATATAATATATTACATATATTTGAAATTTTTATTCTTGCCTTTATAAAGCAGGTATTTTTATGTGTACTTGTGGAATATAGCTATAGATATATAGATGTCTTTCTCTATATATTGAGAGAGAGACTGGCATATGAACACCTAATGATAGATACGCAAGGGTTCCAGTAGTAGTGTGACTAATGGTTATTAATATTGTGTTCAGAGCCATCTCTTCTCCACCTCCCAGCATGACTACTGATACAAGGATATGTCTCTCCATTGTATGTATAGTAGGTAAGGATCCCTGAAGAGACCATCCCAACTGTAATCATCCTGCAAAATCCTTATACTAGAAACTACAAAGATTTTCCAGCCCGTTTTATCTGGAAGGAGTTTCAGAGCCATCTGAAAAAATTCTTCTTAACTAAGAGTTCAGAAATACATATTTCTTACATGACCATGGTTCAGTGATAGAGTGTGATAGGGCAGGTGGGAAATGAAGAGTGGTAGATCAAAATTAATTCAATATAGATCTATAATTCAATTGTCTTCTGGCTTATCTCCTACACATGTTTTTGAACCCCAAATTCTTGGGACAGAACAACAATTTGTCTTACATCTCTATAAAAATAAGGTGCTTACGTGGTTTAGTTATTTAAGCATCCAACTCTTGATTTTTGGCTGAGGTCATATTGTCAGAGTCATGGGATTGAGTAGCACATCTGACTCTGTACTCAGCAGGGAGTCTGCTCAAGATACTCTCTCAATCTCTCTCTCAATAAATAAATAAATAAAATCTAAAAAAAAAAAGGATTAAAGAAAGACTTTAGAGAACTCCTTCATAGCCTATTTGCCAAAATGCAGTAGAAATGACAGTGAATTATATTTTTTATCATTACAGAAAATATGGAGAAGCCAAGATGACCTGAAAAACAAGAAAAATAGGAGGTATATTTGTAGACATCATGTTACAGGGATATCTTGACAACTTCAGAATTTTTTGTCTCCACTAGAAATGTTATCACTAGCAGGGACTCATAATGCGTTGTTAGAGGAGACTAGAAGAAAATGGCAGTCACCATTGAGTAGCCTATCAAACTGCCTCATAAAGAAATAGTCTCTTCCTGAGGACTCCCAGAACTATTTAAACAATTTCAGAAACATATAATGCTCTCAGTTGTAAGACAATGTTATTCAAAGCTAATGTTTGACACTAATAAGTAAGTAAACATGAGTTCTAGACATATGGAATTGTGGATATTTAAGCTAATATATTATGGAAGATAAAACTAAAATCCAGGAAACATCGTGATTTTTCTCAATGTTGCAAAAATAGTTTGATTCAAACCTGGGAGTTTTAAAAAAGTGTACTTTTATTCAGCCTTCTTCCCATTCTTGATACATTGATTATTAAGACATCTTCTGTTCCTTCATGTATTTTAATTTAATTTTAACAGTGACACATCTTCCTTTTTCTGTTTTAGTGAGGAATGGGCTCTTTCTCTTCCTCTCTTTCTAGATGTGTATGTATATATAATATATTCTATACATACATATTATATATATCAGAAGATATATACTATAAGCATGCATATATATATGACATCTACATAAACATACCTATGTACATATATATCAAAAGAATATAAAATTGAATAATATTAGTTTATATAAAAAGAGTAAAGAAAATGAGTTATTTTTTTTTTTCACTATTAAAAAGAGAATAGTTCTTGGGCTACATGAAGGAGGATTGCCAAAGAGATCATTAATATAGAGACTAGTTAGTTTTTTTTTCTTCATCACTTAATATAAAATTGAAGGTCATAGCCTTAAAATATGTAAGACAGTGTATTCCCCATGACAAATGTCAATATGATATAAAAAACAAAACAAAACAAAACAAAAAAAGAGCTGTTTGTTGTTTTGTTCGGTACTGCCTCTATTGTTTCTAGGGAAAGAAAAAAAGATTATAGGTTGATAAGTTTGTTCATGCTTATTTTTTGGGGGGGATTTTTATTTATTTATTTGACAGGCAGAGATCACAAGGAGGCAGAGAGGCAGGCAGGCTCCCCACTGAGCAGAAAGCTTGATGCTGGGCTCGATTCCAGGACCCTGAGATCATGACCTGAGCTGAAGGCAGAGGATTTAACCCACTGAGTCAGGTAAGCACCCCTATGATTATTTTTAAGGCTTCATATCACTCAACACAAAATATTATGGTCATTTGTTTTATAAAAGGAAATAATGATATTGGTGAATTGCAAAATGCCTCATTGAAACCCAAGTGTATTCATTTTGGTGTAAATCATCCTACAGAAGAGGACAAACTTTAGCTTATCTTGCTAGTAACTTCCATGGACACACACACACACACACACACACACAAAATGGTATGAGGTATTCCTAAGTAATATGTAAGTTCTTAAACAATCTCTTTGGCCTAAAATGGAGACTCCAAAATAATCCTTTAAGCATTATTTTCTTAGAGTCAGTTTGGAAGAATTATATTTTAAACTATTTCAGTGAATTCATTTTAAGAATAGATGTAAGTGTTTAAAGATAAACAGTACCACAATAAAATGATACTCTTATAAAGACAATATGTGAAAATAGAATGATCAGTATAAAAACACCTTTGAATAATTTTTCATGCAGTGAAACTTATCAAATCATCATTATTTTAAACTTCTACATTGTGAAAATAAAATTTTCAAGTAAAAACTAAAGAAATTCTTGGTGTTGCTAAACCAAAGAGGGGGCTTAAATCTGTAGTCCCTGTCTTTCAGTGGGCACAATTCAATGCAAACTGTGGTATATTCTTCTGAGGAAAATAAGAGAAAAATGTAACCTCCTTCAAAAAACAGAAATTATCTTCTCCAAAAATGTGTTAGGTCATAAGAGCCAAAATATCCAGGATACAACTGAAAATCATGCATAACTCCAAGAACCAAGAAAATCAAAACTTTAATGGAAAAAAAAATGAATTGACACCAAGATTGAAACAAATCAGATGATGGAATTATCTGAAAAGAAACTGAAAACAGTCATCATAAAATTTGTCGTTTCAACAACTATTTACAATTTATGTGTAAACAAAAAAGAAAATATAAAAATCCATAAAGAAATAAAAGTTATTAAAAATAAGCCAATAAAAGTTATGGAACTAAAAGAGGGTGAAAATGAAAACTCACCAGATGCAGTCAATATTAGACTGGTAATAAAAGAAGACAGACACAATGAGCTTGTGGAAAGAACAAAAGAACAATAGAATTCACACAGATCAAGGGAAAATACAATAGTATTAAAAAAGAGAGCCAATATTTATATTGTCAGGGTACCAAAAGGAGAACAGAATGAGCATAGGCTGACAGATTATTTGAAGAAATAATAGCTGAAAATTTCCCAAATTTGGCAATACACAAATTTATAGATCAAAGATGCTGAATGAGTCCTAAACAGAATGAGCTACAAAAAGCCCTGCCAAGACACATCATAATTAAACTCTTGAAGAGTGAAAATGAAGGAAAATGTTTGAAAGCATTTGAAAAGAAATAGCACATTATTAATAAAAGAACATCAAGTCAAATGACAGAGTTTCTCTCATTTAAACCAGGAGACCAGAAGGAATTGACACACGTTTTTCAAATGCTGAAAGAAAAGTATTGTCACCCATGAATTCTCTATCTACTGGAAATATATTTAAGAAATGAAGGGGAAATTGAAGCATTCTCAGACAACAGAAAACTTTTAAAAAGCAGAAAAAAGTCTCTGGCAGACCTATCCTTAAAGATTGGTTAAAAGAAATGTTTCAAACCAAAAAGAAATAAAATAAATTGGGAAAAATAAGGAAAGAAATAAAGAAACTACAAAAATAGGAGTAAATATAATACACTATCCTGTTCCTTAGAACAGATTGGAAGAAAATATTTGCAAATTATATTCCTGACAGGGGATTAGTATTTACAATATATTAAGAGTTCTTAAAACTCAACAGTGAAAAATAATCCAGTGAGAAAGTGAGCAGATATAGAAAGAGATATTTCACCGAAGAAGAGATACCAGGGGCAAATAGACCCATGAGATATTTGGTCAGCCATCAAGGAACTGGAGTCTAAAACCACAATCAGTTATCATAGTGATAACTAACATGCTAGTTCCCCCCCCCCCAAAAAAAGTGGACGACACTAAATGATGACAAAAGTGCTTAAAATCTAGAACATTAACACATTGATGGTGGGAATAATAAATGGTAAAAGTGTTTTAGAAATCTTGATAGCAGTTTGTCTTAAAACAATACCTGTAATCACCACATGTTCCAGAAATTGGACACTAGGGTGTTTATCCCAGAGAAATAACAACTCAGGTTCATAAAAAATGCTTGACAGGAGAAGAGAAATCATAAAGATCAGAGCAGAAATCAATGAAATAGAAACCAAAAAAACAGTAGAGCAAATCAAAGAAACTAGGAGCTGGTTCTTTGAAAGAATTAATAAGATTGATAAACCCCTGGCCAGACTGATCAAAAAGAAAAGAGAAAGGACCCAAATAAATAAAATCATGAATGAAAGAGGAGAGATCACAACTAACAACAAAGAAATACAAACAATTATAAGAACATACTATGAGCAACTATATGCCAAAAAATTTGACCATCTGGAAGAAAGTGATGCATTCCTAGAGACATATAAACGACCACAACTGAACCAGGAAGGAATAGAAAGCTTGAACAGATCCATAGCCAGTAAGGAGATTGAAACAGTCATCAAAAATCTCCAAACAAACAAAAGCCCAGGGCCAGACAGCTTCCTGGGGAAATTCTACCAAACATTTAAAGAAGAACTAATTCCTATTCTCCCGAAACTGTTCCAAAAAATAGAAATGGAAGGAAAACTGCCAAACTCATTTTATGAGGCCAGCATCACCTTGATCCCAAAACCAGACAAGGATCCCATCAAAAAAGAGAGCTATAGACCAATATCCTTGATGAACACAGATGTGAAAATTTTCACCAAAATACTAGCCAATAGGATTCAACAGTACATTAAAAGGATTATTTACCACGACCAAGTGGGATTTATTCCAGGGCTGCAAGGTTGGCACGAAATCTGCAAATCAATCAATGTGATACAACACATCAATAAAAGAAAGAACAAGAACAATATCATACTCTCAATATATGCTGAAAAAGCATTTGACAAAGTAAAGCATCCCTTTTTGATCAAAACTCTTCAAAGTGTAGGGATAGAGGGCACATATCTCAATATTATCAAAGCCATCTATGAAAACCCCACCGCAAACATCATTCTCAATGGATAAAAACTGAAAGCTTTTCCGCTAAATCAGGACTATAGGCAGGGAGGTCCATTACCACCACTGCTATTCAACATAGTACTAGAAGTCCTAGCCTCAGCAATCAGAAAACAAAAGGAAATTAAAGGCATCCAAATTGTCAAAGAAGAAGCCAAACTATCACTCTTCGCAGATGATATGATACTATATGTAGGAAACCCAAAAGACTCCACTTCAAAACTGCTAGAACTTGTACAGGAATTCAGGAAAGTGTCAGGATATAAAATCAATGCACAGAAATCAGTTGCATTTCTCTACACCAACAAAAAGACAGAAGAAAGAGAAATTAAGGAGTCCATCCCATTTACAATTGCACCCAAAACCATAAGATACCTAGGAATAAACCTAACCAAAGAGGCACAGAATCTATACTCAGAAAACTATAAAGTACTCATGAAAGAAATTGAGGAAGGCACAAAGAAATGGAAAAATGTTCCATGTTCCTGAATTGGAAGAATAAATATTGTGAAAATGTCTATGCTACCTAAAGCAATCTACACATTTAATGCAATTCCTATCAAAGTACCATCCATCTTTTTCAAAGAAATGGAACAAATAATGCTAAAATTTATATGGAACCAGAAAAGACCTCGAATAGCCAAAGGGATATTGAAAAAGAAAGCCAACGTTGGTGGCATCACAATTCCGGACTTCAAGCTCTATTACAAAGCTGTCATCATCAAGACAGTGTGGTACTGGCACAAAAACAGACATCTACATCAACGGAACAGAATAGAGAGCACAGAAATAGACCCTCAACTCTATGGGCAATTAATCTTCGACAAAGCAGGATAGAATGTCCAATGGAAAAAAGACAACCTCTTCAACAAATAGTGTTGGGAAAATTGGACAGCCACATGCAGAAAAATGAAATTGGACCATTTCCTTACACTACTCAAAATGGATGAAGGACCTCAATATGAGAAAGGAATCCATCAAAAATCCTTGAGGAGAACACAGGCAGCAACCTCTTCGACCTCAGCCGCAGCAACATCTTCCTAGGAACATCGCCAAAGGCAAGGGAAGCAAGGGAAAAAATGAATTATTGGGATTCTGTCAAGATCAAAAGCTTTTGCACAGCAAATAAAACAGTTAACAAAACCAAAAGACAACTGACAGAATGGGAGAAGGTATTTGCAAACGACATATCAGATAAAGGATTAGTGTCCAAAATCTATAAAGAACTTAGCAAACTCGACACCCAAAGAACAAATAATCCCATCAAGAAATGGGCAGAGGACATGAACAGACATTTCTGCAAAGAAGACATCCAGATGGCGAACAGACACATGAAAAAGTGCTCCATATCACTCGGCATCAGGGAAATACAAATCAAAACCACAATGCGATATCACCTCACACCAGTCAGAATGACTAAAATTAACAAGTCAGGAAATGACAGATGCTGGCGAGGATGCGGAGAAAGGGGAACCCTCCTACACTGTTGGTGGGAATGCAAGCTGGTGCAGCCACTCTGGAAAACAGCATGGAGGTTCCTCAAAATGTTGAAAATAGAACTGCCCTATGTCCCAGCAATTGCACTATTGGGTATTTACCCTAAAGATACAACCGTAGTGATCCAAAGGGGCACGTGCATCCGAATGTTTATAGCAGCAGTGTCCACAATAGCCAAACTATGGAAAGAACCTAGATGTCCATCAGCAGATGAATGGATCAAGAAGATGTGGTATATATACACAATGGAATACTATGCAGCCATCAAAAGAAATGAAATCTTGTCACTTGCGACAACATGGATGGAACTAGAGTGTATCATGCTTAGCGAAATAAGTCAAGCAGAGAAAGACAACTATCATATGATCTCCCTGATATGAGGAAGTGGTGATGCAACATGGGGGCTTAAGTGGGTAGAAGAAGAATCGATAAAACAAGATGGGATTGGGAGGGAGACAAACCATAAGTGTCTCTTAATCTCACAAAACAAACTGAGGGTTGTTGGGGGGAGGGGCGTTGGGACAAGGGTATGGGGCTATGGACATTGGGGAGGGTATGTGCTATGGTGAGTGCTGTGAAGTGTGTAAACCTGGTGATTCACAGACCTGTACCCCTGGGGATAAAAATATATTATATGTTTATAAAAAATTAAAAATTAAAAAAAAATGCTTGAAAGCTTATGACAGTTTTATCCATAATAGCCCCAAACTAGAAATTACTTGGTGGTCTTTCATTGGTTGAATAGTGTGGTACATTGAAGTAATGGAATATCACTTAGCAATAAAGAAGGAGAAAAATGAAGATGCATATCGATTTAGATGAATCTCCAGGGAGGTGAGTTGGTTCTTTCTCCCCCCCCCAAGGCCAATTCTGAAAAGTTACATATTTTATTAATCTATTCTTATAAAATTTATTTTTAAAAAAAGAACAAATTAGTGGCTCTGAGTGTTAATGAACAGGCAGGTTAGGGAGAGGAGGAGAGCCCTTTATAAAAAGGGCAATACCAGAAATGCCTGTGGTGATAGGACTACTCTATATGCTGACTGTGCCAGTGGATGAACTACAGGCATAAGGAAAATATAGGAAAATAAATATACATACAAACACACAACACACAGAATAAATACAATTAAAACTGGGGAAAGCTGAATAAGGTGGATGGATTTATCAATATCAGTATTCTGGTTGTGATATTGTATATTGCAATATTGGATTTTATATGATTGTACCATTGGGGAAGCTGGTTAAAAGTTATATAAGATCTCTCTGTATCATTTGTTATAGCTGTATGGAAATCTATAATTATCTCACTAAAATTTTTAGTTTAAAAATTATTTGTTACAGAAAAGAACACTGCAGGGCTCACATGTCTAAGAGATTTAGAACAAATATCAACTCCACATATTGTTGAATGAAGGGGAAAAAACTAAGGAAAGAAATGTGTGTGGTCACTATTAATAACAGATTAGAAAGACACTACTGAAATGTTCATACCTCATCACCCAAATTAATGACAATAATGATTGCTTACAATGCATAGAGTATCATCCTGTTATTTTTCTTCACAAAGACAAATCTGAGTATGCTCTACTATGACTTTCATTTTACAAATAAGGAAAATGAAACCAAAATAGATTTAAGGAGCTTCCCAAAATCAAAAGACTATAAAACTTTTATGTTAAAACAAATGAATCAAAACATAATAAGTCCCTACAAATAAACAGGTCTAACAACTATCATTTTAAGTAACACCTTTTTAGCATGAAATTTTGATTCAAGAAATAATCTTGATTTAATATGGTGCCCAAATCTACAGCTCCACTGTCTCTAGGATGATTTAAACACTAGTTCTAATTTCACTATAGAAATGGTTGATTATATCCTCAACTTACAACACCAGTGTCAATATATAATGATCTTCTTTTACCAGAAATAGTTATAAATGAGACAGTGTTAAGATATGCAGTCCACGTAATTTAAATAGGAAAGGGAACAACTTGAAATGTTCTCTTGAGTTCTATTTATGCAAAAACCTGATGGCTTGAAATCATATGTTTCTCTCTTCCTTTCTCTCTCTCCTTTCTCAACCTCTTTCTCTCTCTCTCCCTCACTCTTCTCCATCACATCCAGCTGTCATTTCTTAGCCTGCAAGGGAAATCTACTTGGACCATGAGGGCATGTCTACTTTTCACTATCTCTTCAACTTTCTGGATCCTCTTTTATTTTTCCTCTGATTCCTGTATTCCAGGAACAACCACATGTACACATTCGGCAGCCAGCATGAGACTAGTGCCCAAAAAGCACCCTCCAGAATGCCAGTTAACAAAAAATGCAGCAGAAGGTAGGGGAACAGCGTAGTCTTAGGCAGATATGGGGAGAGCTGACACTTGGGGAGGGGGAGATAAGTTGGTCTTCTCTATTAAAGGCAATCTGTAAAACTACTTTCATCTACTATTAACAGAATAGGGTAGGGTGCCTGGGTGACTCAGTGGTTAAGGGGCTGCCTTCAGCTCAGGTGGTGATCCTGGAGTTCCAGGATCTAGCCAAGCATCAGGGTCCCTGCTGAATAGAGAGCTGGCTTCTCACTCTGCCCCACTCCCCTCTCATGGTCTCACTCTCTCACTGTCAAATAGAAAAATAAAATAATTAAACAAATAGAATAGGTTATTTTTAAAGATAACTTTCTGTGAGTTTCTTTGTCAAATCATGGGTCAGAGAAGGATTTTATTATTTAAAACCTGGTCAGATAAAAGTTTATAAAAACCAATAGGCAATTTAAAAAATACTAGAATGATTTAATAAGCAAATGGCACTACAACTTATACAACTTGGTAAATAAATAATTTATATTATTTGGGTTGTTAATAGAAAAATGTGGGAGAATTTTTAAAAAGATTGTCAAACTCTGCATGATTTATATGCTAATTAGTTTACCCTACTGATTGCTTAGTGTTTTGAATGTCAACTCTGGGTTTTCTTCTTTCTATGTTAAAACATTGACATAATTGCTAGGATTCAAATATTAAATAAGAGGAATAGCTGCTTATCACCATCAACCATAATTGTCAAAGTATGAATTAAGCTCTTTGTATTATCCTGGCATTTAACAAAGGCCTAAGGAGATCAGCCTGAGAATAAAACAATTCTAGTATGTTAGAAAAAAAGAGGTGGAAGGTTCTGTGTGGAGGGAAAATCCTTCACAAAGGACCTTGTGGGAGCAGGTCGTGAGGAAGGGCATCATTGTGGACTTAAGAGTGGAAAGATGCAGGACACGAGGAAATGAGGTGTCAAGGAAACTATAATCAAAGATCAAAGCCTCACTAGATTTCTTTTCATTTTTTGAATATTTTTAATATTTTATTTTACTTTATCTTATTTATTTTGTTGTATTATCAAAGCATAATTGAAATATAATGTTATATAATTTGAATACTCTTTCTTCTAGTTTGTATGCTCTAAGTATTAGGGCTCTATTAAAAAATATTCTATTTGGAGAAGGAAGGGTGAGGCTAATAATGGTAACTTCAGTTAGTTGAATTTTGTACCAGGCTTCTGTTGAGCAAGAAATCTAATCTTCCTCATGGAAACTGCAATGTGATGATAAGACTGACACTAGATAAAAATCTCACAAATGAATAGGTGTGTGTGTAAGAGGAGAGATAAATATAGATATAAATTGTGTAATATATAATATGGTATTGTTGATCATAATCACAAGTAGATATCTAGAATTTATTCATCTTCTCACAAGTTTGTACACTTTGATCAACATCTCTCCAATTCTCCCACATCCAGCGGCTGGGGGAAGGGTGATTAGCACATTCTACTCTCTTTCTCCAAGTCTGGCCTTTTAGATTCTGTATAGGGTCCGTGATCAAAGGAATGAAACTGATGCAAAGCGAAAGTCAAGCAAAGCTTTATTTCGTGCCAAGCATCAAAAATCAAAGTGACCAGTCAGGGCCATCTCTTATGATGTGGCGACAATGATGAGGACGCTGCTTCCGATGAGGCCACTTCCCTGAAGAGGCCGCTACCCGGGTGATGCCGCTCCCTGGGTGATGCCGCTCCCCTGATGACGCTGCTCCGGTGAGGTGGCTCCCCAGACCAGCTTGCTCCCCAACGACTACGCTAACGACTACAACCCCAGCGATGCCACTCACGGTAGCACCACTCCCGGTGGCGAGGTTGCTCGCAGCAGCACCGCTCCCCACGACTATCACTCCAACTACTACGCCCTCCACCCAGCCTCACAGACTAACCTTTATAGAGGTGGTTGAGCCCAGCCCACACACAAGTGGCCAATAAGATTGCAACACACTGGGAAAACTGCAGTCATGCTTGGTCGGCAATATGGGTGACCAACTGAATTTCAATTCACCACAGAAATATATGTGTGCCCCACTGATTGGATGTCTCCATCCAGTCTAGCCCGCCCCTATATCCAGGGTTTGCAAGTGAGTTCCTCTGGGAGGGGAATCTAAGTTTACAACCAAATGGCTCCCTCTGACTAGCTGGGACCCCACATTCCTCCATTTCTTTGGAAATTACTCAAATCCTTGACTTTTCAGCCAGTTCTATGTTCTCCTGTTGTAAGGAGTTATATTGAGCATTTTCATCTTCCTCTGAATAGTTCGGTTTTTCTGGTAGGGCTGGAGCCGGGAGTGTAACCAGCTCTTGAACTGTTTCTTGGGCTGTTTGCTCTGCGGCTTGATCTGCTAATTGGTTTCCTTTTGAAATCAGATCAGCCCCCTTTTGGTGTCCCAGGCAATGCATAATGGCCACCTCTTTTGGGTCCCAAATAACCTGGCGAGAGCCAATATTTCTCCTCTGTTTTTTTTTTTTTTTTTTTAAAGATTTTATTTATTTATTTGTCAGAGAGAGAGAGGGAGAGAGAGTGAGTACAGGCGGACAGAATGGTAGGCAGAGGGAGAAGCAGGCTCCCTGCTGAGCAAGGAGCCCGATGCAGGACTCGATCCCAGGACGCTGGGATCATGACCTGAGCCGAAGGCAGCTGCTTAACCAACTGAGCCACCCAGGCGTCCCTTCTCCTCTGTTTTTAATTCCTTTTCCTTCTGCTATTAATAGGCCCCTTTCTTTATAAATAGCCCCATGTATATGGAGAGTATCAAAGGTGTACCTGATGTCTGTATAGATGCTGGCGGTTTTACCTTTGACCATCTGCAGTGCCTTAGTGAGTGCAATCAGTTCTGCTTTCTGTGCCGAAGTTCGATGTGGCAGGGCTGCCAGCCAGAGTTCCTGCTCAGGAGAAACCACTGCAGCCCCCACATACCTCTTTCCATTGACCATGTAGCTACTCCCGTCTGGGGGACGGGAGGGGAATGTCTCTGAGGTCCAGCCTTACTCCTGCGACTTGGGTTAGGACCTCTCCGCAGTTGTGTGGGTGGTCAGCCAGCTCCATTGGCAGCAGCATGGCTGGATTTAGCACCGCCAGGGGCCGGAAGTTCACTCTTGGTTCATTGAGGAGGAGGGCCTGATACCCCGTCACTCAGGTGTTTGTCATCCATTGGTCTGGTGGAATCCGGAGAAGGCCCTCGATAGCGTGGGTGGTGGTCAAGATGAGATTTTGACCCAAAGTCAATTTACTTGCACCCTTGACCAGGACGGCTGTGGCAGCAATTATGCGGAGGCAAGGGGGGAACCCTGCCACTGCTGAGTCTAGTTTCTTGCTAAGATAGGCTACTGGCCTTTGCCAAGACCTCAGAGTCTGAGTCAAAACTCTTTTGGTCACCCCTGCTTTTTCATCCACATACAAGTGGAAGGGCTTGGTAACATCTGGGATGGCCAATGCTGGGGCACTCAGTAAGGCTGTTTGTAATTTCCGAAATGCTCCTTCTGCCTCAGCTGTCCATTCTATCATAGTGAGCCCCCCCACTTTTGCCAGTTCGTAGAGAAGTCAGGCAATCTCCATGAACCACGGTATCCATAGCTGACAGTAGTCCACCATCCCAAGAAACTCCCTCATTTGTTGGGATGTGGTGGGGCAGGGGTATCAGGTGATCACCTGTTTCCTGGACTCAGACAGTGAACGCACTCCCTCATGGAGATCAAAGCCTAGATAAGTGGTGTGGCTCTGACAGAGCTGTGCTTTCTTCACTGACACCTGATACCTTTTTCCTGCAGAGTCTATAAGAGAGTTTTTGTCCCCTGCAAACATGACTCATAGTCCTCAGCAGCTATTAGCAAGTCATCAACATACTGTAACACAGTGACTCCCTGGTTGGAGGTTCTGTACTCACACAAATCCTTGTGTAGAGCACCCTTGAAGATAGTGGGTGAATTCTTGAACCTTTGGAGAAATCTTGTCCAGGTGAGCTGGCCTTAGAATCCTTCCTGTGGGTTGGACCACTCAAAAGCAAAGAGGGTTTGAGACTCCCTTGCTAAAGATATGCAGAAAAATACATCTTTGAGATAAGTAATGATGAAAATTGGGCTCCCGTGTCCACCAAAAAATCAATTGATTTCCCCTCAATTTTTACTTCAATTTTTACTATGGCGGTCAGCATTGCTGTCTTCCTTTTAGGGCACTCCCTGGCTCAGTGTCCTTTTTCTTTACAGTAAGTGCACTGATCTGAATCTAAGTCTTCCCACCTACCTTCTCTGTGATTAGGCTTTTCCTTCCATTTATCATCCCCTACCTGCCTCATGTAATGCCTTAACCATCTTTTTGTCTGTTTTTCATCCTCCTGTGCATCCCTGTTGTTAAACACCTTTTCTGCTATTCCCACTAACTCAGATTCTTCCCTTCAAATCCTTCAATTTTCTGAAGTTTCCTTCCTATATCTGGGTCTGACTGACTGGCAAAAGCAAGATTCACTGCCCTCTGATTTTTGGGTGCCTCAGGGTCGATCGGGCTACACATTTTATAGGCTTCAATAAGCCTTTCTAGGAAATCTCCTGGAGACTCATTCTTACCTTGAGTCACCCTGCTAATTCTGGTTTAGTCCGAGTGCTGCTTTTACTTCTGGAAATTCTTATCCATTTCAGTTCCAGGATTTCAACATATCAAAGACCTGCATTTGTTCTGAAAGTCTCCCATATGAATTTCCTTTAAGGTGGAATTCATCTTACAAAAGAATTAAAACAATTACCAAAAAACTCAGAATAAATATGGTTAAATATCAAGTGATGACCCTTATCAAAACATTAAAACTTTAGGAAATGTATAGAACCTCTGGAGTAGTTACCGCATTTACCCAAATATAACCCAAGGTTTATAAATGATTTAGCAGTACCTCCTGAGTAACTTAGCATATCGAGGAAAAGTCTTATGAGTCAAAGAGGTCTCATTTACAATTCTGGTGGGCAAAGAGAAAACCATTTACATTTTCTTAGAAACATCTCAATCTTCAGTGAAGACTAAATATTAACCAATTGTGAACTGTTGCAACAGCAGTTAAGCACAAAGTGAGTGAGGGAGAAGCCCCACATCTATTATGAGGAAGGGAGAGTCAAAAGTCAGAATCCCCTTACTCTCTGCTTGCCCCATTCCTTCAAGCACAACAAACAACACAACAGACAACAAAAAGACAATACAAAGACAACCGCAGACCCAGCGGTCCTTACCCAGAACCTGCTGCTGGTGGGAACTTTCTCAGTCCCCGGTGATCATCCAGGGGGACTCAAACCCCACCCCAGCTGACCCATGACTGCCCAGGGGGACTCGAACCCCCCGGCACGCCCTGACTGCCCAGGGGGACTTGAACCCTCTGAATGCCTAGAGGGACTCAAACCCCCTGACCATCTAGGGGGACTCAAGCTCCCTGGTGATCTACCAGTGTAGGGGAGGGGCGTCCCAGCCCTGGGGAGCCTGGCTACATCCAGCTTCTCCCCAGTGGGCCATACCCTGAAGCTCCAATCAGACAGACAGATAGGATCCCGTGATCTTACTCCAGAGGCTAGTCCCAGAAATTCTGATGCTGGCTCAGTTCTCGTCATTTGATCCTGGATGAGCCCCCAGTGTTAGGGTCCATGATCAAAGGAATGATACTGATGCAAAGCCAAAGTCAAGCAAAGCTTTATTTCACACTAAGCATCAAAAATCAAACCGACCAGTCGAGGCCAACTCTTACAAAGAGGCAACAACGACGAGGACGCTGGTCCTGACAACATGGCTCTGGTGAGGCCACTCCCCAGACGAGGCTGCTCCTGGATGACTACACTAACAACTACGACCCCCAACGATGCTGCTGTGCTGGCGCTGCTCCCCATGACTATTATTCCGACTACTATGACCCCCACCCCGCCTCACAGGCTAACCTTTATATAGGTGGTTGAGCCTGGCCCACACACAGGTGGCCAATAAGATTGAAACACACTGGGAAAACTGCACAGTCATGCTCTGTTGGCAATATGGGTGACCAATTGAATTTCTATTCACCACAGTAAATATATGCGTGCCCCACTGATTGGATGTCTCCATCCAGTCTGGCCCACCCCTATATCTGGGGTTTGCAAGTAAGTTCCTCTAGGAGGGGTGGGGTCAATCTAAGTTTACAACCAAAGGGCTCCCTCTGGCTAACCAGGCCCCTACAGATACAAGATTTGTCTTTGATTTATTTCACCTAGCATAATTTCCTCAAGCTTCCATCTATTTGTTGCCAACAGCAGCAACTTCTGTTCTTCTTTTGGTGGCTGAAGAATATTCCAGTGTGTTTGTGTGTGTGTGTGTGTGTACACGTGCATATGTGTGTGTATCTTCTTTAGCCATTCATCTACTGGCAGACCAGTAGATAGTTTCCATATCTATTGGCTATTGTGAATAATGCTACAATAAACATGGAAGTGCAGATATCTCTTCAATATTCTGTTTTCATTTCTTTTGGATATATGCCCAGAAATAGGATGATTTCCCTGATGATTAATGATGTTGAGCATCTTTTCATGGACCTATTGAGCATATTGATGTCTTTTTGAAAAAAAAAAAAAGTCTATTTGTGTCTTCTGCTCCCCATTCTAATTAGGTTATTTGTGGTTTTATTGATTTGTGTGAGTTCTTTATATATTGTGGATATTAACTATGTATCCAATATACTGTTTGAAAATACACTCTCCCACTCTATCAGTTGCCTTTTCATTTATTGATTGTTTCCTTCACGATACAGGAGGGTTTGTTTGTTTGTTTGTTTGTTTTGTTTTAGTTTGATATAACCCTACTTGATGATTTTTGATTTTGTTGTTTGTATTTTTAGTGTCACATGCAAAAACTTACTGGCGAGACCAATGACAAAGAGATTTTTAACCATATTCTTCCTAGGAGTTTTATGGTTTCAGATCTTATGTTTAAGTCTGTTACTCATTCATTCATTCATTATGAATGGAATTTTGTGAGTTGTAAAAGACAGAGAGCCAATTTTCTTTTTCTGCATATTGTAATCAATTTTCCCCGGCATCAATTATTGAAGAGACTCTCCTTTCCACATTGAGTACTCTTGGCACCCTTCTCAAATATCATAAGACCATATATGGGGGGGGTTGATTTCTATGTTCCATATTTGCTCCATTTGTCTGTATGCCATTTTTATACCAGTACCATACTGTTTTGCTACTGTAGGTTTATGATATATTTTAAAATCAGGAAGTGTGATAATTCTTGCTTTGTTCTTTTTTCTCAAAACTGTTCTGACTCTTCAGAGTCTTTTATGGCTACAAACATATTTTAGGATTGTTTTTCCTATTTCTGAAAAATGCCATAATAATTTTTATAGGGGTTGCATTAAATCATTAATTGCTTACACAGTGCGGATATTTTAATGATATTAATTATTCTGATTCAAGAATACCAAATATCTTTCCATTTATTTGTGTCTTCTTTAATTTCTTTCATCAGTATCTTATAGTTTTTATAGTACAGATCCTTGCTTAAATACATTTCAAAGTGTTTATTATTTTTACTTCTATTGTGAATGGGATTTTTTTCAAAGTATTTCATTCTTAGTGCTTAGAAATACAGCTTATTCTGTATGCCAATTTCATATCCAACAACTTTACTGAATTCATGAATTAGTTCAATTTTTTAAATATTTTATTTAGTTATTTATTTATTTATTTATTTATTTATTTATATTTGACAGGCAGAGATCACAAGTAGGCAGAGAGGCAGGCAAAGAGAGAGAGGAGGAAGCAGGCTCCCTGCTGAGCAGAGAGCCGGACTTGGGGCTGGATCCCAGGATGCTGGGATTATGACCTGAGCTGAAGGCTGAGTCTTTAACCCACTGAGCCACCCAGTGCCCCCAAATTTTTAATGGAATCTTATACATGTTTATATAATTAAATGTTTATATGATTAAAATATATAATTTTACTTATGTTAGATTATATCATCCACAAATAATGCCAATTTCATTTCTTCCTTTCCAATTTAGATGACTATAATGTCTTTATCTTGGTCATCCTCTGGCTAGGATTTTCAGTAGTATGCTTAATAAGAGTGATGATTGTGGGCACTCTTATTCCTAGTTTATAAGGAAAATCTTTTGAACTTTTTTCATTAAAAATGTTGTTAACTTTGTGTTTGCCATCTGTTTCCTTTATTATATTAAATTATGTTTCCTTCATACCAAATTAGCTGAGGGTTTTTATCATGACAAAAATGTTTAATTTTTTCAAATGCTTTTTCTATATCTATTGAGATGATCAAATGATCTCTATTTTCTTCCATATACACTTTATTGATTTGTGGGTGTTGAACCATCATTGCAACCCTGGAACAAATTCTTCTGGATTATGATGTAATGATCCTTTTAATGTATTGTTGAAATCAGGTTGCTAATATTTTGTGTTTACTAATATTTTCTTTTGTTTGGTGTTTTCTTGTTTTGGTATCAGGATAATGCTTTACCTTTTCTAATTTTCAGAATAGTTTGAGAAGAATTTGTATCAATTTTTAAAAAATATTTTATTTATTTATTTGAGAGAGAAAGAGGGAGAGAGAGAATGATCCAGGGAGAGGGGCAGAGGGAAAAATACAAGCAGACTTCCCACTCAGTGTGGGGCTTGATTCTAGTACCCCAGGATCATGACCTGAGTTGAAGGCAAGCATTTAACTGACTCAGCTACCTGGTGCACCTATCTCAATTCTTTTTTAAACATTTGGTAGAATTTGGCAGTGAAGTCATTTGGTTATGGACTTTCCTTTGTTGGAAAGTTATTGGTTATTGATTCAACCACCTTACTAATAATTAGTTTGTTAAGAATTTCTATTTCTTCATGATTCAGTCTTCATATGTCATATGTTCTAGGAATTAATCCATTTTCTTTTAGGTCGTCTTTTCATTTCAGCTTTTAAAGAATTTCTGTCTGAATTTTTTATAAGGCAAATCTAGTGGTGACAAACTCCCCTGATTTTGGTTGTGTGGAAAAGTTGTTTTTTTTTTTTTTTTTCCCTCTCCTTCTTTTCTGAAGGCTAACTTTGCCAGATAGAATGTTGTGAGCTGGCTTTTTTTTTTTTTTTTCCCAAGACTTAAAATATTTCATCTTACTCTCTCCTCCCCTGCAAGGTTTCCACTAAGAAAATTACTGATCACTCCATAAAGGTTCCTTAATAAGAAAACTCCCCCCACCCCCTCGATTTTAAGATTCTCTGTCTTTGACTTTTAACTGTTTCTTTATAACATGTCCTGGAGAAGATTGTTTTAATTGAAATAATGGGGTGATGTTTTAACACTGAGTACCCAAATATCTCCCCAGATTTAAGAGGTTCTGAGCTATTTCTGTAAATAAACTCTCTGCCCCTTTCTCTCTCTCTTCTTCTGGAACTGCAGTGATTCTGATATGTGTTCATTTGATATTGTCTCAGACCATGCAGATTTTCTTCCTTTTTAAATCCTTTTTTTCTCTGTTCTTTTCTGACCAGATTATTTAAAAGTTCCTATGCTCTGACTTATTAATTCTCTCTTTTGTTTGGTCTACTCTAAAACTGATACTTTATTTGTTTGTTTATTTTTTGCACTTTTCGTTGCACTGATGGAATTCTTCACCTGCAGAATTTGTTAGATTCTTTTTTAAAAGATAATTTCTGTTTCTTTAATTTCTCATTTTATTCGTGTACTTTTTATTATTTCACTGAAATATCTCTTTTATGTTTTCTTGTGGATTATTGAGCTTCCTCAAAACAGCTATTTTGAGATCTTTATCAACTAAATCACAAAACTGTATCTTTCAGTTCAGGTACTGGGGAATTACCGTTATATTTTGTTGATTTCATATTTCTTTGATTCTACATGTTCTTTGTAATTTTGTGATGTTGTTTTTACATTTCAAGTAGCAGTCATCTCTTCCAATCTTGTTAGCTGTCTTCAAGTGGGAAATAACTTTTCATTGGTCCATATTTGGGCTTTCTCTGACCCTACATGGATACACTTATTCATGGATACATTTTTTGCTTCCTCTTGTAGCATATTTCTTAAGTTTTTACATCTTCTCTTAATCTTACAATTCATCAGGCCAGATGTTGGAGACCTCTCTTTTGTTTTCCTGATGGTATAGCTATGTAGAGCTAAATCTTGTGACTCCTCCTTTTCTGAGCATATTCTCTCTCTACCAGAGCTCATTCTTGCTGCTGCCCTGGGGACCATGCACAAGAAGCTGGCTACAGAATGGGAGCTGCTATGGGTACTTGGATATTAGGGATGTCCATGGTCCAGGTTGGGAGATCTTCAAGTGAGGTATTCCCAGCAGCTCATTGGTTGACCTCCTGTTGGAGACCAATCTAAAGGAATCACATCTCTTTAATATATTTTAATATTCTTTCATCCCTCTTTCCCAACCTCTTTTTCTCCCACCAGTCATGGACGTCTCACCTCAATACTCTGAATGTTGCAGGAGAGAAACATTCCATTAACCATGTCCTTACAGCTGGGGAAGGTTGACAGCACTCACTCATCACTTTCTCTTTTCCCATGGGAGAATTTGGTGCTAAGTAATTTAGCCCTACATTGTGCTACCTTGGGAGAGGAGCAGTGTTGGCATAGTTCATATTACCCTCTCCAGGGCATCTAAACTTCTTTATTTTTTAATTTAATATTTAATTTAATTTAATTAATTTTACTTTATTTTATTTTTGCTCCAATGGAGTTTTGGAATCTCCCTTTAGTAAACCTGGATTTCAATAAAGGCTTTCTTGACTGTGAATGGTTGTGTAAGTAGGCACTCTCTGGGTATTCCCCGACTGTGGCCAAGAGGGGCTGAAGCTGTTTCACAAATTCCTATTGGTTTTGTAGCCTGTACAGAAGTCTGTTTGCCTATTAACTGATGCACAGATGTATACAATTCCTTTTGGGTTCCTTGGCATAAGGAATATGGTGCCATATTATGCTCATAGCATAAAGCATATGCCTCCTACAGAGGCCAGTTTTTCATGGATGGATACTGAATTTTAGTTGTTAAAGTGGGAGACAAAAAGGAGAGAAATCTTATGCTGCCATGATGCTGACATTACTCCAGGGAGCAATTCTAATGGCAACAAAACAGAAAATCAAAAATACTCAAAATATTCAATAACTTTCCATTCTGAAAGACTGAAAACACACATAGACAATGGATAGACCATGTATAAAAACAGAACTCTGACCCACAACCTGTAGCATCCAGCTCAAGAAACCAAACCATTATGAGCAATAACCAACCCAGGATGAAAAGTCTGACTGTTCTTTCTTGTAATAGTACAGGAAGTCAAACAATAACTCCTATAACAACTAGCTCAAGATAGCCAAGACTTGATTAATTGCTAGCTTCTATATTTTTGTTTCCACTTCTAACCAGAAATAGTCAAAACTCCACCTGTAATGAATCACATAATCACTTAGTTAACTCTCCAACCACTACCCCATGACAACAGTTTCACATGAAGGATACCTGAAGTCTTCTGTTTTTCTGTTATAAAGATTTCCCCACTCTTCTGTCTTCCTTTGAATCTTTTCCAAAACAATGTGATGGTGGATGACTCCTATTTCTGAATAAATAACCTTTGCTTATTATCATTTGTTTATTTTTATTTTATTTATTTATCTTTGTTTATTTTTACAATATTTTAGGTACATTAACAATGTGTAAAGATATGCAGAAAAGACATGGATTTTGATATCTATTCCCATCTATCTATAAAAGATAAAAGAAAAAAACAAAAAACAAAAAACCTTGGGGTTTCCTAGAACTGTCAACAAATTACCTCTATGACACTTGGTCACTTGCGAGACTCAAAGTGGTTTCATTGCTTAACAGAGACAACATTCTATACTTCCAGAGATGTGAAGGACATGATCGGAGTCATTCATTACAATGGAACTATGTGTGCACCTCTCATTTCAGTAGCTCTACATACTAACACTCTCATTCCATGATTTCCATGTTATTAATTCATTGTCATTTATTATTTCCCACACTTATTAAAAGGTCTTGTATTCAGTATCCTAATGGGATGGATGAGAATGTGCCAACAATTCGAATGGTTACATAATAGAAAGAAAATTTAACCCCTTAAATACGTAGCTCCAAATCTTCAGGACTGGAAAGAATCCTGAATTAAAGTCAACAGTCTAGAATTTTAGTCCTACCATTAAATTAATTTTTTGAACTTAAATAATTTTCCTTGTGCTTTGTAAGCAAATCTCTGCCATACCACCCTTATTGCAAGCCTTGGGAGGCTATCTGTGTATAAACAAAGACTTCTTCAAGTTCAGCTTCCACACAGAGTTCAAAGAAATCATATATCATGATACATTTGGTTGAGGTAATGATTTTTGAAAAGTAAGGAACACTCAAAGGCAAGGCAATGTGTCCCATAGCCAAACTGTAGAAATGAGATGTCCATCAGCAGATGAATGGATAAAGAAAATATCGTGTGTGTATGTGTGTGTGTGTGAAATCTTACTCTGCCGTCAGAAAGGATGAGTGCTTACCATTTACATCAACATCAGTGGAACTGGAGGGCATTATGTTGAGTGAAGTAAGTCAATCAGACAAAGACAATTATCACATGGTTTCACTCCTGTATGGAATATAAAAAACAGGGCATAGGACTTTAAAGGAAGGAAGGAAAAACTGAAGAGGAAGTTAAAAGAGAAGCAGGAAAAAAAAAAACGTGGAGAGACTCTTAACTAAGGGAACCAAATAGAAGGTTGCTGGAGGGCAGGCGGTGGGTGTGGTTAACTGGGTGATGGGCATTACTGGGGGCACATGATGTGAATAGCACTGGGTATCATATGCAGTTGAAAAACTACTGAAGACTACATCTAAAACTAATGATGTACTATAAGTTAACTAATTCAATTAAAAAAAAAAAAGAATGAAAGAGATGGCAAGCCTTTCTTTATGACAAAATAAGAGGAGAGGGTTACAGATGAATGATTCGGGTAACAAATGAGCTGTGATTGAGGCAAACAAACCCTAAGATACCACAGTCAAAAGCAGCCCTTAGATCGGAAGTGTTATACATTCTGCAAGAAAAAAAAAAAAAAAAGAAAAAAAGAAAGGAAACATGTGGGTCTGAAATACTTTTTGGAATGAACTAGAAAGAGGATTATGAGAATTCTACATCCCATTCTTTGTTCTCAGTTTCAGTCAGTGACTGAAATGCAGCCTTCTAATTGAAGTTCTGGTGTTAAATAACTCACTGGCTTTGAAAGAATAAAATGACCTTTATGGGCCTTAAATGAGTTATGATTTGACATACTGAAAAGATCAGAGAATTAGAAGTTAGATATCATTTGTTCAGTCCAATACTGGGCATTAAATGTCACTTTATTTAAATCCTCTGCATCTCAGTTTTGTCATCTTCAAAGGAAAGGCAATGTCTTCCAAAGTAGGCAAGGAGTGGAAGCAATGCAGATAAACCACAGCTTTGATGTGTTGCACACACAAACTTGCAGGTAAGAGTGGATGCAGTGATTGCCATTTAAATTATGTCATAGGACTTAGATGCTCAGTCACTTGCAGGTCTAGACTCTCTTATCCAATATACTTCCTGAGAAATATATTTGGTTTATTATCTGGAAAGAGGACAGATGTATACCTTACATACAATATGATAAATACTCAATAAAAACAACAAAAAAACATGAACCTACATTAATCTTAAAACCACCAAATGTGAAATATGTGGTGAGAAAAAGGAAGTTATTTGACCACGAATTTCTATATCTATCTATATCTGTATGTGTTATAGACTAAATAGCAGGATCCCAGAGAAAGCTAGCATAAAGTAAGTAACTCATAGAAGACTCTCAGTTATTTAGGCCATTCCTCTATTCATCAGATAAATCTAGAGCCTCCGGAAAAAAAGTCAGGTTCTATTTTCTTAAAATGGCCAATAACATATAGATTAATTGCCAGCCTTTAAACATGCTCTACTCATTCAACAAATTTTAATTAATAATTATTTAAATATTTAATATTTATGGATGCATTATAGGGATAAGCTGTTAAAACAGTTTTTGCAGCAGGATTCTTCACAGGTTATGGCTCTGTCAGACATCAGAAATAAAGAGGACACAATTTCAGGAATTCTTTAAAAAAGATACTGATGCAAGGACACTTGTGTGGCATAGTCAGTTAAGAATCTAACTCTTGGTTTTGCCTCAGGTTGTGATCTCAAGGTTGTGATCTCAGGGTCATGAGATCGAATACCACCTCTAGTCCCCCATTGCGGTCACCACTCAGAGCAGAGTCTGCTTAAGATTCTCTCTCCCCCGGGCCCCTCCCCTCCCACTAGTGATCTCTCTCTCTTTCTCTCTCTCTCAAATAAATAAATAAATAAATCTTTAAAATAAATACAGTGAAGCATGCAATATTAATTGTATTATCTCCTAGGACAAATGCCATTATTACAGAAAAAAATTAGTATATAATTACTTCCACTGTCATATTCAGGCTGCATCTGACAGAACAGAGTGAGAATGAGAATTCAGTTTTGGCTCTGCCTTTTACCTGTTGAAGGGCAAGCTATTTAACTTCTGTGCCTCTCGAATTTTGTCTATAAAGTAGAGAAAGCAACACCCCATGGAGATGTGTGTTCATGGAGATGTGTGTTCATGTATGTACAAGCACGCGTGTGAATGCACATGCTTTTTAAATAAGTATTTTCACTTTATAATGGAAGTGCAAGTGGAGTGGTAAAGTGACTTCCTAAAGTTAGGGCTTGTTGGCTAATGTACTTAATAAATTAATATTAGTTCTATGCCAGGCATTGTATGGAGAGTTGGAGTTTGAAAATGAGGGAAATGCAACCCTGCCTTCAGGGAATACTTGTTTGAGGTTGAATTGCTGGCATGCAGGATACATAAAAATACCTTTTTTTTTTTAAATCATTCTTTTGCATCCATGCTCTCAGCTTTCTGTTTTTAGTGGACACCGAAAGTCTTTAAAGATGGTTTACTTTAAAGCTGACCTTGTGTCTTTCCATCTTTCAGTCGCTTGTCTGCCTGTCTGCCTAGGTTCAGGACATTCTTTGCTGACTTAGCTTTGTTGTAAAAGACTTCTGGTTGTGGTGGTAATAATTTCACTTATAGTGGGTATAGCACGCACATTTGTAAGCACTTTACCTGTATTGGCCCACTGATCTCTAGTAACAACCTATGAGGTAGTTACTATCATGAATTCCATTTTACAATGAAACACCAAAGATCACACAGCTGGTTAATGCTGGAGTTGGGATTCAAACCTTGCTAGACTGACCTCACAGTTCGCACTGAACCAGGATTACCCAATGTGGGGTTCTTGAATGAGCAACTCAGAATCATCCAAGAACCTGACAGAAATGTACTCATAAGCCCAATCCAAGCTACTATGAAAGCAACATCACTGGGAGTTGGTGCCCAGAGAAAGAATATGCAATTAGCTGGCCATGTGATCTCCAAGCATGTTAAAACCCAAGAGTCACTGCCCTTAACTGCCACATATACCTGCTCATCAGTGGCAGAGTCAGCTCTGAAACCAGGTCCCTGTGAGTCTGTCCTTATCACCCCACATGTGCTCTGCAAATAGTATGATCATTTTTTAAGCAGGATTGCTCAGCTAGGTCTGGACCTCACGGCTGATGAAGTGAAAGGTCCTAATCTAACAGTGTTTCCCAAACTCAAATAATTTTGTGATAATTAATTGAACAATATGCATAATCCGGTTAGCTTTATATATTATAGATGGCACAAAAATGTAAGAGAATTGCATGCTCATAGTATTGTTAGAAATTCTCAACATAAAATGATTATTTGCAATTAAGCTTAGGAAGGGGGGAGCATATCTTGAGAACATCTTCTCCACTATTCTGAAACTCTGTCCTAGGGACTCTTCTTTATAGGTTGCCCCCTTTTGACAAAAACTGTTCTAAACGAGTCATTGGAAGTGGCCCTCATGTGATGTTTAAATATATACTGCCTTTGATTTGTTTTTGTGTATGTTCCTTCTTCTACTGGATTGTTATTCTCTTGAGATCTCCTTAAGAATTAGTATAGTAATTTCCAACTGCTTGCAGGAGTGGATATGTATAATAAATAAGAAAATAAAATGATTAAAATGTGCCTCAAAGAAGCATTTAAGTGATGCATTTTTTAATACTCTTTTATCTATTTCCATGATGACAGAATGAATGAATTAGGCTGAAGGAAACTGACCATAGACCACTGAGTGGTAGTAAAGTAGAAAGGTCTATGGGCAACTGAACTTTTTCTTTCTCATAAATGAACAGAACCTATTAAATATGACAAGTCATTTTCAAACCCATTTATAAAGCTCCTGAGAGGGTGAAGTTGCAGCACATCTATTTTCATTTCTAATATGAGGCATGTTTTCTCAACAAAGATCTAATAACTCAACATGTGATGTTAGCAATTTTTATCCTCAATATGGTAGAAAACATTACCGTCAAGCCCCAAAGAGTAATGAAGTTCTTAGCTGAGTAGAAGATTCTCAGAGAATGCCTCTGACAACAGTTTATGCCCCATGTTATTATTTAACTGAGGATTATTAAAATGTTTAGAGTTGATTACTTCATATTATTTTAGGACTTAGCTACTCCAACCACAGTAAGCTATCAAATAAATCTGATAGTATTGAAGAAATGCTCTGTATCATATCTATATGTGATATAAAATTTGTTAAATATTTGGTTATTTGAAAATATAATTGCTAGATGTCAAAAATGGAAGAACTCATAGCAACAAACCAGTCTAATTTTCTTATACTTCAGCTGAGGCAATCCAGGTTAAAGAGCTGATGGAGAAGCCCAATGTCACAAAATTAATTATGGTTAATCAATTATCCATTGTTTTATCAGGCACCTGCTGGTGCCACAAAGGTAGACTACATATAGGACTTAGATTCGTGTTCTTAAAAGGAGATCAGAGTAGAGTTATGATTTAGAGATACCAACTTCTAAGTCACTAGCTTATCAATAGTAATTAAAGAATAATACTATTATGTCACTGTTAGTGAAAACTTTTACTTGTGAACTTGAACCACATGCAACATTAAAACCACAGATATAATTTTCACAAAAATGAAGTCTGCTTCACTTAAAGAAATCTATTGTGTTCTTTTTTTTCCCCCAAGATTCTATTATTTATTTATTTATGAGAAAGAGCATGAACAGGGGGAAGAGCAGAGGTAAAAAGAGAAGCAGGCTCCACACTGAGCAGGGAGCCCAATGTGGGACTAAATCTTAGGACTCTGGGATCATACCCTGAGCAGAAGGCAGATACTAGTTTCTAAGATGAGCTATGAAAGTCAACTTGTAACTCTGACTTCTGGTGACTCAAGATGGACCAGATGGTTATTAAGTAGGAAATTAGAAAGTAGGATCTTTTTAAGTCAATTTTTCTTTATTACTTGGTCAGATCATTTCCAGAAGGGGAGAAAGATACAAAATGTTTAGATGAGGGACTCTGCTTTTAAACTGATCTGGTCTCTAACACAGAGTATGGTCTAGCAGCATTTAAACTCTATGTCTCTATCTAAGCTTTCCATATATTGATATACTTACTTGTACAATGAGAATGAATATTAGTGTCTATTATTAGGAATTCCTTTTTTAAATATTTATTTATTTATTTATTTGACAGAGAAAGAGATGGTGAGAGAGGGAATATAAGCAGGGGGAGGCGGAGAGGGAGAAGCAGGCTTCCTGCTGAGCAGGGAGACCAGTATAGGGTTTGATCCCTGGAATCATGACCTGAGCTGAAGGCAGAAGCTTACCGACTGAGCCACCCAGGCACCTCAGGAATTCCTGCAAAGACTGGATTCCACAGTAACACTGTTTATTCAGAGCTGGGCTCATGATAAGTATATGGCAAATAGACTTATTTCTTTTACAGTTGTTTTATTTTCTCTATTTTACTGTCTTTATCAGGCAAATTTGTCAATTAGCCGTAACTATGGTTAGCAATGGTCTGGGGAGTAAGGGATGGTTGGAGTTTTTGGACACATTATTATTAGAACTACAAAAATAAAGTATTCAATCTAGGCAATGATGGATTTGAGCTTGACAGACTTTTTCTGTTTTTAGACTTTGCAAAAATGCTGTGGTCAGATCATTTATCCCATAGTGGTACAGAGCAAAATGCTTGGGCCAGACAGACATGGGTTTGGCCCAGCTTTACCATCTACTTGTGTAATATAATATATTTTCAAAAATTGGGGAAATATGAATAGATAGTTATATTATGTCAATGTCACCATCAAGGTTGTGATATTAGATTATTATTTTGAAGATAATCCTATTGGGAGAAACTGGATAAAGAAAACATGGTTTCTGTTTGTATTATTTCTTAGAAATACATGAGAATCTGAAATCATCTCAATAAGATTTAAAGTAAAAATGTTTAAAACACTCTTTCTGGTCTCATATATTCTTCCAGAAACTTACCACTCTCCACCAAGAGGGAAGTCCATCTCCTCTGCCCTTGAACCAGGGTGGGACTTTGTACCAGCTCTGCTGAATAGAACATGACAGAAGAGACACCATGTGATGGGGGTTAGTTCATAAGGGGAGCACAGATTCTACCTTACTCTCCCTTAGTATTCTTGTCCTTGAAACCAGTCACTATGATGTGAGAAATCTGCAACAGCCCATGTGAAGACAAACTGAAACCTTTAACCAATAGCTAGCATCGACTGCCAGACATCTGAGTGAGCCTTCAGACGATTTTATTTGAAGATCCAGACACTGGATCACAGAAAGATCACCTTCACTACATTTTGTGCAAATTTTGGCCCACAGAAAGTGAATCCATGAACATAATAAAGGTTTTGTTATTATGCTTTGGGGTAAAATGTTATATAGCCATAGTAGCTCTAATGACTAGACAATCTAAATTTACCTGGTAACTTTATTGACTTCACACGTCAGTATTATTATGGGAAATATCATAGAAACAATGCTAAATTCATATTGTTATCATGAGGATGAATAAGATGATATACATAAAATTTGGTGTTTGACACATAGAAATCCTGAAGAAAGGTAGTACTATATTTATAAGATGATGTTATATGTAAAATGTAATGTACTGAACATACCTGCAGGCACTGTTTGCAAGTATTCATAAGTGGTTTGTAAGTACTGATTTTTCATTTGCACAGTAACACCTTGAAACAGGTAATCACATTAGTATGTCCATTTAATTCTGGTAGCTGAAATTTGGATAGTTGAGGCCCCATAAGTTAGAATTTCTGCCCATCTCTTTATAATGTGAATATTTATCAGTTCCTGACTATATCTAACAAAGTTCCATCTTCATTTCCTCAAGAGTATCACTTGAGACAGTCCCTTGATGAGTTCCATTTTGAAAAACATCAGTCCAGGTTCTGTGGAGTGTTTTAGTCCTAAATTTATCTTTGCAAGAGTTTGATAAAATAGAAACTACAGAATTTTGGCTATAGAAAAGTCAGTTATGGTGTACACATGAGCTTCTCAAGCAGCCATGCATAAACACCCAGGGGGTGTATGAATGAGGCATCATCAATTACATTAAGCAGAAGTCTTTGTTTTCCCAATACGTGTCAACCAGGCTTTAAAGAAGAAGCAGAGCAATGTGGGCAAGAAACATCTTTAAGCTCAGGTGTCTCAATGTGAAGCACAGCTCTGCCACTTTCTAGCTGTGTGACCTATTTGTTTCTTCTTCTGTGTCAAAGATTCAGTTCTTTGCCGGAGTGAAGTTTTGGCATGTAAAGTATGGAATGTTTTAGTGCAATGCTTGGATGTGGAGTTGGCACTAACAAAGTCAGCTATTATTACTATAATTGTAAATTAAATTAAGACCTAGTAACATTCCTTAATGAGTTCACCATCAAGCAAGAAAATCAAGCTTTATCTGGTACCACAGACATGGAATCCTATCCCATCCTATCCCCATTTAAGGAAGAATTGTTGCTGGGCTGTATCCAGTGAGATTGACAGGCCAGCTCCCACTGTTACCTGCTTCAGGGTAAGTACATCAGCCACAGTCATGCCCTTCCTAGGGCAGTAGCCTCCAGTGACAGATCAAAGAGGTGTTTGAAGGTCCTGCCATCAGGGAAAATGAAAAGTAACTCTGACGGAGCAATACCTGCTCCAGAGTTCCCCACTCTCCACAGAGTTGGCATTCTAATTTGACAGATTTTCCTCAATTCTCTTTTCGCCTCATTTCTTTCGAATGAAATGTCAATAGATAAACCAAATGCGGATTTTGAACACAGAATTCAATGTCTTCCTCTTTACTTTAAAGGCTTCTTTCATGTTCCTGGAGCCCATTCATAGCACTGCCAGTCAAAGTCTTCTTCTTTTTTTTTTTTTTTTTTTTTTGAGATTTTATTTTTATTTGCCAGAGACAGAGGGAGAGAGAGCGAGCGAGCACAGGCAGACAAAGAGGCAGGCAGAGGCAGAGGGAGAAGCAGGCTCCCCGCCGAGCAAGGATCCCGATGTGGGACTCGCTCCCAGGACCCTGGGACCATGACCTGAGCCGAAGGCAGCTGCTTAACCAACTGAGCCACCCAGGCATCCCTGCCAGTCAGAAAGTCTTGAAAAGCCCTTCTCTTGGGAACACAATGTGTCTGGGCTGCTAAACTGCAGTCCCACAAATATTCTCATATTGTCTTCAATGTATTTCCACAATCCTAAGTCATTCATTTTCTCACCATGCCTTACCTAGCTAGGTTCATGTGATCATATTGGGCCCATCCCTTTCTGATACATCGTGTGTGTGTGTGTGTATTCAGAATATGTGTTTTGAAGCCCAGCTTCTGCCTTATTGTTAAGTGTTCTCATGATCTTAGTATTTGATCCCACCAGAGTTTAGATTCTTCAGATTCTCCTAGGTTACCCCATGCAGGATAAAGATCAAGTAACAGGTAGCATATCTTCAACCTTCAAGACAATCCTTGCAAGAGGTTACTCAAATATTCTTTGTAAACATGTAAACCTTTAATAAATCAAAGATTTTATATAAAAATTCAGATTTCTGGCGTCATTTCTGAGGTGCTGAAAAATGGAATAATGCCTGACCCATATTTCGCATGACCTGATTCAGCTAGACCTCGGAGACATTTCCATTCAGAAAGGCTGTTACTCTCCAATTCAAATGTCCAGTCAGCCACATGGGACAGGCATGTATGTGTATATATTCTAATTTCTCCCCTCCCCTTACCTCCTTTGCCCTGGATAATAAGAGCTTATAACCACTTGTTTAAATGTATTATCCAATATAGGAGTGCTGTCACCCTCTGGCCCCAAAGTGTTCTTCATTAAGTTATTGTTAAGGGATAAAATACAGTGTACATACATGCTAAAGAAGACACACAGACAAAGACACACAGGACATGTATGTGAATTATAAAGAAAAAAATGGTAAGTTAACATTCCTGTGCTTACCACCTTCAAGAACAAGAACTTTACCTAAATTTCTGAGGTCTCTTGTGTACCTGTAACTTTTATGTTTCCCTGCTTGGGATGCCTGAGTAGCTCAGTCAGTTGAGCCTCTGCCTTTGGCTCAGGTCTTGATCCCAGTGTCCTGGAATCAAGTCTCACATCAGGATCCTTGCTCAGTGGGAAGCCTGCTTCTCCCTCTGTCTGTTCTGTCTGTTCTGCCTGCAGTTCTCCTTGCTTTTGCTCTCTCTTTATGAAAAATAAATTTAAAAAACCTTTAAAAAAATATCAAATCTCCATGCTTGCTCTGTAACACCATCTTAGACTCTGTGTCAATTATCCCCTGTGCTGCTATTTAGGTATATCTGATTTGAATGGAATCATATTACATATATATATTATTCTGTAGCTTGATTTTTTATTTACTCAACAGTGTGTTCTTGTGATTTATCTATATTGGAATATATAGTTTAGTTAATTCTTTCTGATTGATGCATGGTACTACATAGAAATCATAAAGTAGTTCTTTATTCTACTTTTTTTTTTAAAGATTTTATTTATTTATTTGACAGAGAAAGATCACAAGTAGGCAAAGAGGCAGGCAGAGAGAGAGGAGGAAGCAGGCTCCCTGCTGAGCAGGAGAGCCCGATGTGGGGCTCCATCCCAGGACCCTGGGACCAAGACCTGAGCTGAAGGCGGAGGCTTTAACCCACTGAGACACCCAGGTGTCCTTTTTATTCTACTTTTAATGGCACTTTGGACACCTTCCAACTTTTAGAGAAATCATATAATGCTGCTATGAACATGCCTAAACATGTCTTTCTATGTATGATTATTTTCTCTAACGGTACAAAGTAGTGACATATGCATACACAAGGTATTACACTGTGGGGTATATGTATGTTCATTTAACAAGGTCATACCAAACTATTTGTAGGATTGAGTTTGATTTCATTTATTTCATTTTTTTTGTGTGTGTGTTTTCAATGTATATTTTTTAATTTTTTATTTTTGATAAACATATATTTTTATCCCCAGGGGTACAGGTCTGTGAATCACCAGGTTTACACACTTCACAGCACTCACCAAATCACAT
>NC_081559.1:106158518-106313520 GCF_022355385.1 Mustela nigripes
GCCATCTTGACTCCTCCTCCCATTTATTTCATTTTTTTAAAGATTTTATTTATTCATTTGAGAGAGAGAGAAAGTGAGAGAGAGAATGAGAGCTGAGAAGGTCAGAGGGAGAAGCAGACTCCCCATGGAGCTGGGAGCCCAATGCAGGACTCATTCCCAGGACTCCGAGATCATGACCTGAGCCGAAGGCAGTTGTCCAACCATCTGAGCCACCCAGGTGCCCTCAAGCTTAATTTTAATCAATGAGAGTCCCTTGTGCTTGTATCTATACAAATTTCTGCAAAAAAGTCTAGTGCCTGTTGGTAAAGAAATCCATCCTCTGTGACTTCTATTTCCCATGTGTAAATTTGGAAGTCTCAAACTTATTTTCCTTTAAGGGTTATTATACCAAGTATAAGTATCCATAATTTGCGTCTCGAAAATCTACCTCCAGGACAAAATAATTCCCTGTTGCTTGCTTATCCAGGTCAATTCCTTATAACACTCACCCACTATCTGTGACTTTGACTTTGGCCATTCCCTTCTAGTCCTGGTACCTCTGCCCTGTGTTTCAGATACCTACTATCTAGTACTGGCTCCAGTATTCCCAACTGTCATATGCCTACAAAATCATCCTCATTTGTTTGTGTTTTGGATTGTCCCTGGAGAACTATCCTAATTTATGTGAGTCCTACTATTTCTTAAGAGTTTCTTGTATCTGAGTTGGGTTGTTGTGGCCTAAGAACTTTCCCTAAGTCTCTCTTTCATCATAATTATATCCTGTTTACGACAGGATGTATGTATATGAGTAATCTTGTACTGTAATTTTATACATTTATACTTCTCAGGCTGTCCTTTTCTGATTTGCATATCAAGGTTACTCTACCTTACAAAATGAGGGGATTTTTTTTTTGAAGAATATGTAAGGTTGAAATCATCTCTTTCTTAAATATTTAACAAAGATTATCTACCCATGACTATATAATACTGATAATATCTTTAACGTTCGTGTGATCTTTTAGTTTTAAGATTTCAAATATATAAACATCCATATGTTGAATGAATTTGTACTTAACATCTTCTTTGTATCTGACATATTTCTAGGGTTCTTGAGCTATCTCACCGATCACAAACATCTAAGATTCTGTTATTCATGACACACACATCCCAGTGGTCACTAATACATTAACCGTTCCTTCAGTTTACCTCCAGTAAATAGAAGACACAAATGCATTTCTGGTCTAAATGCTGCTTTTAGTTTTATATTTCCCATTTCTTATTAAGAGCAAAGTCTTGCAACCCTTTTGGTTCTTGTGGATCTTATGGCTGCTAAACCTTTGTTCAACCATTTAACTGTCATTTATCTTCCTTCTTCAGTTCCTGTGAATATACCGAATGTTGACATGTCATGGCGTTTTGGTAGCTTTTCCAAAGTAGAACAGTTTCTAACCACATATATTTATTCTTATTCTTTTATTATTCACTTTGATAATATATGCTTGAATACCAGTATTTTTTACAATATATCCATTAATTTAATCAATTTACATTTATGATAATAACTGATCATAACAATTCTGGATTTCTTAAAGTATGAATGTAATGACTATAAAGCCTCTTTTATATTTCCTTTGAATTTGCCATTCATTTGAAATTTTAATCCATAGCATTGCAGGAAAAATAAATTATTAGGATCTTGGCTCTCTAAACTATACTCTTGACTATGTAATAAATGAAAATAGAGCCTCAATAAATATTTGTTATTTTTTCAACCAATTTTCAGGCTCCTTTGTTTTCCTTGCTCCCAGTCTCTCTGGTTTCACATTTTCACTGGTTCTTGGAGACCCTTAAACCCTACAGTGGGCTACTAGAAAAAAAGGGAAACCAATCAGTGACCGAGTCACTTTTCAAGGGGTAGCAGAGAATAAAAGAACGCTCAGCAACCAAATAAACTTTTTGTTTATTACTGTGATTTCAGTATATGAAAATCTTGTTCTCCTGACTTTGAAGGCAAACTAGCAATCTGATTTTGCTGTCCAGCAGCTCTCAAATATGTTTATGACAAAAAGAAAATAAGTTATAGTATTTAATATCTCAATATTGGCTGGATTTGCAAAAGTTAAAATACATCTGAAAGCAAATTTTGTAATTTCTTTTCAAAACTAAGTGCTTGAGAAAAAAATAAATCCATTTTTTTCTACCAAAATGAAGTAACCATGAATTTATGTGAATCCAAACTCTTCTGATAGTTCTAAACTAGTGATAAATTAACATAGGCTGATGACCCAGAAATGTTCTGATGTTATACTCAATAAACCTTGTATTATAAACATATTACATACAGATTGATAAATAGTGAGTCACACCCTTTTTAAATAATAGCTGCCTGTACTTCTTCCACATGTTTTCAAAAGAATTTAGACTTAGACAAGTGTAAATGTCTTTAGCTCTGGTTCACTGGATGAGTTTCTGTTCTTTCCCTGAGTACTTAGATAATGTAATAAATTAATCCAGAAATATGATTCACAATTGCACAAATACTGAAAAAAGACCAAACAAATTTTTATCAAAAGTAAAAAAAAATTAATTAAAAATATATAGTATCAGACTGATTCTTTCATTTATAAATAAAAGCCTGTTGACTCAATGTTATTCAAAGAAACACATTATTTATCCTTCTGTCAATGTCAGGTGTAAATCTCACTGCTGCAATTCATATTTATGACATATCTGGCTCAGTTTCACGTGAATCTCTGACCATAGGGTCCAGGAAAACTAAATGGTAAACATAACATTAAACAGTAGTGGTGGAACTAATATTAAAAACTGACTAGGTATCATCAACTGTAATTGGCATTTTATAAACACTTAATTGTCCTCACAATCTATACAGTGTATTGAAACTCTTTTATAATTGAAGAAAACTCAAGTTTACATAAGTTAATTAATTTATGTAACATCAAAGAACCAATAAAGGATAGAGCTCAAAGTTACTCCCAGTCTTATATGATTCAAAGTCCATATTGTTTGGGCCTTTCATAGATACTCACTTTGGTTTTTGTATCATTTTGTTCTAATGAATAAAGACTACATTTCAGAAATTCTAAGAGAAATATTTTATGTTTTTGTTTGTTTTTAATATTGGAGACAATGAAGAGAATATAAGAAAATTGTAGCTAAGATCAATAAAATGCACTTAAAAGAAGAACTTGGGGTTTAGAAAGTAGGAATTCTATTTCTACATCTACTTGACTCCTTTTGCTGATGAACTTTGCAAAGACGGCTTTCCCCTGCCCTACTTCAATTTCCTTTATTAAGTAGAACAAAGGGTTTATGATTTCTACCACAGCATTTAGAATTAAATAAATAAAGTTAGAGTCCATGACTCAGACTCAACAAATATAAAGTCACCAGCAAGGTTAAATAGTTAACCCAACTGTTTTCTCCCTGTTTATATTTGGTCCTGGAGCCATTTACCTTAATTCAGTCATTCCATTCTTTCAACAATTTTGTTTCTAGTGTCATAAAAAAATTACCAAAGATTCTGTCCTCATGGAGATTACAATTTAGTAATCTCCAAGACATTACTTAGGTAATTGCAGGTCTAAAAGGAAAATAACAGCAGTAATGGATTCTATAAAGAAGAAGGTATGATATCATGAGATCATCTAATAGAGATCTGCTGTAATGTCGGGAACACAAGGGAAGTCTTTCAGCAGGAGCAAAGATTGAAATAACATGTTCAGTATTAGTTTCCAAATGAGAGTGGTGGAAGGAATTCTCTCTGGAAGTTATCATCTTATGTAGATCCCCTGTGCCCTGATGATATTTTGAAGAGACTAGCAGAACTCAAGTATTTATGAATGTACAGTGTGTGTGTGTGTGTGTGTGTGTGTGTGTGTGTGTGTGTGACAGAGAGAAAAAAGAGAGAAAGAGGGAGAGAGAGAGAGAGAGAGAGAGAGAGCTGTCAGGGCAAAAAGAATATCAAGTAGTAGATAGAAGGCAGATCATGTAGTACTTTGTATGCCACTTTACTTATTTGTCAGTTTTCATAAAAGTGTTTTATGAGCAGTGAAACCATATCATTTCCATTTCAAACATCCCTCTGGCTCTCATATAGAGAACAAATTGAAGTTCAAGAAGAACAAAATTGGATGGAGATTGACCATCAAGTCAGTTGGTCATCTTTCTAACTGGAAGCTCTATTTTATCCAAAACAGACTGTTATTATATGCTGCTAGTAGTGTTACAATTACAATAGAAAGATTTGCTGTATTGTTAGCTATCTTTACTTTATGGATTTGATATCTGAAAAACAAGCTTGTTTGGCTTCTCTCTACTCATGGTACCTTTAAACATCTCTTCAGAAAAATGGAGCAATCTTTTTTCATCACTATTTTGATCTAGAGTAGCCCTAAAAGAACTTCAGGGTTTCTGTTATAGGCAATTTATCTCTAATATTTTTCACCTCTCCTCTTGTGAACCACAGTAGTACACATAAACTTCAATTTTCCCCACACATTTAATCCTGAGCTCTCAAGGAATTACCCTACAGATCCCAGACTTTGCCTTCTAGCTCTTTCTTTTACATTGACACATCAGTGTTGCCTAATAAGAAATGACTAGAAAATTTTCCACATATTTTTGTGCTTAGGATGGATTTCAGAGAAAATGCTCATTTTAAAGTTCAAGTCTGGTTTAGAGAATTCTAGGTGTTTCCCTCAGTGAACAGACAGCAGAATTGAACATGTCTGAAAGGGCTCAGAGGAGTCAGGATACTCACGACTCCCAGCCCTGCCTCAGGAAACTTTTATTTACCTCTGACGCTCCTGCCTTTTTGAACTTTGTTTACCCTGGTACTCCCAGCACTGAAGACGCTTTCTAGCCAGGCAGGTTCTCTATTCTCCTAATGAGCTTTTATTGTTCATTTATCCTAAAACTGTGCTCTCATTGGTTCAGCTCAAAGGGCATCCCCTTAAAGAAATCAGTCTTAACATCCCTTGCACTTAATACAACACCTTTTGCCTCTGAGCTTCACTCCATTCTGGCCAAATACTGACATAATCATTATTATGTCAGTAACTATTTATTTAATTAGATAATCTATCTTTTCTAAAAGATTTAAGTCCCCTGGAGCCAGGATCTCCCACTTATCTGATTTTCCCCTGCCTCCTACTAATTCTCGCTCTCCTACCTTCTTCATCATTTAATATCAATTGGATTTTTACTCATTATAATACTGAACATTACTAAGGGCCCACCTCATAGCCTACTTCTAATTCATACTTTCCTAAAACCTGTATCTTTTCATCTTCCATTTCTGATTTATATTGGTGTGTCACTAACTACCTTTTAATTTATTATTTTAAAATTGCTATTTTATTTTTGTTCACTCTTGTATGGTCCCAGAATTTAGGAGATATTCTGCTGGGTGGTTCATCTCTGATCCACATAACATCAGCTGGGCCAACAAGGTGTGGGGGATCCATTGCCTGAAGAGAAACTTTGTTCACATGTTTGGTGTTTATTGCTCCATATTCTTTCTCTCTCCATGTGATGTCTCATCCTCTAGAGTCTCTCCATCATAGAATGATAGTCTCACAAGGGTGGAATTTCTTACATGGAATTTATTTTCCTCTGGAATGAATTCTCTGCAGACCCAGGAGGAGACTAAAGAACTATTTCTGACTTTAGTCTGAAGTCATGCAATGTAATTTCTGCATCATTCCACTGGTCAGAATATGAGTACTATACACAGTTCATACTTACAGGGAAGAAAACTGCATAAGAGTGTGAATACTGATCACCATGTTTGTTGAGGGTAGGGAGAGGTGTCTTTGGAGATGAGGTGCCAAATCTGCATGTCACGTACTGTTCCATGGAGCTATGTTGAGTTTCTAGCAACAGAGTTCAACTCTTTGTCTATGATTGACTGAAGCCTAGGCTATCTGTAATCACTATTTTCTACCAAGCTCATAACCTTTAATTGAGTAAGGACACAGAAAACAGACATTCATCAGCCAGGATAACCTAATCAAATATGGTGGTCAGTGTAGATTCCAACTGGCGACCCAGTTGCTCACATAATTCTATGTGGATTGTAAACATATTTAAGACTGAAATCTCACATTTATAGTTTTGATTTAGTTCCCTAGAGTATCTTGCAGAGTATTATGGATATATGATAGTCCTGGCACATCCTAGTTGAATAAACTGGTGAGTGAATAAATAACATAAATATTCTACATCTTTTTCTGAAGATATCTAAAATAAATGGACTTATACATGAAAAAAAATTTAAGTTTGACACATGGAATATAACTGAGAACTCAGAGCTCCAAACACATTCAGTAGTCACATGAGTGATAGGTTGTCTATCATGGTTAAAGAAACATGAGGTGACCTTTGCTTCTTTTAAAATGTCATTTTTCTGTCTTTAGATTTCAGTGTCACTCAGTGATGCTAAGTACACAGGACATTTTAAAAACTGAAAAAATAAATCAAGCAGTCAGTTGTCTGCCAAGTGCCAAAAGTATCATTTTACTGTTGATTTTTCCTCCACAACATTGACTAGTTCAAGAGTTGGCAACTTTTTCTTAAAGGACCAGATGGTACTATTTTAGGCTTTGAGGACCATATTGCCTCTGTCATAACTACTCAATGTTACTATTGTGATACAAAAACAGTTGTGGACAATATGTAAATCAATGTGTGGCTGTGATCCAATAAAACTTTGTGTACATAACCATAGTTTGCTGACCTCTAGAATAGTTCAATTACAATAAATTAGATTAATGTAATATTTAATTTGTGCTTGTTTTGTTATTTGGAAAAATAAAAACTTTTTAGGTCTAAAAGCGGATGAAGAAACAAACAAACAAACAAAAACCTATCTGTGCTAATTGAAATGCCATCCCAAAAGAGCTTATGCTAGGATTTCAATCCTAAAAGAACAACAATAAGACATACTACCTGAGGTAGACAGGAGTTTGAGGGGTCAGAATATTTGCAACTGCTTTGGGTCAAAATGAGACAAACACCAAGCCCAATAGTTAAAGTCACAAGTTACCAAATTGTAAGGGAAATGACCAAATAGATACAGAAAGAGAACAAGTCTTGATGAAATGAGGTGAATTTGGGGCTCAGTTATCTATCTTGTATCTTTATCTCTCACATATGTGGTACAGGTTTTGGGAAGACAGATGATAAATACTGAGCAAGTTTATTTTAGATGACGGATTTAGATTTAATTTCTGTGTACATCAATGTTTGCTAGTTTATCTAGACAAAATATACTAGTGAAATATCCCAGGATGTGATCTCTACCGCTGAAGCGCTTGAAGTCTAATTGATAAGATATCTCATATCAATACAAATAGAAAAACACAAAACCTGGTAAAACTAGGTAGTATAGAATGATGTTATATACCTGTGCTTCTCAAATTTTAATGCACATAGAAACCATTGGGAATCTTGTTATAGTGCAGACTGCAGTTTGATAGGTGTGGAGAGGGGCCTGTGATACGATACTGCATCTCTTTCAGGCTTCCATGTGATGATTTTCTTTTCGCATGGACCACATAAATTAGCAATACTCTATGCAATTTTAGAAGAGATAGTCATGGGCTGTGTGGTCAAGGATTTTGGGATGAAATGGAAATGGAACTATGCCAGGATGCAGGAATTCAAATTCAAATGTCTTATAATAGGCGTGTGGTATAAATGGGTGCAAGAGAATTGGTGTAAGATCACAGGAAGTGGTCTAAGATTGCACCAAACCTCAAATCCATTGTTGAATGTGTAGAGAGTCAATTAGAGCAAGAAGTCAAACTCAGAGTTACAGTCAAACCTTCAGTCACTCAACAGTGCAAGCAAGAGCCAATTAGAGAGGTACACGCTCCTCAGTACTCCATTTTCTCCATGGAATGGCATTGGGGGACGGTCAAGTGAAGCTGCATAGATACTGGGAATCATCTTACTGTCAAAGAACAATAAGCAAGAGGCTCTTGCCTCTTTTTGGGCCCCTGGGCACAAGGTAGGGAGGAGATGAAGGGCAGAGATTGGGAAGCTAGAATGTCAAGGTGGGGAAAAGTGTCTGAGCTGAGACTCCACGAGGAAGCTTCCACAGGGAGGTGTCTGGGTTAGAAATACAGACATGTATATAAAGATGGCAGCCTGGGAGTGAGAGGGCCTGAGTTCTTAACTACAACTTTCACTAAAAAATAGCAGTGCACTGCTTGTGAACCAAATCTGGTGTTGGGAAGACAGTTTCCCTACCTGAGGCTTGACAAAGTCTTATGATTTGAAAAATCATAGACAGGATTTTAGTTTAGGACTGAACTCCTCACTGTCTATGTTGCGTCTCGAAGTGGTGGCCACTGTTCAAGTTCAGGAATTGTTTCTAGGGAAGGATCCAAATAGTTTCCAGATCTTAATATTTTCTTAAGTTAAGCCACATATTTTAATTTATTGTTGAAATTCTCTGATTTTCAAATATTGGTAACTGTTTTCTGATATTATTATTCTTATTTTTAAGTTTGAATTCAAAACAAAAGATGTTTTGTTATCTTGATCCAGCCTGAGAGCCAAGTTTGTTATTTCTGTTTGAAAGGATGATACCATTTGGCTGAAAGACAGTTATAGTGAAAATGTAAAGTAAAAATGAAACAGAACAAAGTTTTCCTTCCTGTGCTTGAGCTTAATGGAGTATGAGATTGGGTTAATTGCTTCTTTTAATTTTATTTTTAATTTAAGTTCAATTAATTAAGATATAATGTATTATTAGTTTTCAGAGGTAGAGGTCAATGATTTATAAGTCTTATATAATATGGAGTGCTCATTACATCATATGCCCTCCTTAATGCCAATCTCCCAGTTACTGCACCCCTCCACCCTTTTCCCTGGCCAATTGTTTTTAACTTTAAATAAACTTATTTATCAGTGGAAATTAAGTTTCTTCCATATCTTGGCTATTATGAATGAGCATTGCCATGGACAGAAGACACAGTTATCTCTCCAGGATCCTGATTTTAATTCTCTTTCTACCTCAGAGATGGTACTGCCAAATCATAGGGTAGTTGTATTTTTCATTTTTTGAGGAACCTCCATACTGTTTTCCACAGGGGCTGTACCTACATTCTAGTGTATTCCTACTAAAAGTGTGCAAGGTTTCCAGTTTTTGCATGCCCCCACAAATATTTGTATGTACGTATGTATGTATTTTTGATAATAGCCATCCCAAGAGGTATGAGGTGATCTATGTCATTGTGGTTTTGGCCTGTTGGTATACACATACAATGAGCTACTACTCACCCTTAAAGAAGGAAATTCTGCAATATGTAACAACATAGATCAAACTTGACATTATGCTAAGTGATGTAAGCCAGTCACACAAAGACAAATACTGCTTGATTCCACTGCTATGAGATATTTAAAATAGCCAAATTCATAGAATCATAGTGCATAATGGTGGTTTCTAGGGGCTAAAGGGGGGGGTGAAATGTTACTAGCCAGTGGACATACAGTTTCAGTCAAGTAAGGTGAATAAGCTCCAGATATCTGCTGTGCATCGTCCCTAGAGTCAACAAAAATGTACTGTGCACCGAAAAATTTGAGATGATAGATCTCATGTTTTCCTCTTAACATAATAATTTTTTCTAATTTTTAAAATTTATTTAATCCCCTAATTGATTTCCTATTATAGGCCTCAGGATGTTCTCAAAGCCACCATATTTTAAAACCTGAGCTCTACATGTGAGACCATTGTTCTACATCAAACAATTGCTGAGCTGTTTCTTGTTAAAATGTCACCATTTTCAGAGCTACAGTTTAGCACATTCAAGCACCCTAGGAAACGACTGTCCACAACACAAGCTCACAGACTCAAAGGAAAAATGTTTTTCTCTGACATAATAAACATCTCCTTGTGGAGTTGAAGATTACAGGGAGACATTTATTTTACTGGCCTATTGACTTTATTATGGGGTACCTGAAATTCCCAGGGTGGCTCACAATGGAAGTGACAGTGATATGTTTGTGTGTCTTTAAATATGTACCATTGTGAGTGCCAAGCTGCAAAGATAAATCTTTCTGAGGAATAATAGAAGACTTTCTGCTTTGGAAATGAATGGACCTCTGGATAACTATTTCCCAGGCTCCAAATCTAAGGGCGGTTTTGTCTGCCCTTAACATAGAGCAGACAAAACCTCCCCACACATAGAGGTTTGCCAAGGCTTCTACTATAGTGCTGTTCACATTGGCCTCTCCCTCAGGGGCCCCGTTGTAGCACCCAAGCTCAGGCATTCTACCCACATTTCGTGATTATGGCATTAGCCTTCAAATTGGGGTCTGTCTCCATGGTTCCCAATTCAGATGATTTCTGCACATGATTACCTAAATCATCTTTTCAAATATTTTAGCTCCAAATCAGTATATTTAATTAACCCAATTATCGAAAATAAAACCAAAATTTAAAAAAGAAAGAAGAAATAGATTGATATACAAGATTGCCTACCTGTACCACTTTATTCACATTTATTCCCCATTTTTCACTACCACATTTCTTGGGCTTATATCTCCAAGAAATAAGCCTTTCAATGTTATGTCCCTAACTTCTTGGACTTATAATGACTTCTTCCTTTTTTTTCTCTCTTATTTAGTCTCAGCAGCAAATCCATACAATAACTCCATTGTCTTCCTCTGTGTGATTAAGATTTTTTTTTAATTATTCAGATTCTTTAATGTCTGAGGGGTTTTTGTGTGTGAAGAAACAGTCAAACTGCGTGCATTTGTACCTTAGGAATCTACTTAACAGTTAACAATCATTGTATTCCAATATTAACAATATTCATTGATATATGAAATAATCAAAATCTATATACTATTTTCTGCTATATGCATCATTAATCAAAACAAAACATACTGAATTATATTGAATTTTAAAAAATTATATTATTCAAATTTTTCTAAGCATATTTATTAAAATAAAGTGCCTTACTATATTTAAATATACCAAAAATATTGGGATTGTTCCACTTACAGTTAAACAAATAATAAAATTTATGTTTTTTCTCTGTAATTTCTAAATTTATCATTGTTCCTACAGTTTTGTTTTCCAAGATTGTGGTAATCATAATTTTAGAATTTCAGTAATCTATCCAGTATCAAAACAAAGAAAAAGTAAAGTGTCCAATTAGCCCAGGTTGTAGATTTTGGGATACCAATGGATTAAAATCTTTTCCCAACATAGGTTTTGGTACACAGTTAAATATGGTTCAGAGTTGAGCTATTTATCATTTATAATTAGGGTTTTTAATATCAAATAAATTTCAGTAACATATTCTATACAGATTTTATTATTTTTCATTTTTTAATTTTTTAAAAAGATTTTATTTATTTATTTGACAGAAAGAAAGATCACAAGTAGGCAGAGAGGCAGACAGAGAGAGAGGAGGAAGCAGGCTCCCTGCTGAGCAGAGAGCCTGATGTGGGGCTCAATCCCTGGACCCTGAGATCACGACCTGAGCCGAAGGCAGAGGCTTAACCCACTGAGCCACCCAGGCGCCCCCAGATTTTAGTTTTTAAAGCTTTGGAGTTGTGGCCATAATTAATTACTAACTCATGGTGGTGGTATTGTATATTGTGATTATTAACTTAATTTGTTCACTTATTTGGAAATTCCAAAAATCCTTATCAGTATGAAGAGGAAGCTCTCATGGATTTGTCATCTACTAGAAGATGAATGTTCATTCTTTTTGGGCAACTCCCATTTAAGAGAAAATTGCACATTCATTTTAGGACCCACTCTCAGATCTTTTTGGTACATCACCACCAGTGGTGGTCACCCACTTTACTCTCTTCAGTTTTCTTATTTTGTGTTATCATTGGTGCTGTAGATTCTATTCTTCACTGAGAATTGACTTATTTTATGTTCACTCCTTTCTAATTGCACACATACACAAACACCCAACTCTAAAAGGAAAAAAAAAATATCGCCATTCTTATATTCATTACTTCTAAATATTTATTATATTTGTCTGTAATGTTCGACCATCTTTTTATTATAATGACTGTTTCATAAACTCCATATTAAATTTACCATTTGCACATTAATACAAATTAATGGTATTTCATAAAAAGCTATAATTATTATTATCAGTTATAATTATTAATGATGCACAGATTGCTATAACCTGGTCATTACAATATCCTTTGTCTTTTTTTTTTTTTTTTTTTTTACAATCTCCTTTGTCTTAAGTGTTGATAGTGTTTTTGAATTTGACAGTGTTGAGAGTGTTTTTGAATTTTGTCAATGATAGGATATTCTATGCCCATCCAAAGACTTTGGGTGGTTCATGAATCATGTCCACAGTTTTGCTTTCTTATGCATAAAGTGGAAATAATAATAATATCTACTACAAAGAGTTTTGATGAAAATGAGATAAGTCAACATACCTGAAGCTCTTAAAACAGTGCCTGGCACATAATAAGGGCTATGAAAGTGTTTTCTGCTTCCAATGTTACTGTTTTTAGTGATAGTCCTAGAAAAAAAAGAGTTCCTTTTCATTTCTGAAGTTCACATTGCTATTTTCAATGTATCCTTTCATGCGTCTGTGCTCTATTCTTAAAACATAAAGGTTTATTTATTATCATAGCTTTCTCCTATGAGGACCATAAGGACATGGAGGGCAAAAGAGCATACTCCTATAAACAAAGGAAAATAAAATTGTCCACTGAGAATCAAATCAGGAAATTAACACACCACGCCTGCAATCAGAGATGAGGAAGGTCACCTTGAAGAGTATATATAAGTGGTCTAAAACAATTATCACATTGCTTATCTTAACTAAACAAAAAAGTGGCACATATTAATATTGGAAAGGTAGGTATTTCATTATTTCTAAAAATATATGTATTAAAAAAAAGGTGTAAATAATAACTGGCCATAAAAGCAAGATTGGAATTTTAAGAGAAATGACATATTTCAAGTATTTCAGCCTTGTGTCATTATACCTTCCCTCCTATGCACTCAACATTTTTTTGTTCTGATCTTTTGTTCTGATCTTTTATAGAAGGATTTTCATAATCTTTTATAATCTGTCCTAGCTTCTGTTTGGAGTATTTGCTAGGTGCCAGTAATTTTACTTAAGGTGTCACATTTAATTCAGACAAGAAGCATATGTGCTTCATATTTATTTCATTTCTCAAGATGAGGGAGATGAAGGTGATAACAGTTAATCAAATCGGGTAACTCTGAAGATCAGGTAAATGGTAAGGCTGGGATTAGAACTTGGCTCTGTCTGATTAAATGATTAGGATGCTGCCCCCTATAAGTCAGCTCACATTTAAGGTTAATATTTCTGATGGATTACTATTCCAATTGCTTTGGCTAAAATGTTAGAATTGGAGATTTTTAAACAAAATTATTAATTTTCTAACAACTTTTAAAATATAAGACTTATTTTCTTTTTCTTTTCCTTCCCCTATATTCATCTGTTTTGTTTCTTAAATAAGATAAAAACAGAGAGGAAGGCAAACAGTAAGAGACTCTTAACCATAGGGAACAAACTGAGGGTTGCTGGAGGGAAAGAGAGTAGGCTCATGGGGTAACTGTGTGATGGGCATTAAGGAGGCCATTTGATGTAATGAGCACTGGGTATTATATGCAACTGATGAATCACTAATTCTATCCCTGAAACTAATAGTACATTACATGTTAACTAAATTGAATTTAAATTTTAAAAAAATATATAAGACGTACTTTTGAGAATCATGTTCTTGATCTTTCTATGAGTTCAGTTCTAATATGGTAAAATGAATATAATAATAGTATTACCTCATAGATTATTTTGAAGATTAAAAAAATAAATACATGCAAATTTCCTTTCAAATAGAAAGGACTTAACTAAAGCTGACTGCTATTATTATCATCATTATTGCAATTATATGCTCTTCCTCATGTAGATGAAATTGGGAAGCTCTAGAGTGAACAATTCCCTGCCACCTTTTCACATAACAGAAGCCCAAATGTCCCTGTGGTCCCTGAGCCAAAATACCCACAAGTGTTATGAATCCAATTTTGTATCAACCCTACCTCCTTGCTTCTAAGGAGGCAAAGTTCATCCCTAAGATTATGAAACATTATTTTGTTTTTAAAAGACTTTATCTACTTGAGACAGAGAGAGAGAGAGCAGGAGAGGAAAAGAGGGAGAGGGACAGGCAGACTCCATACAGAGTGTAGAGACTGATGCAGGTCTCCATCTCAAGACACTGAGATCATGACATGAACTGAAATCAAAAGTCAGATGCTTAACTGACTAAGCCACCCAGGCATCCCTGAAACATTTTAGATAAGAATTATCTTGTGCTGCTTTCTCTAAAAGTTCAGATGCCATGTTCCCAGAAACCCAAAGGCTTATCTCCAGAATATATCTAAACACCAATTCCTCCACTATTGGTGATAATAGGACCAGACTCATCTGAGGTTTAGGGATGTGGTTTCCATACATGGTGTAAATTTAGTGGTTTCTGAAATTCCCATGTTAACATGATTTTCTTCTATTGTGGACTGAATCCTTAAAAATTTATGTCTGTATGATTTTGCTTATCAGTTGCATATGATATTTAAAATACAAGTATATCTGAAGAAGAAAAAATGCATATACATATTCCCTTATCACTTATTTCCTTCTTTTCACAAATATAAATTGAACCAGATGTCACAGCTCTAGAGGTGTAAAGACAATATCTGTAACCTCTGTGAACATGGAGCATAATGACAGAGCAGAAAAAATATTGACATAATTTATGATACTTTCTATAATATGGCTATGCAGACTGGGGAAAAGAGCACAGCATAGAAAGGAGAATCACAGAGAAACTTTGGATTGTATTGCTTATTGAGGGATAAGTCAAATTTCATCAAACAGCCAAGGTAAAGAGTATTCTATGCAGATAAAATGACAAGTACAGAATACAAAAATATGAAAGGCTGGAGGATACTCTCCAACTACAAATAAGAAGGATAACTGGTATATAAAATGTGCAGCCATTCTGGAAAACAGTTATGGAATTTCTTCAAGACATTAAAAATAGAGCTACCCATAAGCCAGTGATTGCACTACTAGATATTTATCCCAAAGATACAGATGTAGTAAAAAGAAGGGTCACACACACCCTGATATTCATAGCAGCAATGTCTGCAATAGCCAAACAGTGGAAGGAGCCAATATACCCTTCAACAGATGAATGGATAAAGAAGAGAGAAGGAACACATGGTCCTCTCAATTAATGCAGAAAAAGCATTTGAAAAAATACATCATCCTTTCCTGATTAAAGCTCTTCAGTATAGGGATAGAGGGAACATTCCTCAACTCCATAAAATCCATCTATGAAAAACCCACAGCAAAAATCATTCTCCATGGGGAAAAACTGAGAGTCTTTCCCTTAAGATCAGGAACACAAGATGCCCACTCTCACCACTATTGTTCAACATAGTACTAGAAGTCCTAGAAACTGCAATAAGACAATGAAAAGAAATAAAAGGCATTCAAATTGGCAAAGAAGAAGTTAAACTCTCTCTCTTCACAGATGACCTGATACTTTATGTGGAAAATCCAAAAGATTCCACCCCCAAATTACTAGAACTCATACAGCAATTCAGTAATGTAGCAGGATACAAAATCAAAGCACAGAAATCAGTTGCTTTCTTACACATTAACAATGAAACTGTAGAAGGGGCAATTAGAGAATTGGTACTATTTACTATAGCACCAAAAACCATAAGATACCTTGGAATAAACCTAACCAAGAGGGAAAGGATCTATACACAAAGATCTAGAGAACATTCATGAAAGAAACTGAAGAATATACAAAAAGATGGGAAAATATTCCATGCTCATGGATTGGAAGAATAAACATTGTTAAAATATCTATGCTGCCCAGAGAAATCTATACTTTCAATGCCATCCCAATCAAATTACCATCAGCATTTTTCAAAGTGCTAGACCAAACAATCCTAAAATTTGTATGGAACCAGAAAATACCCCAAATTGCCAACGAAATGTTGAAAAAGAAAAACAAAGCTGGGGGCATCACATTGAGTGATTTCAAACTATATTACAAAGCTGTGATCACCAAGACAGCATGGTACTGGCACAAAAATAGACACATGGGGTACCTGAGTAGCTCAGTGGGTTAAGCCTCTGTCTTAGGCTCAGGTCATGATCTCAGGGTCCTTGGGTCGAGCACTGTGCTCGGCTCTCTGCTCAGCAGGGAGCCTGCCTCCCCCTCTCTCTGCCTGCCTCTCTGCCTACTTGTGATCTCAGTCTCTCTGTCAAATAAATAAGTAAAATTAAAAAAAAAAAATAGACACATAGACCAATGGAACAGAGTAGAGAGTCCAGATATGGACTATAGGTTAAGAGTCCAGTTAAGGACTATAGAGTCCTTAACTCTATAGTCAACTAATCTTTGACAAAGCGGGAAAAAATATCCAATGGGGGGAAAAAAAGAATCTCTTCAATAAAAGGTACTAGGAAACTTGAACAGCTATATACAGAAAAATTAAACTCAAACATTCTCTTACACCATACACAAAGATAAATTCAAAATGGATGAGAGACCTCAATGTTAGACAAGAATCCATCAAAATCCTAAAAAACGAACAGAGACAGTAACCCCTTTGACATCGGCCACAGCAACTTCTTTCAAGACATGTCTCCAAAGGAAACAAAAGTGAAAATGAATTTTGGGGACTTCATCAAGATCAAAAGCTTTTGCATAGCAAAACAAACAGCCAAGAAAACAAAGAGGCAACCCATGGAAGAGGGGAAGATATTTACAAATGGCACTACAGATAAAAGCTGATAGCCATGGGGCTCCTGGGTGGCTCAGTGGGTTAAGCCTCTGCCTTTGGCTCAGGTCATGATCTCAGGGTCCTGGGATCAGGCCCCTCATCGGGTTTTCTGCTCAGCAGGGAGCCTGCTTCCCTTCCTCTCTTTCTGCCTGCCTCTCTCCTACTTGTGATCTCTCTCTCTCTGTCAAATAAATAATATTTAAAAAAAAAAAAAACTTTAAAAAAAGCTAATAGCCAAGATCTATAAAGAACTTCTCAAATTCAACACCCAAAAAACAGGTAAGTCAAAAAATGGGCAGAAGATGGGAAAGGATACTTCTCCAATGAAGAGATACAAATGGCTAACAGATACATAAAAAAAAATGTTTATCATCATTAGCCATCAGGGAAATTCAAATCAAAACCACATTGAAATACCACCTTACACCAGTTAGAATGGCAAAAATTAAGGCAAGAAACAACAAATGCTGGAAAGGATGTGTTGGTGGGAATGCAAGTTGATGAAGCCACTTTGGAAAACAGTGTGGAGTTTCCTTAAGAAATTAAAAATAGAGCTATTCTATGACCTAGCAAACGCACTATTGGGTATTTACGCCAATGATACAGATATAGTGAAAGAAGGGTCACCTGCACCCCAATATTCATAGCAGCAATGTCCACAATAACCAAATTGTGGAAAGAACCAAGATGCCCTTCAAAAGATGAATGGGTAAAGAAGATGTGGTCCATACATACAATGGACTATTACTCAGCCTTCAGAAAGGATGAATACCCAACTTTTGCATCAACATGGATGAGACTGGGAGGAATTATGCTGTGTGAAAAAAGTCAAGCAGAGGGAATCAATTATCATATGGTTTCACTTACTTGTAGAACAGAAAGAATAGCATGGAGGATATTAGGAGAAGAAAGGGTAAAATGAAGGGGGAGATCAGAGAGGGAGAAGAACCATGTGAGCCTGTGGACTCTGAGAAACTAACTGAGGGTTTTAGAGTGGAGGAGTATGGGGGAATGGGTTAGCCTTGTGATGGGTATTAAGGAGGGCAAGTATTGCATGAAACACTAGGTATCATATGTAAACAATGAATCTTGGAACATTACCTCAAAAACTAATGACATACTGGGTGGTGACTAACAAAACATAATAAAAAATAATAAACAAAAGCAAGACGTATTACTCAGCCATCAGAAAAGATGAATACCCACATTTGCATTGACATGGATGGAACTGGAAGGGATTATGCTAAATGAAATAAGTCAAGCAGAGAAAGAAAATTATCATACGATTTCACCCATATGTGGAATATAAGGAATAGAGCAGAGGACCACAAGGAAGGAAAAACTGAATGGGAAGAAATCAGAGAAAGAGACAAATCATGAGAGACTCTGGACTCTGGGAAGAAAAGTGTGGGTTACAGAAGGGAGGGGATGGAGGATGGGGTAACCGGCTATTGGATATTAAAGAGAACATGTGCTAGAATGAGCACTAGGTGTTATACATAAGTAAAGAATCACTGAACGCTACAGCAAAAAATTATGATGTACTATTTGTTGGCTAACTGAACATGAAAATGTGCATGATGTGTGTGTGTGTGTGTTGGGGGGTGACAGAAAACTAGTTAATGGGAGACTCTGCAGGCCATGTGGAGGAGTGTGAACTTGATACTGAAAGATATGGAGAACTATTGATGTATTATATATGGAGTCCTGACATGAAATAAGATTTGTATCTTAAAATATTCTGGAGGCAATTAAATTATTTATTCTTTTTTTTCTTATTTTTCTTATAGCAATGAGTAGTATGCTAGAGATAGCCACTAAGTGAATATAAAGTGCAAGGAGAAATGTTATGAAAGCATCAAACACACAATCAAAATCAAATCTTGGACTTGGGATTATTAAAAAAAAAAGACATTGAAGTTTAATTGATGAGATAGACAGGGAATAGATATACAATGCTGCAGTAGAAGAACTAGAATAGAAATATATTTCAGGGGTACCTGGGTGGCTCAGTCGATTAGCGACTGCCTTTGGCTCAGGTCATGATCCCAGAGTTGTGGGATCAAGTCCCACATCAGGCTTCCCCTTCCACAGGGAGTCTGCTTGTCTCTCTGACCCCCCCCCCCCGCGCTCACTCACTCTCTCTCTCTCTCTCAAATAAATAAAATCTTTTTTTTAAAAAAAGAAATATATTTCAGTACATAATAGAGCTTTTAGGAGAATGTTCCCAATTCTACCATGTTTGGATGTGGCAATCTGGAGAGGATTCATAGAAAAACCAATTTTGTTTAATTGAGAACACCATGTCATTTACAATTACATCAAAAGTGAAAAAAATTAGCCAAGGAGGTAAAAGGCTTATACCCCGAAAACTGTGAGACATTGATGAAAGGTATTAGACACAAACAAATGGAAAGATAAATCATGCTCATGGATTGAAAGAATTGATATTGTTAAAATGACTGTACTACCCAAAACAATCTAAAGATTCAATACAATTCCTAACAAAATACCAATGTCATTTAGCACAGACCTAGAACAAATAATCCTAAAATGCTTAGACCTGAAAAATGTAAATCTGTCTTTAGAAAGAACAAAGATGATGTATCACTGTTCCAAATTTCAAAATATACTACAAGACTGTAGTAATCAAAACTGTATGGTGCTTGCAAACACACACACACACACACACACACACACACACACAGGCACTTAAATGAATAAAACAAGATAGAGTGTCCACAGATAATCCTATACTTGTGTCAGTTAATTCAAGACAAATGAGGCAAGAATCTATGGTGGAGGAAAGGCAGCCCCTTCAACAAATGGTGCTGGGTAACTGGACAGTTAACATGCAAAAGAATGAAACTGGACCATCATTTTATTCCATCCACAAAAATAAACTCAAAATAGATTAGAAATGTAAATATGTGACCAGAATCTGTAACTGTATTCCCCCCCAAAATAGGTAGTAATTTCTTGGACAACCTTAGCAATGTATTTATGAATATGTCTATTCAGGTAAGGGAAACAATAGCAAAAATAAACTATTGGGACTACATCAAAATAAAAAGCTTTCATACAGCAAAAGAAACCATCAAAAAAATAAGAAAGCAACCTACTGAATGAGAAAGATATTTGCAAATGACACATTCAATAAGGGGTTAATATCAAAAGTATAACTTACATTCCTGGAATGCCTGGGTGGCTCAGTTGGTTAAGCAGCTGCTTTTGGCTTGGGTCATGATCCTGGAGTCCAGGGATTGAGTCCCTCATTGGGCTCCCAGCTCAGAGGGGAGTCTGCTTCTCCCTAGGCCCCTCCCTCCTTATGTTCTCTTTCCCATTCTCTTTTTCAAATAAATAAAATCTTTAAAAAAAAAAAAACTTACATGGCTAAAAACAAAAGAAAAACAAACAAACAATAAATTTCAGTTAAAAAATGTTCAGAGGACCTGAGTAGACACATTTTAAAGAAGAAATACAAATGGTCAACAGCCACATGAAAAAAAAAAATGCTCAACATCACTAATCATTATGGAAATGCAAATGAAAACAGCAGGGAAACATCACCTCATAACAGTCAGAATTGCTAATATGAAAAAAACAAGAAATTACAAATGTTGGTGAGGATGTGGAGTAAATAGAATCCTCCTGCACTATTGATAGGAATGTAAATTGGAGAAATCACTGTGGTAAACAGTATGGATGTTCTTTCACCAAAAAAAAAAAAAAAAAAAAAAAGGAGTGGGGGAGAGAGAGGGAGGGAGAAAATAAAAAAAAAAGAAAGAAAGAAAGAAAGAGAAATACCATACAATCTAGGAATTCTACTTCTGGATATTTACCCAAAGAAGACAAAAACACTAATTTGAAAAGATATATTCATACCTATGTTTATTGCAGTTTTATTACAATAGCCAAGATATGGTGGCAGCCCATGTTTCCATCCATGTTCCCATTGATACACAAATGGATAAAGAAGTGGTACACACACGCATAAAGAAGTGGTACACACACGCATACATACACACACGATGGAATATCACTGTCATTAAAAAGGAGATTTTGCCTTTTATGGCAACACAGTTAGACCTCAAGGCTATTACGTCAAGTGACACAAGTTAGAAAGATAAAGACAAATACCATATGATTTAATGTATATGTGGAATCTAAAAAACAAAGCAAGTAAAAAGAAGAAACAGACTTGTAAATATGGAGCACAAACTGGTGGTTGCCAGAGGGGAGATGGGTGGGGGGATAAGCAAAATAGGTGAAGGGAATCAAGCAATACAAATTCCAACTATAAAATGAGTAAGTTATAGACATGAAGAGCACAGCATAGAGAATATATGTAATAATGTAATAATATTATATAGTGAGAGATCATAACTACATTTATCATGATGACCACTGAGTAATGCATATAATTGTCCAATCATTGTTATACACCTAAAACTAGTATAACCTCGTGTGTCCTATATTTCAATAATAAAAATTAAAACAAAAAACAAAAACAAACATTACGTGTCTTTGTTTATATGCATGTGTGTCTCCTTTCTGGTGACAATGATTTCTCATCTTTACTGACAAATGAGTAAAAGTCTAATGCTCTAATGATTGCATTAGTTGGTTTTGTTGATTTGCCATAAGAAAAAAAAATGGAATTCTTACTTTAAAAAATGTCAAGAGAAAAATTCTGGGACTTTTAAGAATTATAACTCATTTTATTATCACATTCTTCACTTGGCCATCCACATGAGATAATACTATAAAATTAAAAACTATTAAGTAAGTAAATGGATTTTAAATAATTTTTTAACTTTCTGAGGATCCTCCATACTGTTTTCCAAAGTGGCTGCACCAGTTTTCATTCCCACCAAAGTGCAAGCATGTTCCCCTTTCTCCACATCCTCACCAACAGCTCTTATTTCTTGCATTGTTGATTTTAGCCATTCAGACTGGTGTGAGATGGTATCTCATTGTAGTTTTGATTTATATTCCCCTGACGATTAGTGATGTTTAAAGTCTGTTTAGCATTCCTATTAGATACATCATTATTATTTCTAATATTATGATAAGAATAAATGTTTAGATGAGGAATATGGGTCAAGACTGGGGGAAGGGATAAGGGCAGACAAAGGCAAATCAAGTAAGATCTTTATGATTACCTGAGAGGAATGTGTGTGTTGATTTTAGGTACATGAACCTTCTGGTGTTTTTTTGTTTGTTTGTTTTGTTTTGTTTTTGTTCCTGGAGCTAGCAATGTTGAAAAGGTAAAGGGTACAATTTAATTTTCTACTAAGAGTTGAAAAACAGTGATTCTAAAACGCAGTGTGCATTAGAATCATCAGAGGTTCTTGTTCAACACACTTAGGGTTTCCAAGAATACTCATGCTTCCAAGAACCCCAGGTACACCGAATGCACTTTGAAAAATAGTCAGCTCTGTGCTCGAGGAAAACTGTGGAATGGTGTAGACTTTCTATGGAAAGCAATAGGTGGGTTTTCAGAGATCAGTGGTCTACTTCTCAGTTAAAACAAAAATATATCCAGGAACAAATCAACCCAAGGGTTGATGTTACAATCAGAATCAGACCCAGAACCCAGGTCTCCTGTCTCATATCTGGTTCTCATTCTATTTTGTCAATTATCCTAATTGTCTTGAAACTTCATTTACTCATTCAGCCGGTTACTGCTCCCTGATTGTAAGAATGACACACATCCTTTCTGGCATCATTGAGGACATATTTAGAAGAGAACTTTAGAGACATCTAAAGTTAGAAATATGATGAGGAAGAGCCTGCATGACATGGACAAAGAAATATATTAAAAATTTAAGTATTCAGCCTTTCTCTCTTTTTTTTTTTAATTTATTTATTTTCAGAAAAACAGTATTCATTATTTTTTCACCACACCCAGTGCTCCATGCAATCCGTGCCCTCTATAATACCCACCACCCGGTACCCCGACCTCCCACCCCCCCACCACTTCAAACCCCTCAGATTGTTTTTCAGAGTCCATAGTCTCTCGTGATTCACCTTCCTTTCCAAGAGAATAAAAGCCAATGTTCCAAGATTGCTTTATTTTGCAGCGAAGGAAGAACATTTGCATGCCTTTGCATTGCCTAAATTGTGGGAGTCATACTACAGAGACATCTCAGAAATTCTGGATTAAGTCACTTTCAGTGTCTTCTGTAGCCACCCTGGGGCATTTTGACAGCCACACTGAGCCAGGAAAAGAGAATTGTTTTAAAAAGAAATCTCCATGGTGTTGTTGCAAAGCTCATATTGCAGTATCCATGGCAGTTTCTGTGAGCATCTGATCACAGTGCAAAAGACACAGCATTCCCTCTCTCCTGTGTGTTTTCGAAATAGTTCTCCAGCCCCATACTACAAGCAGTTACCATCACTCACTACCAAATTGGTCATACACTTGACCTTCACTGTGTTACAAGTCTGCCTGCCTATGCCCCACAACATTCTTTCATACATAGTTGATTATTGTGAAAATATGAAGTTAATCTTTTACCTCATACTCACATAATTTAGTATTTCTACTAAAAAAAGACATTGATTCTCTGTTTATCATGTATAAAGCTCTGGGGAATGTGTTATATGCATTACTGCATTTAATTCTCATAAAACCCTCTGAGGTAGGTTTTTCTCCCTTTTTTAGAGGACAACACTGAGGCATAGTGAAGTTGATTAGTTAAATAACTGCACCAGGTTCACAGCCAATAACTACAGTTAATATAATTTGCCTTCTTTGCCTGATGTTAACATGTATTAAATCATTAAAGAGAGAAGTGTATCCCAAAGCTGATCTTTGCCAAAGTTGGGAATTAAGCAGGGAATTTGGTAGATGAAATCATTAAAGTACTGTTTATTTTTTGGAATTATCTAGCCCTGACTCATTTATTTAGTAAGAGTTGATGGATAAGTCATGGATATTTTAATGGATCTAAAACCAGATCACCTGGTCCGATGGAGAGAACAATAAAAAAGGAAACAGAAAATGTGGTAGGTATGAATTTTGCAACAAAATATTTGAAAGTCATTTCCTTTTACCTTTGCTGCTTTTGTATTAGATTTTTAGAGCCAAACAGTAAACAAACAAACAAACAAAAAAAAAGCCCTGCCTATAAGTCTGTGAACTTCAGTGCCAAGAGCATTACATTTCTTTTTCTCTACCTGTTTTTTCTTCCTGCATAATGGGGCACTTTCTTCTCCACCTATTCTTCCCAGACACCTTAATTATTATATTTTACTTTGGAAACAATATTATCATTTCACAGCACTGTATAGGAGATATTTATTGAAAATTATCATATTGGTAGTCAGGAACCTTAATGTTGAGATATTAACATTTATAACCATTCAATGCCTTGTTCAAGAAATATGATAAAACAGACAACTATTTCACAAATGATAATCTACTGCTGTTTGAGTTCTGTGCTAGCTTTTGGATTTATGCAAAGAAATTGCATTCATGCTCTAGGATAGTATTTTACCTGAATTATTTTGTAGTCATATTGATTCAGCTGTTGTATCAACAACGTGCTTCAGTTTTAATATTAAAACTTAATTATACATTCCAAAACCACTGACAATATAAAAGTTTTCTTTCTTGTCAAAGCCCCAGATATGAGTATTTTAAAAGGTTTATTTCTATTATATATATAATCCTATTTATATTTTGAAATTTCAAGTTACACATAGAATGGAAGGCATTTTTATTACTCTGTGCTTTGAGAATTCTGAATATTGTAATACACCCTATTAGAATCGATGTACTGTATCATTACATATTATAGATAAACTCATATACCACTAATGTGAGAGGGGTTATAAAATTGAAATAGAATAACACTTTTTTTTCTGGTTTCTCTGGTGCTTTATGCACTTCATTTACTAAAAAACATAAAATGGTCAGTAAAATATTTACTAGGACTTTGAATGTCTCTCAAGACATAAACTGAATTGTGCAGTATCTCCAGTTTTCTATATAGTACCTTGCCTTCAGAATACAACACTCTGGCATTTTTTTTTTTTTTTTTAATTTGAGGATGTGTGTCATCTTTAAAGACCAATCTACTTCATTTCATCAATAAAGAATATTTCATTGGAATTCTTAGAATACTCTACAAGGTTCACTGACAAAATATTAAAAGATATGTGGTAACTTTGCAATTACTTTATATAAAAATTTAAAATACCTTTTTACCTATTTGACCAGATCTGAGCATCTAAACCTATGCATTTCTTTAAAAGCCAGCTTTAGGGGTGCCTGGATGGCTCAGTGCGTTAAAGCCTCTGCCTTGGACTCAGGTCATGATCCCAGGGTCCTGGGATTAAGCCCTGGGATTGAGCCTCTGCTCAGCAGGGAGCCTGCTTCCTCCCCTCTCTCGCTCTCTCTCTCTGCCTGCTTCTCTGCCTACTTGTGATTTCTCTCTCTCTGTCAAATAAATAAAATCTTTTATTTTTTTAAAAAAGCCAGCTTTATATACTTGAAAAATTTCCAATAATTTTTCCACTAGTAGCTTCTCCTTTCTGCCATTATTTTAATTTTGTGTTTCCCAATTTTTATGGTTTTAGTGTTTGTGTCCTGCAAAATTCATATATAGAGTCATAACCCCAAGGATGGTAGTATTAAGGTCTTTGAGGGCCGATTAGGTCACAAAAGTGGATTCCTCAAGAATGGGACCAGTGTCCTTATAAGGCAGCCTCAGAGAGAGCTCCAGACCCTTGTACCAAGTGAAGATGCAATAGACAGGGCCATCTATAAGCAACGAAGAGGGACCCCACTAGACAACATGACCCCACTGATGCCTTGATCTTGGATTCTCCAGCCTCTAGAACTGTAAACAGTAAGTTTCTGTTACAGCATCCTAAAGGGACAAAGACACAAGTTCTCTGCCTCTTGTGCTGCAGGATATACAAGTCAGGAAATGACAGATGCTGGCGAGGATGCGGAGAAAGGGGAACCCTCCTACACTGTTGGTGGGAATGCATGCTGGTGCAACCACTCTGGAAAACAGCATGGAGGTTCCTCAAAATGTTGAAAATAGAACTGCCCTATGACCCAGCAATTGCACTACTGGTTATTTACCCAAAAGATACAAACGTGGTGATCCAAAGGGGCATGTGCACCCGAATGTTTATAGCAGCAATGTCCACAATAGCTAAACTATGGTAAGAACCTAGATGTCCATCAACAGATGAATGCATCAAGAAGATGTGGTATATATACACAATGGAATACTATGCAGCCATCAAAAGAAATGAAATCTTGCCATTTGCGACAACGTGGATGGAACTAGAGTGTATCATGCTTAGCGAAATAAGTCAAGCAGAGAAAGACAACTATCATATGATCTCCCTGATATAAGGAAGTGGTGAAGCAACATGGGGACTTAAATGGGTAGGAGAAGAATCAATGAAACAAGATGGGATTGGGAGGGAGACAAACCATAAGTGACTCTTAATCTCACAAAACAAACTGAGAGTTGCTGGAGGAGGGGGGTTGGGAGAAGGGGGGTGGGGTTATGGACATTGGGGAGGGTATGTGCTTTGGTGAGTGCTGTGAAGTGTGTAAACCTGGCGATTCATAGACCTGTACCCCTAGGGATAAAAATATATGTTTATAAAAAATAAAAAATAAAAAAATAAAATAAATAAATAAATAAATAAATAAATAATGGGACATTATTTAACAAAATGAGGATTTAAAGCTTAATGTATATCATGGTTCTAAGAAAATATAATCTAAAAAAGGAACCAGAGAAAAACACTGTGTAATCCAATGGAAAAATATACTGCATTTTGAATATGGTTTTCTGGTACCATTTTGAAAGTCACTGATCAGCACTTGGAAGTCTTCTATTTTTTATACTCCTACTATATCTATCTCACTAAGGTAAAAAGCTGGTTCTGGCACCTAATGCTTTTGGCGCCATCATTATAAATCTGGTGTGAATTAGCTTGATTTTATTTGTTAAACAGATATGATTCACACATTAAAACAATAGGAAAATATCAACTTTGTCAAGATGTTTCTTCTTTCTCATTCTAGTTTCATTCTTTAATGTGAACTCTATAACCATATATGTGGGCATCTGTGAGATTAAGTTATATTTCCTATTTTAACAACTTTTTCAATGTACTGCATTCTAATCCAATTCTTGATGAGAAATCCAGTAGTATTACTGAGTTTTTAACATTTATGCATTTATGTGGCCCTTTGCCCATTGCATTTGATTCTTCCTACTATGTGAGCTATTATTTCCAGAAACAATAATTTATTTTGATATGGCTTTTTCCAAGAAATCTGACCATTAAGCTTTTAAAATGGATCTTCTCTACCCATCACATTATTTAATCTCTTCCACAAATACATGTAAAAGAGATTCTACTTACTGGCAGTTTCCAGGAGATACACTGCTTAATGAATGACATAAAACATAACTCAATGAAAATTTCAGTGACATCAGTGTTTATGGGTATATTTTCACATTAAGAGATAAGAAGAAGACATAATTATCTCTTTAAATAATGATTATTAGAAATCGTATTTTCCAAGGACAAAGGTACAACAATGGTCCAAAAGTTTCTTCCATGTAATCAAAGTATGTGCTAGAGATGGTCTAGTTTCCTGAAAAAGAAAAATCTGCAAAAACCAAACAGAGATGTTTGCATGATAATTCCAACAAAGTAGAAAAATTCTTTCATTCTTCACTTACCTTACTTCTTTTTATATCTCATAGGCTAGTTGCATCTCCAGGATGTTCCATCTTTCTCTAGCCTGTGAAGCTCTGCGTATGTTGCTTTGCCTAGAATACTCTTTTATATGATTTATCCTACAGTATCTGTCCCCAAATCTCATGAATCCTTTAAACTGAAAATGGGTTTTACATCATTGGGAAGGTATCTTTGAACCCATTTTCTGACTTCTGATCAAAATGAGGTTCCTCTTTGTCTCCATAGCATCTTGTGACCATAACTACAATAACATTTATATTATAAGTGTAACCTATTTGGGCTGCTTATTTTTGTTTCCTCTGCTTGGCTATATGATCCTTGGTGAAAATAAATCTATGTCAATCATATGGGTATCTTTGACTTCTTAAAGATATTTGCTGAATTAATAATTATATAGATGGATATGTAAATTAACACGAAGCCATAAGTGATTTTTGTGAACTGACTCTACCTGCAATGACACTTTAAAATTAGAGTATAACTTAAGTGAAAATGAAATAAATCCTTCCAGATCCAGATAAAATAGGCAATGTATACTTCAGGATCACAGGTAATTATCTGATTTCTTATTATCTGACCCAGCTGTATGTACTTATTGTTTGGCAAAATAGAAATTTTAGGAGAAAATAGATTATATTTAAGGAAAACTGTGGGAACAATTGTTATATTAAAATAGGTAATTACTTGAACATATTTCCCTTTGCTACTTTTTTTTTTTAATTTAAATTCAATTAGCCAACATGTAGTACATCATTAGTTTTAGGTGTAGTGTTGAAGAATCCATCAGTTGCATATAATACCCAGTGCTCATCTCATCTTTTGCTAGTTTTATAACAGAGAGAGGGTCTGTTGAAACTCTAAGGATAAAATAATGAAAGGATTCTCTCCTTGCCTTCAATTCTTGTGTATTATGAGAAGGGGATACAAATAAATAGTTATAATGAAATACCTGATGTAATAGTAATATATTAGTTTCCTATGGCTGCTTTAAAAATTACCATGAATGTAATGGCTTAAAGTAACAGAAATTTAGGGGTGCCTAAGGCTCAGTTGGTTAAATCCTCTGCCTTCAGCTTGGGTCATGATCCCAGGGTCCTGGGATCAAGCCCTGCATCAGGCTCTCTGCTCAGTAGGGAGCCTGCTTCCTCCTCTCTCTCTGCCTGCCTCTCTGCCTACTTGTGATCTCTGTCAAATAAATAAATAAATAAATAAAAAGAAGCAAATTTAATCTTTCATATTTCTGGAATGTTTGAAAGGTGTTAAGTTTGAAATTAAGGTATTGGCAAGGCTGTGCTACTCAGGCAGAGTCTGGGGGAAAAAGTTCAAAATCAATTTATTTGGTTCTTCCAGCTTCTAGTAGCTGCTGGCCTGTCTTGGAATTCCCTGGCTTGTGGATGTATCAGTGAATCTGCCTGTCTTCACATTGCCTCATCCTCTTCTATTCTGTAATCTCCCTTTGTGTCTATTTTATAATGACATTATGATGACATTTAGGATTCATTTAGATATTGCAAATTATCTAAATGGTCTTAGTTATCTCAGTATCCTTAATTTAATTGTATCTGCAAAGACCCTTTTTTGAAATAAGGTAACACAGAAAGGTTCCTGGGATTAGATTCTGAATGTATCTTTCCCATCCATTAGCAGCCTATCACAATGGAAGCCACTAAACAGAAGGGAGCATGGCAGAAGGAGCACCACATGTGCTTGAAGAGATTAAAAAAGCCATAAAATAATTCTTGAGGTTAAAAAAAGAATATATATATATATATATATATATATATATATATATATATAATCAATGTAGATGTAGAAGAGGACATGCAAGGAATAATATTCAAGTCAGAGCCAGGGAAACTAGAATAGTCAACATTCAATTAGAGACTATTTTAACACCAAAATTAACTTTGCATGAACCTTCCAGTATATACTTTCAACTTAAGTCTTAAGGTCTTTGTATCTGTTCCTTGCTGCCACAATAATGCTACATAACAAACTACTCCAAATTTCCTACATTAAAAAAAAGATATATTTATTTTGTCTATCCATGTGTAAATTGGCTAGGTTCAGCAGGACTCACTCATTTTTCTGGAACAAGCTGCAGATGGTGAGGCATTTATGAAAATTTTACCTGGGCTAATCCTAATGTCTGCAGGTTAGTTGGCTGCTAGGTATTTCAACATACCTGTTCCAGGAAAAATGGGGGAACTTGGCTCTGCCCATGTGTCTCATTCTATAGATGACTAGCCCAGACATTTTCTAATGGCAAAGACAGGAAAGAAAACAAAGCAGAAAGATGATTACACTTTTGCAATTCTTTCTATAGTCACAATTGCTAAAATCTGTTTTGGACAAACTCAGCAACAAGGGACGTAGTCATAGACTACTTCTTGAAGAGTGAAGTTACAAGATCATGCTGCAAACATATGGATACAAGGAAGGGTGCACAATCAGATCCATTAGTGTAATGGATATACCATAGTTTGTCTTTTGTTCATAATCTCTCTCCTATGTTCACTCTTATCCTAGAACCCCCCCAAAATAATATCCAACCACATGCCCAGACCCAAAGTTCAGGATCCTTTGTTCCACCAAAGGTCCAGATGGTGTTCCTCTTGATTTGGAGATTATGAATAAAAGACAAATTATTTGTGTCCCACTGCCTCCACCAAACACACACACACACACAACTATTCAAATATGTTTTAAAATAATGTTCAAACAGAGATAAGATGCTTCCAATAAATATGCCTATTCCCAAAAGAGGAAGAAAAGGAAGCATAGGAGAGTTACTGCTCATAATTCTGAAATCCTGCTGAGGAAATGTAGCCAAATCCTCCATTCCAGGATGTGCTTCTCTTGATCTGTTCCCTATGAGTGGGTACAGTTTATTGTTTGCCATATCTTTTGGCTCTATCTTTGGAACATTCTTATTTGTGACTTCTGTGGCTACCTCTGAGGAGGAAATTGGAAAATATGTCCTTTAAATAGAATTTTTAGTACATTTTCTGCCAGAATAATATTGAGACCCCAGGAATTTTTTATATATATATTTTGAATCATTTCAGTCCATTTTACTCTAGGTTGGTGACCCTCTTATTGGAAAGCTGTCTTAGAAACTTTATTTATTTATTTTTTTTTTATTAATTTGAGTCTATTCCATTTTAATGGGTCACAAAGCCACATCAACACTTTTTTTTCTGTACAGGCCTTTCTCACTTGGTTTATTCATTACTAATTTAGGTATTTAAAACCTCTGGAGAACAATGCTTTTAAATTACTAGAAACACTTACTTCCACTGAGAGAGCTCTAGGCAGCACCTTACTTCCACCAGTGATTTTTTTTAATTAACATATAATGTATTATTAGTCCCAGGGGTATAGGCCTGTGAATCACCAGGTTTACACTTCATAGCACACACCTTCCCCAATGTCCATAACCCAACCACCCTCTCCTACCTCCCTACCCCGACAACCCTCAGTTTGTTTTGTGAGATTAAGAGTCTCTTATGATATATCTCCCTCCCAATCCCATCTTGTTTTATTTATGCCTTTTCTACCCCCCAAACTCCCCATGTTGCTTCTCAACTTCCTCATATCAGAGAGATCATAATAATAATTGCCTTTTTCTGATTGACTTATTTCACTAAGCATTATACCCTCTAGTTCCATCCACGTCATTGAAATTGGCACAATTTCATTTCCCATAACCCAACCACCCTCTCCTTCCTCCTTTATATATATATATATATATATATATATATATATATAATCACATCTTCTTTATCCATTCATCTGTTGATGGACATCTGGGTTCTTTCCATAGTTTGGCTATTGTGGACATTGCTGCTATAAACATTCAGGTGCACATGCCCCTTTGGATCACTATATTTGTATCTTTAGGGTAAATACCCAGTAGTGTGATTGCTGCGTCATAGGGTAGCTCTATTTTGATCTTAGCAAGGAGCCAACAGTCACATTTTGATTTTTGATTTTGGCTATGTTCCCTGGAACATTTGGCTATGTTCCCTACTTTGATACTTTTGCTACCAAGGAAACTAGAAATGAAGCACTTTTGTTTTCCCTCACAGAAAGTTCTGACCTTTGTGTATTTCTTCTAATTCTGATTTTCAAAACCTCAGTTAATCTCCCAATTTCATCTATTTCTTGTAGCACATAGTCTATAAAACGTGGATACACTTTGAACGCACCACTTGGGAATGAGCTAGAAAAATCCAGGACATCAATGGCTATGTTTTTGTCTCCGAAGTTGTCATCAGCAGAAAAACTACCAAATATTTCTCCCACCACATAACATTGGTTGTTATTTCTCCAGGCCCCTCTAGTTTCCTTATCAGTTTTCAACTACTGTAAGAGTTTGCTCACTACCTAGTCCCCAAACTAATATCATTTATGATAGGTTTCCATAATGACATCTCACTTCTGATGTCAGTGTATCCATTGTCACGATGTTTCTGCACACCAACTAACCAAAACTCAGTGCATGAGATCTAAGCAAGTAATTAGGACTTAGTCCTATAAGGACTATAATAAGTTTGCAGCTTCTTTTAGGTCATAAGCCTGAGTGTTTGGTTATATGATTCATGGTTGTTTTTGGCTTTAGCTGGGCTCTCTTATACATCTAAGTTCAGCTGAATTTCATTTGGGGAAGCTCTGTTACTCTTTGCTGGCCTTTCTCACATATTAGAGATCAGCAGACTATTGGAAGATCTAGGATGGCATCTGTTAAGTCAAATGAGTTGAATTGGCTCTACTTTGTGTGTTTTATCCTGACAGGCTATCCTAGCTGTGGTGTCATGGGGAGAGAAGAGGAACAGAAGAAGAATCTTGAACTCAATCCTCAATAACGCCACAACTATCAACACTCCATTGGCCAAAGAAAGTCAGATGACTGAATTCAGAACTAAGCAGTAGATAAATAAATCCCACCTTTTAATGAGAGGAGCTTCAAAGTCATATTACAGAGAGTGTATACAGGGAAAGGTAAAAATTTGAGACATTAATGCAGCCCAGCTTTATTTCTCTCTATGCTCCTAGAATTAGCTAGTTAATCAGATTATTAAAGGAAGATTATTTACCCCTTAGAGTAAATTCTTGCAATTTATCTATTAGAGAAATAAAGCTCATAATGTCTTGAGAATGAGAAAAGCAAATCTATCATCTAGTATTGATGGGAAATTCAGAGGTAAGATAAGCTTTAGAATTAATTTTTAGCGGTTCATCAATTTCCTTGAGGGTCTACATTTGTTCATTTTTTCTTCTGTATACATCTGTTTTGTTAGCTTCAGCCTAAAATCAGCTGTGATGTTGGTCATGCCAAGAAACTACTAAATGTCTAAGTGGCAGGTTTCCACATTCAAATCCAGAAGGAGAGCGAGTGTTTCCAAACAACATTCAAGGAAGAAGAATTACAATTTACCTAAAGTGCTCTAGTTTTGGTCCCATGTTCACTCTTTTTTTAAAGATTTTATTTATTTATTTATTTATTTATTTGACAGACAGAGATCACAGGTAAGCAGAGAGGCAAGCAGAGAGAGAGGAGGAAGCAGGCTCCCCGCCGAGCAGAGAGCCCGATGTGGGGCTTGATCCCAGGACCCTGGGATCATGACCTGAGCCGAAGGCAGAGGCTTTAACCCACTGAGCCACCCAGGCGCCCCCCATGTTCACTCTTAAATGTAGCCAGAAACATACCCAATTGTGTGTATTTTGGGGATCTTTGAATAGAGTTAGATTTCCCCAAGTACATAGCAGCAGAGTAACAAGGAAACTAATTCTGAGTTGATCTAAGAGGGGAAAACAGAAAATAAATGTAGGGTGACCAGCTAACACTAGTGAATTATAGTTCATACAGCAAGGTTCCCACAACCTAAGTTCTACATTCTCCATAAAAAGCAATTCTCAGAATGCATCGGTTTTGGTGTATGTGTGAATTTATTTCTCATAGGCTTGACCATTTGTTAGTTATCAGGAAGGATATGAGTCTGGGAATACTCAGAATCTATATATGTAAATACTGAGAAGTCTTAGCCAGCCTTAGCCAGAGTGAATTTGCTGCTTTTTCTTTGCTTTACTGCACATTCTGTTAATATGTGCATGTGTGTGTGTGTGTGTGTGTATATATATATATGTCAGAATATAAAGCATGGGAATCCACTGGAGTTAGATAATTAAAATATAGATTCCTGAGTCCAACAGTCCCACTCAGTTGGAAACTCTGATTGTAGGGGCTGAGGAATATTTTTAACAAGCACCCCAAGAGATATTTCTATACCCCAAAGCTTTAGAATCCACTAATCTTGTGATTTAATCAAGAAGTTGGACTCATTTACTCAGAAAATTAGGGGATAGATTTTAGCTGATTAGGGAAACCCCATTCTCTCCTTATATAGATGATAGTATATTTATTCTGGCTCATTAAAAGTTTTTCTCTTCCATACTTAAAAAAAAAAAATGTTGCTAAGAAAACATTTTTCTTTAATGTAGACTTGTCACTTTTTTTTTCTACTCCATAATGCTTTTTATGGCTATGGAGAACAATTATAGTAAAATCCTCCTTCCATTGCAAATCATTTATGAAACCTGTTTAAGTACTGTCATGTGTGAGTTTATGGATTGCTAAGTCATTCTGTGGTTTCTGTAAAACTGAGGATAGATTTGAACATATCCGATTTTAACAATATTTCAGAGAGCAAATTGCTTTATGTATTTTGCAACAGGATATCTCCATGACTTGTCCAACAACTAAAGAATTTTGTTATTTTTATAACATCAGCATTCAGTTATCATGTCATTGTTCTGAATAAATCTGTCCATAATAAGACTGGAAGATATTTTGTATTTACCACATATTTGGGGGCATATAATTTTCCTCTGTCAATACATAAATTATCTACAGATGCACAGATTCAGAGATGTACACGTACCATTTAGAATTTTCTCACATGAACATACTTTGAATAAAATATGTAGGAACTCTCTTTTATAATTGAGAGATAAATGGAACAAGATAACAGAGGGAGAGGGAGAAGCAGACTCGCCGCTGAACAGGGAGCATGATGTGGGGCTCGATGCTAGGACCCCTAGATTGTGGCCAGAGGTGAAGGTAGATGCTAAACCAACTGAGCCACCCAAGTCCCCCATATAATGGCATTCTTAATTGCAAGTATCCTAGTAGGGCATGCATTTTTGTTCCTTTTTCTTTGAGCAGCAATTAGCTTTCTTCCTTACCATACCATTTTAAAAGCTTTTCAGAAATATTTTCCATTTGTTCTCTACCTTAATCCTATAAATTTTATAAAATGATCTCTATTTCTCAGGATAAGAAATCTGAGATATTAACATAAGCAACTTCCCTAGGATCACAAATCCAGTAATTGACCATTGTATTTTAAAAAGAATCGTTATATTTTAGCAGAGTTTTAGATATCCAAAAAAATTAGCTAGAATACTACAGAATTCCTGTATACTTCATACCATTTTCCCTTTGTTAACACACCTTAGTGCATTTGTCACAAGGAACAACTCAATAATGATATATTAACTAAAGGCCATGCTTCTTTTACATTTCCTTAATTTTTACCTCATATTCTTTTTACATTCCAAAATCCAATCTATAATTTTGTGCAATTAGATTCTTTAGGTTTATATAGACTTGTATTACTTTCTCAGATGTTCATTGTTTTTGATGACCCTTACAGTTTTAAAAAGTACTAATCAGGCATTTTAAAGAATAACCTTCAATTGGAAATTTTTTGTAATTTTCTCATGATTGCTGGGGTTTGGGGTTATTGTGAGGAAGACCACGGAAGTGCCAATCTTATCACATTCCATCATGGACATGCGTATATTAAGCTAAACTTGAGCTCCTATTCATGTCTCCAATGTCACGTAGTAAATATGGCTCATTCTAGTCTTCCCTGGTTGGTTCTGAAGGCCTCTCATCCCGACAGAGAGAAACCTGGCTCCCACCAGCTACCATTTATTCTAATCATTTGTTCAATCACAATGTGCATATACACTACTATGAGAGTTGTTAACCTCTATCCCCATCGGTACTAACTTTACCAACTCTAGTGCTTATATATTGTTCCTCTCCTCTTTACTCTTACAGTTTCCACTTTTTTCCAAAGTTACATATGTAGCAGCCCCTTTTCCCTCACCCTCTTTAGTAAAATATGTCACATGTTTGTCAGCTCTAAAAATTCCCATTTAAACTATTTAATTATCCCTAAGCCCCTTGCAACCATTGATCTGTTTTTATTTTTTTATTACTTCTTAGTTTTAAACATGAGAATTTGAAGACTTAAATCTTGCTTTATGAATAATATTTAAAATAGTAAAATGTTAATAAAGTTTGTTTGCTTACGTAGATATTTATAACAAAGCAGAAAGTATACAAGTATAATAGAGTGGTTTTTTTTTTTCTTTAAATCTGGTAGAGTTTCACACAGTAAATCCTTAATAAACAGTCTATGACAAAAGCATACTGAAGACTATATAATTCATATTTCTGGAATCTGAAAGCTTTTGTCTCTTTCCAAGATAGAGACTGCTTTCCTAAACTAACTTGTTCCATGGGAGACACTGATGCAATTCCTAACTTGGTTACCACAACTTGTGTCCTGGGTTCGGTGCAGAATGTTTACTCTAAAAGCTTTTCATTTTTTTTTTTTATTCCATCCTTGTGAACTTGACTGTGATTTCATTGTGTTAGCTATCCTATATCAATTTTTTAATAACTTGATATCTACAAAAAAGATTTTCTGGGATTTTGATATTGTTGAATCTTTAGGTAAAGTTAGGAAGAATTGGTATTTTAATAAAATAAAATACCTTGAGGGAGTTTGCACCTAGAGGATATGGTTTTAATCATATTTATTAATGAAATATGTTAATAAGCCAATTGTGCTTTTAACATAGACTAAATGCTGTGTTCTATATTGCACGTTTGAAATAATTCCTGTGAATTAGCTTCATTGGGTTATCCTATCCTCATATGTTCTGGATACAATTCACTTGCTTAAGAACAAAGTTTGCCTTTTCATTTATACCTTCAGTCCACTATCATTAAAGTTAATGAACTCACCGGAATGGATTTTGATGTCAACAAATTTCAGTAAGTCCACATGCAAGGTTCTTTCATGCTGGCCTCACTGACAGCTCACTATAAATGAGAGAACTTAACTTGAGGTTTTATAAGAGTCCAACAGCCTTTGAGTCTAAAACCTCTAATAGATTGTAATCATTTCTGCATTCTATCATAAGTATGTTTTGCCTGTTTTTACTTTTATATAAATGAAGCCATAAAGTAAGAACTTTGGGGGAGCATGTATACGTGACTTCCTTCACTAAACGTTATGTTTATGAGATTCATTTATGTTGCTGAATATAGCAATAGTTTATTCATTATTCACTTAATGCATAACACAATATATCTGTGGGTAAGCATTCAGAATTTGTTCTACATAAATGATGTTGCTCTACATATATTGCTAAATTTTCAGGGGAAGGCACAAGTGCATATATTTTTGGTATTTATACACCAATAAATAAAAGAAAATGAAAAGGAGTTTGGCATGTACTTATGTTAGTAAATACCATCAAATAATTTTCCAAAGTGGTTGTACAAATATATACTCTCAACATTGCATGAGAATTGCAGTTTCCCCACATTTTTGTTGAAATTTGCTATAATTAGTCTCCTTTATTTACCTATATTGGTACCTACAATAGGTTTCTCATTATGACTTCATGTCCAAATATTTGATAAAGAGCGAGGTAAGCAGCTTCATATATATATATATATATATATATATATATATATATATAAATATATATGTGTGTATAACATATATATGTGTATATTTATATACACATATATATATACACATAGACACATACATACACACAAACATAGGTCTTTTTGAAAATTCATGGAGAAGAATTTTCTCCTTTTTAAGTTCCATTGTCTGTCTCTTTCTTACAGATTTTAAATACACAGAGAAAAGTGTTTAGAATGAGATGATACTTTTTCTCTATTCCCTGGAAGGTATTGTGTCATGTAACTTTTACTACTTAAAATTTCATGTCAGTTTATCAATGATGTCAATTAGGTCTAAAATTACTTTTTTTTAAAGATTTTATTCATTTATTTGGCAGAAAGGGAGAGAGGGAGAGAGATCACAAGTAGGCTGAGCAGCAGGCAGAGAAAGAAGGAGAAGCAGGCTCCCTGAAGAGCAGAGATGCAAGGCTCAGTCATAGGACCCTGGGACCAAGATTGGAACCAAAGGTAGATGCTTACCTGACTGAGCCACCCAGACATGTCTACAGTTACTTTTTTGAACCTTATTAATTATGTATTTGATGTCTTTAAATAGTTATGACTCATCAAGTTTTCTATATTCCCTAACATCATTATTAGTACATCTTGGTTTTATATGGATTCCTCTTTATATTTAAATTTTTATTGACATAATATTGTTGATAATATCTTTCTATTTTTTTTCCATACCTAGAGGGTTTGCACTTCTTTCTATTATTGCCAACTTTGGGTATTTGTGCCTAATATCCTTTTCTCTTGTTCAATTATGCTAAAGTTTTATTGATTTTGCCTTTTCCCCAAAGAATCAACTTTTCATTATACTGTATATATGTGGTTGTCTATTTTACTAATTTATTCTCTTATATTTGCTGTTAGCCTTGAATCATTATTTTAAAGATTAACTTACTATTAATTTTCTTTTTTTATTTAATTTTCTATTATTTTTTAAAAACATAATAATGTATTTTTAGCCGCAGGGGTATGGTCTGTGAATAGCCAGGTTTACACACTTCACAGCACTCACCATAGCACATACACTCCCCAATGTCCATAATCCCACCCCCTTCTCCCGACCCCCCCCCCCAAGCAATCCTCAGTTTGTTTTGTGAAATTAAGAGTCGCTGATGGTTTGTCTCTCTCCTGATTCCCATCTTGTCTCATTTATTCTTTTCCTACCCCCCAAACCCCCCATGTTGCTTCTCCACTTCCTCATATCAGGGAAATCATATGATAGTTATCTTTCTCCATTGACTTATTTTGCTAAGCATAATACTTTCTAGTTCCATCCACGTCATTGCAAATGGCAAGATTTCATTTCTTTTGATGGGTGCATAGTATTCCATTGTATATATAGCTCTTCTTTATCCATTCATCTGTTGATGGACATCTAGGTTTTTTCCACAGTTTGACTATTGTGGACATCACTGCTATAAAAATAAATAAATAAATAAATAGAAATTCCGGTGCATGTGCCCCTTCTGATCACTACATTTATATCTTTAGGGTAAATATCCAGTAGTGCAATTGCTGGGGCATAGGGCAGTTCTATTTTCAACTTTTTGAGGAACCTCCATGCTGTTTTCCAGAGTGATTGCACCACCTAGTATTCTCTTCAACAGTGTAGGAGGGTTCCCCTTTCTCCACATCCTTGCCAGCATCTATCATTTCCTGACTTGTTAATTTTAGCCATTCTGACTGGTGTGAGGTGGTATCTCATTGTGGTTTTGATTTGTATTTCCCTGATGCCGAGTCATGTGGAGCATTTTTTCATGTATCTGTTGGCCATCTGGATATCTTCTTTGCAGAAATGTCTGTTCATGTCCTCTGCCCATGTCTTGATGGGATTACTTGTTCTTTGGGTGTTGAGTTTGCTAAGATCTTTATAGATTTTGGATACTAGCCCTCTATCTGATATGTTGTTTGCAAATATCTTTTCCCATTATGTCAGTTGTCTTTTGGCTGTGTTAACTGTTTCCTTTGCTGTGCAAAAGCTTTTGATCTTGATGAAATCCCAATAGTTCATTTTTGCCCTTGCTTCCCTTGCCTTTGGCAATGTTCCTAGGAAGATGTTGCTGTGGCTGAGGTTGAAGAGGTTTCTGCCTGTGTTTTCCTCAAGGATTTTGATGGATTCTTTCTCACATTGAGGTCCTTCATCCATTTTGAGTCTATTTTTGTGTGTGGTGTAAGGAAATGGTCCAATTTCATTTTTCTGCAATTGGCTGTCCAGTTTTCCCAACACCATTTAGTGAAGAGGCTGTCTTTTTTCCATTGGACATTCTTTCCTGCTTTGTTGATGGTTAGTTGACCATAAAGTTAAGGGTCTATTTCTGGGCTCTCTATTCTGTACAATTGATCTATGTGTCTGTTTCTGTGCCAGTACCATGCTGTTTTGATGATGACCGCTTTGTAATAGAGTTTGAAGTCCGGAATTGTGATGCCACCAACTTTGGCTTTCTTTTTCAATATTCCTTTGGCTATTCGAGGTCTTTTCTGGCTCATCTAAATTTTAGTATTATTTCTTCCATTTCTTTGAAAAAAGATTAATGGTGTTTTTATAGGAATTACATTAAATGTGTACATTGCCTTAGGTAGCATAGACATTTTCACAATATTTGTTCTTCCAATCTGTGGGCATGGAATGTTTTTCTATGTCTTTTGGTCTTCAATTTCTTTCATAAGTACTTTATGGTTTTCTGAGTACAGATTCTTTGCCTCTTTGGTTAGGTTTATTTATTTATTTTTTTTAATTTTTTATTTTTTATAAACATATATTTTTATCCCCAGGGGTACAGGTCTGTGAATCACCAGGTTTACACACTTCACAGCACTCACCAAATCACATACCCTCCCCAATGTCCATAATCCCACCCCCTTCCCCCAAACCCCCTCCCCCCGGCAACCCTCAGTTTGTTTATTTTTAAGTATCTTATAGTTTTGGGTGCAATTGTAAATGGGATTGACTCCTTAATTTCTCTTTCTTCTGTTTTGTTGTTGGTGTAAAAAAATGCAACTGACTTCTGTGCATTGGATTTATATCCTGACACTTTACTGAATTGCTGTACAAGTTCTAGCAGTTTTGGAGTGGAGTCTTTTGGGTTTTCAACATATAGTATCATATCATCTGCAAAGAGTGATAGTTTGACTTCTTCTTTGCTGCTTTGGATGCCTTTCATTTCTTTTTGTTGTATGATTGCTGAGGCTAGGAATTCTAATACTATGTTGAATAGCAGTGGTGATAATGGACATCCCTGCCATGTTCCTGACCTTAGCAGAAAAGCTTTCAGTTTTTCTCCATTGAGAATGATTTTTGCAGTGGGTTTTTCATAGATGGCTTTGATGATATTGAGGTATGTGCCCTCTATCCCTACATTTTGAAGAGTTTTGTTCAGAAAGGGATTCTGTATTTGTCAAATGCTTTTTAAGCATCTATTGAGAGTATCATATGGTTCTTGTTCTTTCTTTTATTAATGTATTGTATCACATTGATTGATTTGCAAATGTTGAACCAACCCTGCAGCCCTGGAATAAATCCCACTTGGTCATAGTGAATAATCCTTTTAATGTACTGTTGGATACTATTGGCTAGTATTTTGGTGAGAATTCTTGCATATGTGTTCATCAAGGATATTGGTCTGTAATTCTCTTTTTTGATGGGATCCTTGTCTGGTTTTGGGATCAAGATAACACTGGCCTCATAAAATGAGTTTGGCAGTTTTCCTTCCACTTCTATTTTTTGGAACAGTTTCAGGAGAAGAGAAATTAATTATTCTTTAAATGTTTGGTAGAATTCCCCTGGGAACCTTTCTGGCCCTGGGCTTTTGCTTATTTGGAGATTTTTGATGACTGTTTCAATCTCCTTACTGGTTATGGGTCTGTTCAGGCTTTCTATTTCTTCCTGGTTCAGTTGTGGTCGTTTATATGTCTCCAGGAATGCATCCATTTCTTCCAGATTGTCAAATTTGTTACCATAGAGTTGCTCATAGTATGTTCTTATAATTATTTGCATTTCATTGGTGTTGGTTGTGATCTCTCCTCTTTCATTCATGATTTTATTTATTTGGGTCCTTTCTCTTTTCTTTTTGATAAGTCCAGCCAGGTGTTTATCAATCTTATTAATTCTTTCAAAGAATCAGCTCCTAGTTTCATGATTTGTTCTATTGTTCTTTTGGTTTCCATTTCATTGATTTCTGCTCTGATCATTATTATTTCTCTTCTCCTGCTGGGTTTAGGCTTCTCTGTTGTTCTTTCTCCACCTCCTTTAGGGGTAAGGTTAGGTTGTGTACCTGAGACCTTTCTTGTTTCTTGAGAAAGATTGTATTGCTATATATTTTCCTCTCAGGACTGCCTTTGCTGTGTCCCACAGATTTTGAATAGTTGTGTTTTCATTATCATTTGTTTCCATGATTTTTTTCAATACTTCTTTAATTTCCTGGTTGACCCATTCATTCTTTAAAAGGATGCTGTTTAGTTTCTATGTATTTGGGTTCTTTCCCAATTTCCTCTTGTGATTGAGTTCTAGCTTCAGAGCATTGTGGTCTGAAAATATGCAGGGAATGATCCCAATCTTTTGATACCAGTTGAGACCTGATTTAGGACCGAGGATATGATCTATTCTGGAGAATGTTCCATGTGCACTAGAGAAGAATCTGCATTCTGTTGCTTTGGGATGAAATGTTCTGAATATATTTGTGATGGCCATCTGTCCAGTGTGTCATTTAAGGTCTTTATTTCCTTGTTGATCTTTTGCTTGGATTATCTGTCCATTTCAGTGAGGGGAGTGTTAAAGTCACCTACTATTATTGTAGATGTGTTTCTTTGATTTTGTTATTAACTGGTTTATATAGTTGGCTGCTCCCACATTAGGCGCATAGATATTTAAAATTGTTAGATCTTCTTGTTGGACAGACACTTTGAGTATGATATAGTGTCCTTCCTCATCTCTTTTTATAGTCTTTGGCTTAAAATATAATTGATCTGATATAAGGATTGCCACGCCAGCTTTCTTCTGATGTCCGTTTGCATGGTAAATGGTTTTCCACCCCCTCACTTTAAATCTGGAGGTATCTTCGGGTCTAAAATAAGTTTCTTATAGGCAGCATATTGATGGGTTTTCTTTTTTTTTATCCATTCTGATACCCTGTGTCTTTTTATTGGGGCATTTAGCCCATTAACATTCAGGGTAACTATTGAGAGATATGAATTTAGTGCCATTGTATTGTCTGTAAGGTAACTGTTACTGTATTATTGTCTCTGCTCCTTTGTGGCCTACTACTTTTAGGGTCTCTCTTTGTTTAAAGAACCCCTTTCAATATTTCCTGTAGATCTGGTTTGGTGTTTGCAAATTCTTTCAGGTTTTGTTTGTCCTGGAAGCTTTTTAATCTCTCCTTCTATTTTCAGTGGTAGTCTAGCTGGATATAGTATTCTTGGCTGCATGTTTTTCCTGTTTAGTGCTCTGAATATATCATGCCAGTTCTTTCTGGTCTGCCAGGTCTCTGTGGATAAGTTCACTGCCAATCTAATATTTTTACCATTTTATGTTACAGACTCTTTTCCCGGGCTGCTTTCAGGACTTTCTCTTTGTCACTAAGACTTGTAAATTTTATTATTAGATGACGGGTGTGGACCTATTTTTATTCATTTTGAGGGGGGTTCTCTGCACCTCCTGGAATTTGATGCTTGTTCCCCTGGCCATATTAGGGAACTTCTCTACAATAATTCTCTCCAATATATCTTCTGCTGGCCTCTCTGTTTCTTCTTCTTCTGGAATCCCAATTATTCTAATGTTGTTCCATCTTATGGTTTCACTTCTCCCCCAGTATTTGTCTCTCTTTTGCTCAGCTTCTTTATTCTTTGTCATTTGGTCTTCTATATCACTAATTCTTTCTTCTGGCTCATTTATCCTGGCAGTAAGAGCCTCCATTTTTTATTGCACCTCATTATTAGCTCTTTTTATTTCAACTTGGTTGGATTTTAGTTCTTTTATTTCTCCAGAAAGGGCTTTTATCTCTCCAGAGAGTGTTTCTCTAATATTTTCCATGCCTTTTTCGAACCCAGCTTGAACCTTGAGAATCATCATTCTGAACTCTAGATATGACATATTACCAATGTCTGTATTGATTAGGTCCCTAGCCTTCAGTACTGGCTTTTTTTTTTTTTTTTTTTTTTTTGGTGGTGAGTTTTTTCGCCTTGTCATTTTCTCCAGATGAGAATATATGAAGGAGTAAATAAAACACTAAGAGGGTGGCAAAGACCCTCGGAAATTGTGCTTTAACCAAATCAGAAGAGACCCCAAATTGTGGGAGGGAGAAAGGGGATAAAAAGAATTTCAGAAAAAAAAATTTAAAAAGAAAACAAAGAATAAATATAAAAAAGAAAAAATATATATACACATATATATATTAGACTGGTGACTTGAACAGAGTCACTCACTTAATTTTGGGAGTATTTTGGTCTCTTATTTTGTAGAAGTATTTTGAGTCTGGCGCCTCAGACCACTCGGCCATCCTGACAGACACTGTAGAAGTATTTTGGAGAAGAAACTACCTCCCCAAATTTTAAAGAATGAAAAACATATATAAGGTTAAACACAATGAAGGGGTGGAATTTGCATATAACGATGAAAAAACATTAATTTCGAAAAATGTAGTTGATAAAATAAGTTGGTTGGGAGAATGAAGAAAAAGAAAGTGGAGAGAATTTGCTTGGGCTGGAGACTAGAACAAGCCTGGAGCTAGATTTAGCTAGATTTTGATCTATTAGAAGAAGCTGTACCCCAAATTTTGGAATTTGCCTATAACGATGAAAAAAATTAATTTCTAAAAAAGTATTTGATAAAATAAGTTGGGTGGGAGAATGAAGAAAAAGAAAGTGGAGAGAATTTGCTTGGGCTGGAAACTACAAGAAGCTTGGAGCTAGATTTAGCTAGATTTTGATCTATTAGAAGAAGCTGTACCCCAAATTTTTAGAAGAAAAAACCCTATTTGTATACAAAAAATAAAGTTAGATACATGAAATATAAAATATGACTATAATAATGAAGGTTTAAAAAAGATTATTATAATTTTTTTATGAACGGTATTGTTAAGATAAATAGTTTAAAAAGGGTAAAAGAGGAAAGGATAAAAGTAAAAAAAAACTTAGCAGAAGAAAAAAATAAAATTAAAAATATAATTAACTGCAAGACTAAAGAATCATAGGGAGAAAGCCATGAATTCCATGTTTTGCTTTCTCCTCCTTTGGAATTCTGTTGTTCTCCTTGGTAAGTGAACTTGGTCTTGGCTGGATTCTTAGTTGATCTTCTGGGGGTGGAGGGACCTGTTGTAGTGATTCTCAAGTGTCTTTGCCGAGGTGGAATTGCACAACCCTTACCAGGGGCCAGACTAAGTAATTCCCTTGGATTCGTTTTCGGGAACTTTTGTTCCCTGAATGCTTTCTGTAGCGTTCTGGAGGACAGGAATGAAAATGGCGGCCTCCCAATCTCCGGCCCAGAGGAACCAAGAGCTTGGGGCCCCACTCCTCAGTGTACCCTCAGAGAAAAGCACTCAATCACTTCCATCTCCCTGGCCTCTGTCCATGCTTGGAGAAAAGCGTTCAATCACTCCCGCTTCCCTGACCTTTGGCTGCACGCCAAGCTCACCCAGCCTGTGACTGGTTCAAGGTAACAGGGAGTTGAGAGCTCACTCCTTGGCTCTGTCTCTGTAGCCAACTTCCCCGCTCTAATACCTGTGAGCTCTGTGACACTCAGACACCCCCGATCCTTCTGTGAGCCCACGGGACCTGGGGCCATGCTGACCCTGCATGGGCTTCACCCCGGTTTAGCCTCTGGAGTGATTTCCTCAGTGGAGCAGATTTTTAGAAGTCCTGATTTTGTGCTCCGTTGTTCAGCCGCTTGCCGGGAGCTAGCCCTCCCCCCATGGTCTATCTTCCCATTGCTTTGGATTCACTTCTCCGCTGGTCCTACCTTTCAGAAAGTGGTCGATTTTCTGTTTCTAGAATTATTGCTGTTCTTCTCTTCGGTCTCCTGTTGGATTTGTAGATGTTCGCAATGGATTGATAAGCTATCTAGCTGATCTCCTGCTACCTGATGTCATCTTAGCCTCCTACTTCTCCGCCATCTTGACTCTACTATTAAGTTTCTATGCTACTATATTACATACCTGGAACATTGATAACTGTAAATGTTTTGTTCCTAAAATATGTATTTAACACTACACATTTTCTTTGTAAACATGACTTAAGGTTCACTGGGTATATTCTGAATTGTTGCATGTTTTTTATCATTTAATTATAGTGTTTTATTTTTATTTTTCTTTATCTCAGAGATTATTTAGAAAAAAATAGTCATTCAATTTTGTTTTCTGTGTCTTCCATTTTTTTGTTGTTGCTGAAAAATGAACTATCATTATATCAGTGCTTTTTCAAAAACAATGTTATTTAGGGGTTTTTTTATCACTTGTTTAAGTTTTTATTTGTTTTTTCTTCTTAAGTTTTCAGTAAGTTTACTATAATGTGTTTATAGAATTTCTTGTTAATTTCTCTTGATTTCTTACATCTGTTTTGGAAAATTTTCACTTGTACAACTTTAAATTATGGTTCCAGAAGAAACCATAATTGACTAATTTCATAAAGAGAATTAAGGATTAAGAATGTATACATGCCTGAGTTAGGTATTTTACATCTCTATCATGTCTTGAACATATGGTCTTCTTTCTGTATTTTCATCCTTTAATTTTCTGTCCTGTTTCCATCTAAATATTGTGTTTCTGACTTAGCTGCTTGCTAACTCCTCCTGTTTTATCACATTGTCCAATCAGCTGTCTAAACTATCAATTGAGATATCACTTAAATTAGTATTTTTGTGATTCTTAAATATACATTTGGATTTTTATATCATATACCCTTCTCTGATATGACCACACATCTTGTCATCTAATTTGGTGACAAATTAATCACAGATTTTTTTTAAAATTTATTTCTTTTAAGTCCAATATGTGACAATTATATAGTCTATGCCTGTTGTTATCATTTTTGTTTTTTAAACTTTTTGCATTAGGTTTTATCTTTTACATCCCTGGAGTTGAAATTTCTTTCTTGGCACAAGATGGAGCTATTCTTGCCCTGGATCACCCATCAGCAACCTAATCTTTTGTCTTCCTGTCAATGTTCTACATGATCAGACAATTATTATATCCAGTCATTTGCTCCCCTGACACAAAGCCAGCTCTGGGGTTCATGTTTTTCCTTTTTTTTTTTTAATCTTTCTAAATAAAGTCAGTTATACATCCCCTGCCAATCATACACTGTCTCCACATTGCTGCTTCCAACATTCTAACACTCCCTCTTGCCCAAAGCCCCTTGGGAGGAAGAGTGTGCCACTGCTTGAGAGGTACTGCACACCCCAATGCCTCTATTGTTGTCTGTTCAGTAAAGGACTTTGAGCTCATTATTAAATTGTCTTATTTTTGTCATTTCATGACTATTGCTGTGAATGAAATATTTTATGGATAATCTAAGAAATGGAATGGTCTATAAATGACTTACTTTGGCTTGTAGCAGCCAGTTAAGATGGTCACAGATAATCATACCACAACTTGAGTTTGAGAATAGAGTGCTGTCTTTGGGAAAGCTTCCCAGTGAGAACTGAGAGCCTGAGAGAATCTGTTCTTCAGGTTTTGTCTCCTGTAAAAGCTCTGGTTTAAATCCAGCATCTCTCCATCTCAGATTTCTTCTCAGCTTGTCATTCTCCAGGCATCAACCCTAGAATCAGTGGATACTAGATTTCAAGAAAAAGGAAAACTCTCATCATTTTCGGAGGCATGTTTGCATACAGAGAAAATCCAGTGCATTCAGCAAATAAAAAATATTAGAAATAATATAGCAAGGTTGTAGAATACAAGGTCAACTAAAAACATATACCAACTATATTCCTATATCTGAGTAATGATCAATCATAAAATGAAAGTAAAGAAAAATAATTTATAAGACATAAGTTTTAGCTCTGACATTACCTGGGCTGGAAAACAATTGTTCTTGGATGTCTTTGAAGGGTGGCAGAATATGTCACCTCAAAATATGACTCTTTGGCACAAGGAGTGTTTGAACTGATTATTTTGAGAAACTACAGACATAACAGAAGCCCTGAAAACATAGTACAAGTTATCCTTTTGTGAGGGAAATGTAAGGCAATTTATATTAGATAGGGGCCTGTACCAGGAAGAGAGATTTCACCACAGGTAAATGTCTCACCTGAGAGACTTCTTAGGGCTCAACAGGGAAAACTTTTCTATGAAACATTTCCTCCCCTCAGTTTCTAGTGAGGATTTGCCCTCCTCTCCACCCCCACCCCTCTTCAAATCTTTCTTTTGTCTTTAGCTTAAACTGGTATTTAAAGTGGTGGCTGGGGCCACATGAATGAATTACTCATTTTCCCTTGGTCTCTCCCATACATATGTCAGTTAATAAACTTCCATGTTTTTCTCTCTATTAATCTTCTTTTTTTTTTTTTAACTATAGGGGGTCTCAGTTAAGAACTCAGAAGGGTAGAGGGAAAATTATTTTCATACTCAGTTTTTTTTTTTATGGCTTTTATTTTTATCTTGACTATAATTCACTACCATTTCTTTGTGTGTCTAACGATTTGATCGTGTGAACATTGTGTTAATATTCTCTTAAGGTTTCCAGGTTCCTCATGTCCTTTAAAAGAGATTTGATTCTTGGTTTAGCAGACAATTAAATTACTGGTTTATCACCTGAACCTTATTAGACTTGTTTTCATACCATTTAGTCTGGATGTGTGCAAATTCCAATGTGTGCACATTCCTCTAATGGGGTGCTACTCAAACTACAATCTTTCCCTGGTTAGGTTTGTAGAAGATTTGTAGATTTTACACCAAGATATGGTTCTTGCTTTTAAGATTCAGGCCTTTGCCTTGTCCTAGCTAGGTATCAAGTATTTCAATGGGATGCTAAAATGATCTGTCATTCTGGATGAAGTAGAATCAGAATGCCTAGTTCTTCTTCTATAAATGGTTGACCTCTGTTTTTCTTATCACCATTCTCAACCCTGCTGTTTGGAAAGCCTCACTTTGTTTGGAAAGCCTCAGCTATGAACTTACAGTGGCTCAGTCATGAACTTCTGAGGCTACCACTCTGCTCAGCTGCATCACCTGATGGCTGCTTCGGCTCTAATTTCTTCATCTTATCCTCCTCAACAATGTCATGAAATGCAGACTCTAGGTCTCTTTGGAAGTCAGAAATAGCTCCAAAGCACAGAGCTGAGTGATTGTAGAATAGATGTTTTCTCTTTTCTTCCCTTCCTTCCTTCTTCCCTTCCTTCCTTCTTGTTTTTATAACAAGTTTAATGTTAACTCCTTAAGCATAATACAGCATAATACCTGAAATTTAATAACATTAAATAAACATGGATTGGCTAAATGAATGCCTCATTGAATTTCACTGCATCATCCTCAATTAATAATTAGAAAAATTCATAGAAAAAATTTTTAAACATTAACATAAGTTGCATTTTTTGGAAAAAAAATGAAACAGAATAAGATAATCCTTTAGGTAAGTAATACTCCAGTAAAAAATGCAGAGATATTTAATTAATTGAATTATGTTTCACCGATGCAGGAGTTGTGTCAACATCATTTGGAGATTGGGTCTAGCTTGTCCCAAGGCAGGTGTCTTGGGGAAACAAAGAAAAGGAAGATAGGATCCAACATTGAACAAAGTGTACTGTGACAAAAAGCCTGGATAAGTCAGCTCTGATTAAAGAGATGTCTGAACTATACTAGCAATTTGGACTTCATTTGCAAACCTATAAAGAACATTTGCAGGTTATTAAATAGTAAAGTAAGTAAAAAAAGAAGACCACTTGAGTTTAATCTTTTTTTTTTTAAAGATTTTATTTATTTATTTATTTGACAGGGAGAGATCACAAGTAGGCAGAAAGGCAGGCAGAGAGAGACAGAGGGAAGCATGCTCCCCGCTGAGCAGAGAGCCCGATGTGGGACTCGATCCCAGGACCCTGAGATCATGACCCGAGCTGAAGGCAGCGGCCTAACCCACTGAGCCACCCAGGTTCCCCGAGTTTAATCTTTTAATAAGGATTGAAAATGCAAAAACATTTGCTTTAGATTATAAAATAGTACATATTTTCTGTCAGAAATTATAAAATTAGTAGGGAGAAATCTGACCTATTGCTGTCACACTGAGATAGCCATGGTTAAAATACTGGCATATATATTTTACAGAATTTTCTAATTTTTCATAAGAGAATTTTCATAATCCTTGATCAAGTCCATCCAGCAATACAGTATACTTTTCTAGATTATATTAACTTTCAAGATCATATTAATAGCTCTACAGCAAATGTCCTCATAGTGTTAGCATTGAATTCAGTTAACAATTACATACATGAACATACCTAAAAGAAGTGCACCCTAGGGAATAGTACAGTGCTTAGTTGAAGACTTTAACTTTAGTCCATTTTGAAATTTCTATAACTGAAGGGTCATATTTACCTGCAGTGATAAACTCATATACTCATCTTGGTCTTTGATCTCTTCATGAGTTACAGCACTTGCCAAATTGTTCTTAAATATACATACACTACACTTTTTGTAGAAAACCCATATCAGAAGGATCAAACTCAGAAAAGTTGCAAGAGGAACAGTAGTACAATGCTAGCTATATTATTCACGTCTGTGAATAATATAAAAAACTGGAAAGGAAGGCACTAGGGTATAAAACTCCCATTTGCTGGGGGTGGAGTGTTAAGGAATTAAAAGGAATGTGGCAGAAGGAAACTACCAAGAGTAGAATATATTTCAGATCTAAGTTTCACAATTATTTAAGTATCCAGGTCTACAAAAGCTGAGAGTTTTTCATGTAATGAAATAACTCATTTTCAAAATGTTTACTCTTACTAAATATTTTCAGCCTCCTCTTTAGTATTTTTCACAGTGTGGTAACTAAAGGCAAAGAAAATAAGTTCTTCCTTACATTAGTTCAACTGTTACCTGGATTAACTAATTGCTTAAAATGTGCAGGAATGTTTCCTCAAAAATTGCTGAAATAGAGAGTATTTTTTTTGTGTGTAATAAGAATACATTTTTTTCTTGTGAAAAGAAAAGTATACAAAGTAAAAGTCATTTTCTTTCTCATTAAAAGTAAATGAAACAAGTCAAATGACTAAGTTACTAAACAACTAAATTGCTAGATTAGAAAATAGATATTTTTATCTTCTTAGACAAATAGTCCTGTAAAGCCACCAAGTGATGAAGCAGTAGAAATCCAGATAATGTCTTTGTAGGGGCCCAGGACAACCTGCCTCCAAATGGACCTCAGTGGCATATGGATTATTTTGAATTGAAACTACTTGGGAATAGTCAATGCAAGAACACTCAGACCCTCCTTTGTCCCCCTGAAAGCAGGAAACCAATCTCCCATACAAAGCGTACCCTGCTTGTACTAAGAAGTATAAAGACATCCTTATCACCAAAGGTAGGGGCTTTAAATTTGAGAAAACTAAAGAAACAAACTTTGTTACTTTTTTACTAATCTATTTCCTGAGCCCAAGGTCCACTTAGAATTGCTCTCTAATTAAAGCTTCCAAACACCTGTTTTCCTTACCCTGTAAGTTCCTCACAAATTAGTTGACTCTTTGTCTAAAATGTAGAAAAACTTCCTGCCTTGGTCATTTTTTTGAGTTCTCAATTTCATTATTGGACCTCTGCAAGCACGTAATAAAACATTGTTTTTTTTTTCTCCTGTTAATCTGCCTCATGTAAATTTAATTGTTAGTCCAGCTGGAAGACCTTGAAGGATAAATAATATTTCCTTCCCAACATCTTCAGTTTGGAAAATATAAATCCAAACCAATCAATGATCACTTAATTCCAATTCATAAAAAATAAAGTTTTGGTTTTTTTTAAGGGAAAGTAAAGAGAAATGTTAGGCAAGGATGTAGTAGTCCTTTGTCTAAATGAATGTCTTCATGAGCCACTCAAACATCTCACAGACAAATATTTCCTAAGATCAATTATCTACATGCTATAGGAATGATTGTCTAAAGGCAAACTGAAAACAAACAAAACAACACACAAAGCAACATACAAATATGAAAAATTTCACTGACAGATTTCTTATGACTAATGAAACTCATGTTTCTATTTTAAAGCAAATGTCTTTTGGCTCCATTTCTATGGATATATAGGGTTTAATTTACCCCCACTGTTATCACTAAGTTTTTAGCACTGCTGAATGTCAATTTATTTACCAGATCTCAGGATGTGTTGCAGCTTGCATGCTCCTCTAGCTGGGTGTCTAATATTGACCCTTCACATTTAAATGTGGAAGGCCCTAGAAGGTCACTATAACAGTTAAGCTGAGTGGTTATAACAGAGAGCACATGGCCCACAAAGCTTAAAATATTTATTTTCTGGCCTTTGACAGGAAAAAAAAAGTTACCAATCTTGAACATGATATTAACGACCTAAGGGGGCTCACAAATGAAAGAATTAAACCCTTACAGAATGCACAGATATATTGTATTTGGTTGAATAATTCTGTTGTTAAATTTTATGTTTTTATCTTTTATCTTTAAATTTTTATTTATTTATTTATTTATTTTTTAAAATTTTATTTATTTACTTGACAGAAAAGAGAGACAATGAAAGAGGGAACAGAAGTAAAAAGAGTGGAAGAGGGAGAAGCCAGCCTCTCACTGAACAGGGAGCCTGATGCCATGTGAGGCTCAAACCCATGATTTTGAAATCATGACCTAAGCCAAAGTCAGATGTTTAATGACTGACCCACCCAGGCAATGCTCTGTTTTTATTTTTAGTATTAGTTTTTTTGCGTTTCTTTGATAGGACATCCATCCTTCAAGTCTCTGCAGTACCTACCCCTTTCTTTTATCTGATACTCTTTTGTTTCTCTCATTCGCCCACCACTTTAGTCATTTGTCTTAGCTATCTAACTCACGAAGGAATTTAAATGGGAAAACTGGGATGTAAAAAAATAATAACAAGTGTAGCAGTTTATAATGAACTTGCATATAGGACATGTTCATGTATATGACTTAACAAGTAAACGTGCAGTGTAAGAAATGAAACCTAGATAAAATGACATATTGATTTAACTTCTAATTATAGTTTTGACACTGATCAATGAAGAGTAAGAGCTATTTGGCTTAGCCAATGCAACAGTTACTAAGAACCTTCTATACTGTGTTTCTATGATCATCAGATATTTTTTTAATATCAATTCTTTTTTATTTCTTCTGTCCGTTTATACCAGCCAGGACAGCAGCAATAGCAGATAAATCCACTGTGATCTAGCATCATCTCCCCAATAGTGATTTCACTATTGATGATCTCAGATGCTGGCTAGAAGAGAATGCATCATATCAAATGGTTAATAAGGCAAAAGAAATATGTCCAATGGCCAAAAAATGGTAACTTTGAAGTTCCAAAGAAATAACATATCCAAAGTTGTGAGCCACATGCCTGCAAGATGCATTATTTAAAAAAAACAAAAACAAAAACACTGACTGGTCAACTGTGACTTCTTTTTTTAAAGATTTATTTATTTATTTATTTATTTTTGAGAGAGAGAGATTGAGGGCACAAGGCTTTCTGCTGAGTGAGGAGAGGATGCCAGACTTTATCCCAGTATTTTAGGATGACCCAAGCTTGATTAACTGAAAGTGGCTGCTTAACTAAGTGAGCCACCCAGGCATCCAGTGACATTATATTCTATTATAATTTATGGCACTTAATTTATAATAGCATGTGGTCATATACTCTGAAGCAACCTTTTGCTCTGTCTCTCTGTCTTTATCTCTGTCTCTCTCTCTTGGGTGCACGATATAAAATTAATATAATATGATCTTATATAATATAAATTAATATCATATGATGTATTATATGACATTTATACTATATAATAAGTAATATCTTGTGTTGTTAGAATTTTTCTTACCTCCAGGAAGTAAACCAAACTCTTGAAAATTCAGAAAAAATAGTAATTCTCAGCAGAAAAATAGAAAATATAAAACCAAGCTAAACAAAGTTTTATATCTGAAAAACATAATAGCTGAAGTAAAATAAATCACTGGATGTGCTTAGTAGCAGAATGAAAGTGACAGAAGGATGAATAAGTGAATTTGAATTTGGATTAACAAAAGTTACCTGATCTGAAGAACGGAAAAAAATAGATTGAAAATAGATAGCCTCAGTGTGAGTGTCAGAAGTCTAACATTCCTGTGAGTGAAGTCCAAAAAAGGAGAAAGGAACAGTGCGCAGAAAAAAAAAATAAATAAAATAAATAAATAAATATAAATAAAATAATCTTAAAACTTCTCAAATTTGAAAAAAAAAAAAAAGATATAAATTTACAGATGCAAGAGGAACAGAAAAAAAAAAGTATAAAATCGAAAACAGCCACACTGAAACACAGGAAAACCATACTAGTAAAACTCAAAGACAAAGAAAAAAACAAACACCCCACCCCCCCAAAGCTTGGAAGATCCAGAGAAAAACAACACATAACAATTAAGTGAATGCAGAATCAGTGTCTCCCATTTTTTTTTCCAAACATTGTGTCACACCTTAGTAACCCCAAAATGGATAAAATGACTCATTAAGTACACGATTGAGATATTTACCCTTGTATGGATTTGTCATCTCAGGATCTATCAGCAGCAGACATCAAGACTAAATGAGATGTGTAAGAGATCTATTGGGGAAAGTCCATGGAGGCAAGCAAAAGAGGCTGGAGGAGGTAAATGGCACCCTCAGACCAGATGCAGAGGTGACATCTATGAAAATAAACTGAGGGTTGCTGGGGGGAGGGGGTTTGGGAGAAGGGGGTGGTATTATGGACATTGGGGAGGGTATGTGTTTTGGTGAGTGCTGTGAAGTGTGTGGGCCTGGTGATTCACAGACCTGTACCCCTGGGGATAAAAATATATGTTTATAAAAAATAAAAAATTATATTAAAAAAAAAAAAGAGAAAATAAAGAGAGGTGGGGAAGATGGAAGTAGGAGGGGTTCAAACTGCTGCCTGTTCTATAAGTCTCGGCCAGGCTAATGGGAGGGGGGGTTCCTGAACAAACATTGCCTGATACACTGTCCCAAATGAGACAGAAATGGTCTGTCTGCAGGACTTCCAGTGTGCTCAGTTGCTGACGGTGAGTGACCCTGGGGACATGGGGCCTTAGTACAAGCCCAATTGCTGATCTGAAGGTGCTTCCCTCCAAGACAGCTTTCTTGGAAGGAGATTCATGGAGCATGCTTCACAGTCACCACAATGGATTTCTTTCAAATACCTGCTTCCTGTTGATAAATATTGACAACCTATCATATGCTGCATATCAACCATCAAAACATGTCTTCATTGATATCTGAGCTTTTAAGTTACTCCATCATAAAAGTCTTAGAGAGAAAAGCCAAAAGGAGTAGGAGATGGCTATCAATGAGGATGAAATGGAATATTTTTACTTATTCATTATGTATTTATTCATTTATTTTTCTTTGCCTTCTATCATAAACTATAAGGAGCATTAGGGCAAAGATCATGTCTTTTGGTCACTGTTGTATCCCAATCTATACAATGAAACCTGGATCATATGAAGCACATTACTATTTTACTTTTTATCAAGTGAGTGAGTGACTGAATAAACAAAAACCCAAAATAAAGTTTCTGGGAAGTATCTTAAAATCCAGAATGTAGTAGGATTGAAACCACTTTTGATTGGGTGTTTCTGTACTTTTATGTCTGGATGAGCTGTAGTGTATTCAAGCAACCAATACTAATTTTTTAAGAATTATTATTTTAGGAGCTCAGGTTGGTAGGAACTGAGAGGCACTTGACTAATCTAAAGTTGGAGCAGTTCTGCAAACCATTTATCATTTCTCCAAATACAAACCATGAGCAGATTACTCTTCACCAAGGATCAGAGAAGCTAGAAAAGAGAACCCAGTCTCCACAGAAGGGCTTGGCCCAGACTTCAGGTGAGCTTTAACACTTACATTTTATCACCTTGGTGCAGCCCAAATGTTCTGCTTGAAAAACTCTTGTTATACCTTCTCCAAACCACTTACTGTCTTACACTAAAGGAGACTGGTCACTTTGCTGCTGGCATACTTTAAAGAAAGTTAGTAGAACTTTCTAGTTTAGAAATTCAAGGAGTTTGTTCTATACCAACAAAGGCTCTTCAGAATTACTGAGAATAGAAGGAACCTAAACACAAACGTAACATATTGTCAATGTAGCGTGATTTTGCACTGCAGGGAGAATACACTGATGACTAAGACAACTATTCCCAGGAAGATTAATAATCTCTGACCTAGCTCCTCAGCTTCACTACTTCTGTCCTATATTCCCAGAGCTAGTTCCTGGTTTCTCAATTCCCAAGGTTATCCACAGAGGCCCTCTTGCTGACTTAGACTACTGAGTTTGAAACAAGCCAGAGACATTGGAGAAATCCAGTGACACCAGAAACTTCTGCTATATGTAAACCACATGCCTAGGTTTGCCTGAGATAGTTCTAGTTTACATCTGGTCTTCTAGAGTTACTTATTAATAATATCCCCAAAGATATATCAAGAGTAACTCAGTTCAAATGATGAATTATGCAGAACTAAAGACAAGTCATGCCTGGTGCTTGAGCATCTGCATCTAGAGGATGAATTCAGATAACCAGTTCTTTTAAAAGATACCCTGGTTAACATTATAAGTTTGTTATATTGGATATTGGTAACTAGTTTTGGAGTAGATTAAATATTTATTAAATTATGAATATGTTTTATAAAACATATAACAATAAATATTTCACTTCTGGCCTTGTAATGCAAAGATTATATTAGGAAATGGGTTAAACATTATAATTATTTGCTAAGTAAAGTAGTTCCCTTCCTTTTTACAAACATAATCGGAGTGCTATAGGATTTTTTTATATTTTAATGTGTTTATTTTATGTGAAGAGGAGAAGTAATGCTATAGGGGCACTTAAGGCCATGTATTTTTTTTTTTTTTTAAGATTTTATTTATCTGACAGACCGAGATCACAAGTAGGCAGAGAGGCAGGCAGAGAGAGAGGGAGGGGGAAGCAGGCTCCCTGCTGAGCAGAGAGCCTGATGTGGGGCTCGATCCCAGGACCCTGGGATCATCACCTGAGCCAAAGGCAGAGGCTTTAACCCACTGAGCTACCAAGCACCCCAAAGCCATGTATTTTTAAGTATCTTTGCCAAATGGAGCTGACTATATCTGGAAAGCCATATTCTCTCACCTCTTCTGTCTGTGGGTTCTGGTACATTGATTATTGTTTAGGGGTAGTTGAATGCAGTTTTAGGTAAGAGCAAGTCTACAAACACAGGTGTTCAAGGTTAACAAATCTCCAGATGAGCAAGTAGTTGACCTTGATCTCATTAGATACCTGATCTGATCAATTAAGATAACTGCTCTAAAGGGATTAATCATATTACTTTGCATCTATGAAGGGCTTTTCTTCAAAGTTCAAAGCTCCAGTTGTATGGCAACGCATGCTTGGAATTTGAGAATCACGCATACACACATAACTTTCACTTCTCTGTGAAGAGACTTAGCTATGGGACATCAATACACATAAACTAGAAATTTGGAAAAATGCATCTACTACCTGCCAGTAGGAAATAAAACTAAAAACTTTAGCGCTTTGGGCACCTGGGTGGCTCAGTGGGTTGAGCCTCTGCCTTGGGCTCAGGTCATGATATCAGGGTCCTGGGATTGAGCCTCGAATTGGACTCTCTGCTCAGCAGGGAGCCTGCTTCTCCTTCCCTCTTTGCCTGTCTCTCTGCCTTCTTGCAATTTCTCTCGGTGTCAAATAAATAAAAATCTCTATAAAAAAAAGAACAACTTTAGCACTTTATAGGCATTAATGCAAGTAATCTTGAATAATCTCAGGGCACCCAGTTGTACTTAGTGACCAGTAAGTGGGCCTAGAAAACACAGTAAATAAGCCTTTAAGTTAATATGGGAATTTTACTTTTTCAAAACCCTTTTGAACACATTATTTCATTTCATTCATAAAATTCATTCATGAGATTTTGTGGAACTGTTGTCATTTCCATTTTACTTGGGGTTTTATTATGGGTAATCTGAAAGCAGAGGTGAGGAAGTACAGGGTGAAAGAACGGGAGTCTTTCCAAATCCCACCTTCTGGGACCCTTCCTCATCTCAGCACACACCTCCTGAAGCCTCTCCTTAAGAAATACCCAGAACAAACATCCTAGTAACATTTTAAAATAGGGTTTCTTTATATTTTATTAATTTTGTGAGGGAATCAAAAGATGTAAGAAAACAAACAACTTAATGAATGGAAATTTAGTGATGATGATCCTTTTGTTTGAAAGCAGACAGTTAATAGGATACAATAGAAAGTCTTGAACCTTGGATTATGGTCTACATCCATTGTTCTTCCATGTTGAAAAAGTGATGAACTTGAAGTTCCAAATGATCAGGCTGCTTATTAATCTGAACAAGAGCAGATCTCCCTGTTCTGAAGTTCTCCATGTCACTACTTTGAATATATGAAGATTGATCAAGCCACTGCTGTCTTGGTTAAGATTTCTAGTAGATGGCTTCATTCCACTTTGGTCAGATGGAGCCAAGAGTATTTCTTTTCTTTTACTACTTGAACTTCAAGGTGTTCAGACCCTGGCCTCTATTATATGGAAGTTAAAGTGTTTTGGGCTGTAAAGAACAGCCAGTCCATTGGGGTGAGTTTTAACCAAAAAGACTTGTTCCTTTCTGCAAGGTTCCCAGTAGATCAACGGCTGCTGTTGCTTAGTGTTCTCATGCAACAGCGTCCAGAAAAAACAGCTCACTGGCACTACCAGTGGAATCTCCACATACATCCCAGGCAGCCTTCCTTTGTGTGAATCCATTCTTCTCCTTGATTCCCTTTCTACCATCTTATATTGAGACAGAGGATGGTGAAATAACAACAACAAAAACATTTTCCCAATTATACATCCAAATTTTGGTCATTCCTTAAACCATGCTTTTAAAACTTATGTAGAAGGGTGCCTCACTTATTTCCTGTCCTATTATGATCCTTTTGTTCAAAATTAGTGCTGAATTCATGTCCCGTATTTGGGGATAATAAAAAGGAAAACATGGGAAGAGATTTAATGAGTGAGAGAGCATGAGGATTAATATTTTGAAATATTATTCTTCCAAATATCCATTTATCATCTATCTCTCTACTCTTCTATCATCTATTATCTATCGATCTAATCTATAAAAACAGCTAAGTGAAATACATAATATAGACAAGTACTACATATTTCCCTTATATGAGGTACCTAAAAGAGTCAAATTCATAAATTCAAAAACTGAAATGTTGGCTGCCAGAAACTGGGGGAGGAGAAGTTAGGAGTTACTAATCAGCAGGCATAAAGTTTCAGTTAAGTAAGATGGAAAAAACAACATCAAAAAAAGATAAAGTATACATGGAGCATTTTTTTTTTTTTTAGAAAGAGAGAAAAATTGTTGTCATAACCAGTATGAAGGCATGAAGACATTCAGAGGCCTGCTCTCCAAATGAATAATTATAACTGGTGAATATCTTGAAAAAATGAAGTATTTGACACTGTTCCAGAGGCATATAGCAAATGAATAGATATTTATTAAAAAAAAAAACTATTAAAACTAGTTAGGGACAGGCAGAATCTATTGTAACATTTAAATCATTACATTGTCTGTCCCTAACCCCTCCTCGTTTAACAGGATTGAAACCTCATTACAGATAAGTACAGCCAGTAAAACAGGGACGGCTTCTCGCTCCTGCTTTTGTCAAGGGCTATTGTATTTCCATTCCAGGAGAAGTTTGCCTTCCCATTGCCTCCAGCTACGTGTTACAGAGGCAAAATTACAGAGGCTAAAACTGAAAAGTTGATGTTTCCACCTGGACCTCCTTTATAAAATGGAGACTTTACCTCAGATGCAACATTATGAGACTATTTGGACCCTGATTACCCCTGACCCAGTCCATTTGAAGGACAAAAGTCCCACCTTAAGAGAAGGAAATTGAAAATACACAGTGCTCTATGCATAAATCATGATGTCATTTCAAGAGAAGCAGGCTAATATTCCTATTCCCAATTCCAGAACCGTGCCTCAGAGATTTTGCCCACAGGAGGGAACATCCCATAAGAACAGAAAGCTCAGAAGCTCTCCCTATAGGAAATTATTTCATTTGAAACATAGTGTAAGAAGTTCAAGCCTAAGCACACTCTCAAAACTATGGTCATTATGGTTATAAGTAATTAACAGGAGGCTATTTGCTTAAGGTAAGCCAAAAGCTAAACTGTTGGCCAGTTAGTTTATCAGAAAGAACTGCAGAAATAACAAACCAATTCAAAAATGGTCAAAATAGCATAATAGAAATTTTTTCGAAGAATATGTATAAATCTAATGAGTCCATGAAATTTGCCCAGCATCATTAGTAATCAAATATTTACAACCAAATCATAATGAGATACTACTTAATATCCACTAAGATTACTATAAATAAAAAGTTTCCTAGGGGCACCTGGGTGGCTCAGTGGGTTAAGCCGCTGCCTTCGGCTCAGGTCATGATCTCAGGTCCTGGGATCGAGTCCCACATCGGGCTCTCTGCTCGGCAGGGAGCCTGCTTCCTCCTCTCTCTCTGCCTGCCTCTCTGCCTACTTGTGATCTCTCTCTGTCAAATAAATAAATAAAATCTTTAAAAGAAAAAAAGTTTCCTAGATATGTTGGCAGGGATGTGGAGAATTTGCAACCTTTATATGTTGATTATGGGAATGTAACATGGTGCAGCTGTTTGGGAACTAGTTCTTCAAAAAAGCTAAACAAGAGTTAGCATATTGCCAATAATGCCTATACTATTTATATATCCAAAACAGTGAAAATATATAGCTAAAAAACTTGTACATACATATTTCAAAATAGCATTATTCATAATAGCTCCTAAATGGAAACAGTCTTGCGTCTATCAATTGATAGATAAGTAAATATGTTACATCCATACAACAGAAAACCATCTGGTAGTAAAAATAAATAAAATAAATAAATATATATATATATATAAATACTGACATATGCTACAACATGGATTAACTTTGAGAAAATACTAAATGATGGAAACCAGTCACAAAACAAACCTGTGTATTTTATTATTTCTTTTATATGAAATGTCTATATGTTTATGAAAATCTACAGAGATATAGATTAATGATTGCCTAGGGTGGGGGGTTGGGGAGAAATAGAAGGGAGTGACTGCCAGAATATCAACTTTTCTTTTGGAATTAGTGAAAATATTATTGTTTTAAAGATTTTATTTATTTCTAAAAAGAGAGAAAGACAACTCAAGAAGGAAGGGCAGAGGGGGAAGGAGAGGGAGAATCTCAAACAGACCACATGTTGAGCATGGAGCCCAATGCAGAGCTCAATTCCAGGATCCTGAGATCAAGATCTGAGCCAAAACCAAGAGTCGAACACTGAACAAACTGCCCCACCCAGGTGCCCCAAATGAAAATGTTTTATAATTGACTGTGGTGATTGTTACACAACTCTCTGAATACATTAAAAAAATTGACTATATATTTTAAGTAGATGGTATATGGTAGTATATGAGTTATATTTTATGTCTCAGTAAACTTGTACCAAAGAGGGATAGAGATGAGCATAGAGATGGAAATATGCAGTACTTTTCTTCCTATATCTTGTCTATTTCACTTAGCATAATGTCCTCCAAGTCCACTGATGTTGTCACATGTTGCAGAATTGTCCTCTTTTTAAGGCCAAATAATGTTTCATTATATATATATATACATATATATGTATATACATATATATGTATACACACACACAATTTACTGTATTCTTTAATAGTTGCTAGACATTTAGACTGTTTCCACATATTGACTATTGTGATTAGTGATGCAACGAACATGGGAGTCAGAATATCTCTTCAAGATCCTGATTTTAATTGTTTTGAAATAGGATCACTGGATCATATGATAGTTTAATTTTTAAGTTTTTGAGAAACCTCTTTACTATTTTCCATAAAAGCTGGACTATTTTACATACTCCCCAACAATGCACAAGGATCCCAGTTTCTCCACATTTTTGTCAATATATGTATTTTTTGTAATAGCCATTTTGACATATGTGAGATGAATTTTCATTGTGGTTTTGATTTAAATATCACTAATGATTACCTGTGATCAGTGATTCAGTGATGATGAACATTTTTTTTTCCACGTACCTTTTGGCCATTTGTATGTCTTCTTTGGATAATTATCTCTTTAAGTCCTTAGTACATTTTTTTTTAATCTAATTATTTCACTTTTTTTTTTTGTGAGTTGTATGCATTCTTCATGTATTTAGATTAACATTTTGTTAGATGCATAGTTTGCAAACATTTTCTCTCCTTCCATAGGTTGGCATTTCACTCCATTGATTGTTCCCTTTTTCATGAAGAAATATTATAGCTTGATGTTTGTTTATCTGTTTTATTTTGTTTTGTTTTAATGCCTATGATCTTTATGGCATGAAATCAATGCCATAAAGATATTATCCTGTTTTTTCTTCTTGGATTTTCAAAGTTTTAGTCTTGTATTTAATTCATTAGTACATTTTGACTTGATTTTTGTATTTTGTGCAAAATAGGTTCTAATTTCATTTTTTATGTATTAATAAAATACTATTAGTGGAAGAGAAACTAGTCTTACCCAATTTATCCCTGGCACCCTTTTGGAAAATCAGTTGACCATATGTGTGTTATTTATTTCTGGGCTCTTCATTCTGTTTCATTGGTCTCTATTTCTGTGTTTATGTCTGCGTTTTGATTACTGGAGCTTCATAATATATCTTGAAAACAGGAAGTGTGACATTTACAGCTTTGTTCTTTCACAAGACTGTTTTGAGTCTTTATGATCCTTTGTGGTTCAGTATGAATTCTAGAATTGCTTTTTTTTATTTTGGTAAAAGATGTATTTGACATTTCCATAGAGATTACATTAAATCTACAGGTCCCTTTAGGTAGCACAAATATTTTCTTTTATTTTATATTTCTTTATATTTTATTTTTTAGTGTTCCAAGATTCATTGTTTATGTACCACACCCAGTAGCACAAACGTTTTAAAATATTAAGTCCATGAACATTAGGATGTCTTTCCATTTGTCTTGTTTAATTTCCTTCATGATTGTGTTATAATTTCCAGTATATAAATCTTTCAACTTCTATATATAATGTGTTTGTGTGTGTGTGTATTTCATCTATATATATATGTAAGATTGACTTGTCAATATCTGCTAACAAACAAGCTGGTATTTAAATAGATTATGCCAAATCAGCAATTCAATTTGTAGACTTTTATCCTCTACCCGATATTCAGTCTTCTGATCCATTAAAATGGGATGTTTTTCTATTTCTTTAAATATTCTTTAATTCATTTCAAGAATGTTTTATAATTTTCTGGGTATAACTTTTCAATTCTTTTTAAACATTCTGTTAAGTATTTTAGTGTTTTGGTGTTATTTTTAAAGTAGTTGCTTTATTAATATAATTTTTAACTTTGTTAATTACCAGTGTATAGAAACAAAATTAACTTTTCATATTGGTCTTGTTTCCATGATCAATTAATTTATTTGTTCTAATAGTTTTCTTTTTAATGTTTTTAGTGGGATAGGAACTATCTTTCACAGCCTGCTTTTCACCCTAGACAAAATCTCAGAGCCAGGGCTCAGGAGATGGGTTGGGGACAATGGCATGCTTCTCTGAGTTCCTGCCCTGCTTTAGAAGCCAAGTGCTCAGTGAAAAGGGAAATAGCTTGCCTCTCCTGGCATGGAACCACTGCCCTATAAGCTAGTGAGGACGGATGGGGGTCCTAGTGTTGTCATGCCCAAAGTAGAGCTTTCATTGCACAAATGGAAGAAGGAACCTCTGACCTCTTAACTCCAGAGCTTAGCCCCAAAGGTAGCTGGGAGTAGAATTAGAAATACTTCTGAGAAGGATGTCCTCTAACTGAGCCTGGGGTAGAGGAAGCCCTGTCTTTTTGGTTGCCCCTTTGGAGTGGACTGTCTTGCTGAGCTGGAGGTTTGCAGAAAGGAATGCATCGGTCTTGATTAAGAAACACTGAATCTACTGAGGCAAGATGTGAGAAATATTTTCATCAATAAATGCCCAAATTTACTGGTAAAAAAAAAAAAAAAGATACACTGAATCTCACTTTTCTTAGTGAATTTTTGTGGATTTTCTTTAATAGAAGTTTTTCATTTCTTGCATGTCATAAGAAAGATTTACAAAGACTTTAGATTCTTTTTAAAGTAATCTCTATGCTGAACATAGGGCTTGAACTCATGACCCTGAGATCAAGAGTAACATGTCTTACCAACTGGCCAAGCCATTCATATATAAATTGTATATAAATTATATATAATTATATATAAAATATTCATTAGTTTTATTAGGGGATGGATCTCTGTTTCCTCAGAACTGTTACAGTAGTTTCTTTCTACTCTTGATTTACTAGGAATTCCATAGCAAATGGGAATTATCATCTATCAAATTATTTTTCTGCATCTATTAGGATGATTATAAAATTACCCTTGAAAATATTTTTACATACAAGAAGAAAACACACTTTTGTGGGGGATAGATGAACATATTAAAATAATCACATTGTTGTTAAAAACAAGATGTAGCAAAAAATAAAGTTTTAAGTAGATTCCATTTGTAAAGTGACAACAAATATAAAGTATCTACAAATACATTTTTTTTAAGATTTTTATTTATTTATTTGACAGACAGAGATCACAAGTAGGCAGAGAGGCAGACAGAGAGAGAGAGAGGAGGAAGCAGGCTCTCCGTGGAGCAGACAGCCTGACGCGGGGCTCGATCCCAGGACCCTGGGATCATGACCTGAGCCGAAGGCAGAGGCTCTAACCCACTGAGCCACCCAGGCGCCCCTACAAATACATTTTAAAATATATGTCCACAAAGCTTAATGAAAAATTGTTAAATATTACTAAAACAGTAAATAAAATCTAAATAACCAGAGATATATAGCACTTTCATAGTTAAAAATTAATTTTATAAAACTGTTAATTATTCCAAGATAACATATCTCTTGGAAACATATTTAATGAATTTCCTTAAAAAAAGTTTGTAACTGACTAGCCAATCCTAATACACAAAAAGGATATGGGACAATATTTGTTAATATAAATTCAAGTAAGAAAAACATGATATAAAATAATAACAAATTATATTAATACGATTATTAAAAGTATAATTCCATAAATTAATGATGTAGGAGTATATTAAATAGAAACTTGATATTTAGAAGATATGATAACGTAGGACAAAGGAAGAGGATGCAGCACTCAATATATTTTCCTGATGTGGTTATGTATATGGAAAAAAAACTCAGATCCCTGTATCCTACCAGACAAAATCAATTTTACCAAGTTAAAGTAGAAATATGAAAGTTGAAATTTTTTAAATTTTAGAAATAAAGTCTTGGAGTTAATGTTTATAACTTCTGAAAAGAAAATATTTTTATAAAATATCAACACATATAAATTGTATCTTTAGTAAACCAGACTACATTAAAGAATTTATGTTTTCAAAATGTGTCAACAAAGAGACTACATTTTGAAGGAAGATGATTGAAAGAAATACAGCTGGAAAAGGATCAGCCTTATGAATAAATATAGATACCCTTTATATTTATCAAAAATAACTGATGGCCTCCTAGAAATCATATTTAAAAAGATAAAAATTCCAATAGAGAACATGGCTAGAAGAAAAAAGAAACAAGCTAATCACACAAGGGAATACCCACAAATAATTAGAAATGCAAATAAAACCACTATTATATACAATAAGTCACTCATTAGATAACCATAAATAAATTAAGCAAAATAAATGTAGTGAGAAAATCAAGTATTTTTTAGGAGGTGAAGTAACAGGGACTGTAATTTATTTTTGGTAAGAAGTGAGTGAGTGAAGACATTTTAAGAAAAACCATGACACTAAGAAATAAGTCTGAAGTAGCACACATCCTAAAGATAATTCCATTTTAGATGTGTATGTTAAGAAATTCATTCACAATTATAGGGAGATGTTTAAAAATATTTATAATACCATTATTATAATGGGAAAAAAACCCAAAGACAAACAACTACCAATGATAATTTAGTTATCCTCTTTTAATACTTTGTGGTATATCTTAGGCAGTTTTAAAAAGTTAATTTATAGTCTTAAATGCATGTATTGGAAAAAAATAAAATTGGAAATCTATTATGATTTAGATATCCATTTCAATAAGGTAACAAAACTAAAATATGTAGGGAAACATGTTTTACAAAGTGCAGAAATCAATGAAATAGAAAACAGATGTGAAACAGAAAATGTATAAACAAAGTTAAAATTTCTTTGGAACATATTTAAAAAGTTGATAAATGCTGAGAGAAAATAAAAATACCAATCATCAGTATTAGAAATGCATAAAATGGCACGACTATAGATCTTATATAATGAAATAATGCTTTTAATAAAATCCATATCCATAATTTTAATTACAGAAATTCATTAGAGAAAATAAAATTAGTTCAATCTATTAAGAAATTAGCAGATAAATTACAAAACATAATATATGGGCATATAGATAACTTAGTAGATTGACACATTGCAAAATATCTCCCCCAAATATCAAGATAAACATACATAAACACAGTAGGCTCAGATAACTACTAAATAAGCTTCCAAGTAGTTTAGAAAGGAAATAACACTGGTCTTTAGCAAACTCATTAATAAATATGGAGAGAAGAATTACTTCTTAAATCTTTTTATAAGGCCAGCAAAACTCCACTACTGAAATCCGACAACGAAATTACAAGAAGTACAATCTGTCAGTACGAATTCTCTTATGAACATAGATGCAAAATCCCTAAATAAAATATTAGCAAGTCAAACATACTGACATATAAAAATAAAGATTATATATTATGTTCAGTTATGCTATATACTAATAATGCAAATTTGGTTTAGAATTAAAAATGAGTTAAGGTAATGCTTCATTAAAGAGAGAATATAAAAAATTTAAGTAGACCTTGATTGATGCAGAAACAATATTTGATTAAAATTTTTAAAAATCATAATAAAATTCTTAATAAACTAGCAATATAAGGAAATCAACTAAATGTGATAAAGAATCCACAATTATAGCTTATATTATACTGATAGTGATATACTGAAAATTTCCTACTGAAATTGAAAGCCAGTGATGTGTCCCAGTTTCTTCCTAAGCATTTAGTCCTAGATATCACAAAAAGAGAAAAAAAAAAAAAAAAAAAAGAGGGGGAAGGAAAATTATAATAACTGGAAATGCTTTAATAAGACTTCCATGCATTTGCAGATGACAATATTGTATATATAGGAAATTTAAAGTAGAACCAATAGAATCATTTAGGGGATTAGCACAATCCCAAGCACAAAGTATATATACTAACCATAAGCAAATATGAAATAAAACTTAAATATTGGTACCATAAAGAAATAAATATTGGTACAATTCCATGAAATAAACTGGCATAAAACTATAAATACTGCAAAATAAAGTTAACAAAAGTATGCAAGACCTCTACTCTAAAATCTTCTAAAAATTATTGAAAACAATTGAGAAAAATGTACATAAATAGGGGGTTGTAGTATGTAAGCAGATTGGAAGACTCAATCTATGGAGAGGTTACTTCATCCTGAATAAATTCATAGATTCATTGCAATTACAGCAGAAGGAAACAATTACTTTGGCATACTTAGCCAAAAATTAATATCCAATGCAATATGTCATGATTATCTAATTCTTATAAAACAATGTGAGAGGTATTTGTCTACCAGATACCAATAATAATCATAAACCATAGCAACCCCACTGTTGTACTGGCACAATCGAACATGGGTACACAGAAGAGCAGAATAAGGTCAAGAACTTAGAAATGACCCAAGCATCTAATGCATGTACAGTTTTCACGGTGGTGGAATACGGAGATGCCTCATCAGACAACAGTGTTGGATTCATATGATAGCCTAATGAAAATAGAAGTGGGAAGTGCTAGGAATTACGTTATCTATATATTCTTTTATTGTTTTATGCTGTAAAATCCTGATAGTCCTTTAAAATACTCTGGAACAGATTAGGTAATAAATAAAAATAAATCAGTGTGCCTGGCTGGCTCAGGCAGTAGAGTACATAATCCTTTGATCTTGGAGTTGTTGAGTTCAAGCCACATTGGATATAGAAATGACTTAAAAATAAAATGTTTAAAAAAAAAAAAAAAAAGAAGGGGGGAGAGTCAGAAAGGCGAGGGGCGCCGGGGGCAGGTGTGTGGGACTCCAGACCGGAGAGCCGGAGGCTGCGCCTTCCCTGCACCGAGACCTTCGCGACACACCAGAACCCGTCCCTGCCCCCGTGCGAGCGCCCAGGATGACCACCACCCTCGTGTCTGCCACCATCTTCGACTTGAGCGAAGTTTTATGCAAGGGTAACAAGATGCTCAACTACAGTACTCCCAGTGCAGGGGGCTGCTTGCTGGACAGGAAGGCGGTGGGCACCCCTGCCGGTGGGGGCTTCCCCCGGAGGCACTCGGTCACTCTGCCCAGCTCCAAGTTCCACCAGAACCAGCTCCTCAGCAGTCTCAAGGGCGAACCAGCCCAGCTCTGAGCTCTCGGGACAGCCGTTTCCGAGACCGCTCTTTCTCAGAAGGGGGCGAGCGGCTGCTGCCCACCCAGAAGCAGCCGGGGAGCGGCCAGGTCAACTCCAGCCGCTACAAGACGGAGCTGTGCCGTCCCTTCGAGGAGAACGGCGCCTGTAAGTACGGGGACAAGTGCCAGTTCGCTCATGGCATCCACGAGCTCCGAAGTCTGACCCGTCACCCCAAGTACAAGATGGAGCTGTGCCGCACCTTCCACACCATCGGCTTTTGCCCATATGGGCCCCGCTGCCACTTCATCCACAACGCCGAGGAGCGCCGCGCCCTGGCGGGGGCCCGGGACCTCTCCGCTGACCGTCCCTGCCTCCAGCATAGCTTTAGCTTTGCTGGGTTTCCTAGTGCCGCTGCCGCCGCCGCTGCCACGGGGCTGCTGGACAGCCCCACGTCCATCACCCCACCCCCCATCCTGAGTGCCGATGACCTCCTGGGCTCACCCACCCTGCCAGATGGCACCAATAGCCCCTTTGCTTTCTCCAGCCAGGAGCTGGCAAGCCTCTTTGCCCCTAGCATGGGGCTGCCTGGGGGTGGCTCCCCAACCACCTTCCTCTTCCGGCCCATGTCCGAGTCCCCTCACATGTCTGACTCTCCCCCCAGCCCTCAGGATTCTCTCTCGGACCAGGAGGGCTATCAGAGCAGCTCCAGCAGCAGCCACAGTGGCTCTGATTCCCCCACCTTGGACAACTCAAGACGCCTGCCCATTTTCAGCCGACTTTCCATCTCAGATGACTAAACCAGGGTAGGGAGGGACCCCCTGCCTACTCCACCCTGCCCATCCTTCTTCCCCTCACCTCCCTACCCATCTGATTCCCTACAACCCCTGCATTAACAAGGTTAAGCTCAACCCCTTCCCCCAGAACCTTGGAATGCCCCCCTCCCCCACCCCTAACCCTCCCCCCTAACATAAGGACAAGTCAATTTGTCAGTAGCTTCCTCTTTGAAACCCCCCTCTCCTCGATTTTATAGCCCACTTACCACGCATAACAGACAAGTCCCATATTTGTCAGTAGATGCCTTTTTCCCCCTCGGCTTAAGCCTTAAGTGCCAAATCACAAAAGAAAAAGCAGTAACAGTTTACAGAAGCAATTTAGTGCCTTGTAATCTAACTTTGTCACTGTGACTACATTACCTCTTCAGCGCCAGAGGGCAACCGTGGGCCTCCCAGAGCCTCTGCCCATGGGGAGGGGGAGGGGACCCAGAACCAGCAGCTCCCTCTACTGGCGGCCCAACTGCACCTTCCCTTACTTCAGCCTCCCACACACTTCCTCCTCCCTCTCCCCATAACCTTCACACCCCTTTCGGGAGAGTTGTTACCAGACTCGGGTTTTTGGGGAAACCTATCTTGACATTCAAAACCTTTTTCTTCCCGACCTGAACCTCTGTTGACTAATCTTGCCTGGGTTCGTGTAGGTCTACAGGAAGGAAGACTGAAAAAGTGGATGAAGATTGTGATATAAGTGGGACTTCGTGATTTAATTTTTTTCTTTTTTTTTCTTTTTTTTTTTTTTAAGTGGGGAGGATGGGGAAGCTAGATGGACTATGAGAGACTTGATTTTGGTGCTAAAGTTCCCCAATTCATATGTGACATCTTTAAACAAAAAAAAATAACAAAAAAATGAGAGAAAAGCTAAAAAAACATGTAAGGGGTGAGCAGTTAATGGTATTCATTCCACATACAATATCTGTGTAAAACGATTTCCTGTAGAAGTAGCTTTAATGGTTTTTGCTCTAGAATACCGTAGGTCTATCCATAGAGCACTCATGCCATGCTTTTTTCCCTCGGTTTTAAACTTCATATAACTTTCAGAAATTGGAGAGCAAAAATTTTGCTTGTCACGGCACATCAGTATAAAAAAGCTTATTAAACTTATCAAAACGTATTTATTGTCAAAACTATGCTTTTTTTTTGTTAATTTTGTTCATATTTATCGGGATGACAAATCCATAGAATATATTCTTTTATGTTAAATTATGATCTTCATATTAATCTTAAAATTTTGTGACGTGTCTTTTTCCTTTTTTTTCCCACAGTTTTAATATATTATTCTTCAACGACATTTTTTTGTAACTTTACACTTTTTTTGGTTATTTTATTTAAAAAAAATGAAAAATTAATTTAAAAAATGCAAAAAACTGTTGGATTATTTATTTTAGAAATTTCCCCCCTTTGTGTTGGACTGCAAATTGAGTTTCTTCTTCTTTAGGCCTTTTCACAGCTAGGACTGAGAATGTATGTCAAAGTTCTGTGACAGTACAGAAGGAAAACAACTTTTAGGTATGGCTTCTAAAAGGGAAAAAAAAAAAAAAACCCTTTGACTTCCACGTGCCCATCTCAGAACATTCCAACTGCAGATTTGAGGTTCTGGATTCCAGGTTTGGAGTTTCCAAGGTTAATGCAAACAGAACTGGCACACACATTAAGATGAATGTAATTATTATTCCTCTTGCTGGTCACTACCGTCGCTTTCTATTTCTTTCTTTGTGTGAATATATTTAAAAGAAAAAAAAACTTTTTGTAACGACTATTTGCAGTTTAAAAATCAAAAAACCCCATTTTTTTTCAAGAAAAACAAAAAACGAACAAAAAACAACAACAACAAAAAAAAGAAGTAAAAATAAGTCCACACTAAAGAACTGAAATGAAAAGGGAGATAAAAGTAAATGTTACAGGGGAGGAGTCAAGATGGCGGAGAAGTAGCAGACTGAGACTACTTCAGCTAGCCGGAGATCAGCTAGATAGCTTATGTAAAGATTGCAAACACCTGAAAATCCATCCGCAGATCGAAGAGAAGAAGAACAGCAATTCTGGAAACAGAAAAACAACCACTTTCTGAAAGGTAGAACCGGCAAAGAAGTGAATCCAAAGTGATGGGAAGATAGACCCCGGAGGGAGGGGCCGGCGCCTGGCAAGCGGTGGAGCAACAGCGCACAAAATCAGGACTTTTAAAAGTCTGTTCCACTGAGGGACATCGCTCCATAGGCTAAACCGGGGCGAAGCCCACGCGGGGTCAGTGTGGCCTCAGGTCCCGCAGGGTCACAGAAGGATCGGGGGTGTCTGAGTGTCGCAGAACTTGCGGGTATTGGAACGGGAAAGCCGGCTACAAAACAGAGCCAACAGTAAGCTCACAGCTCGGTGTTACCTTGAACCGGTTGCAGGCTCGGTGAGCTCAGAGCGCAGCTGAGGTCAGGCAGACGGGAGTAACTGGGCGCTGTTCTCTGAGGGCACACTGAGGAGTGGGGCCCTGGGCTCTCGGCTCCTCCGGGCCGGAGACCAGGAGGCCGCCATTTGTATTCCCGTCCTCCAGAACTCTATGGAAAGCGCTCAGGGAACAAAAGCTCCTGAAAGCAAACCCAAGCAGATTACTCACCCCGGCCGTGATAATGGCGGTGCAATTCCCCCTGGGGCAAAGACACATGAGAATCACTACACCAGGCCCCTCCCCCAGAAGATCAACAAGAAATCCAGCCGAGACCAAGTTCACCTACCAAGGAGTGCGGTTTCAATACCAAGGAGAGCAGCGGAATTCCAGAGGAGGAGAAAGCAAAGCACGGAACTCATGGCTTTTTCCCTGTGATTTTTTTTGAGTCTTGCAGTTAATTTAAATTTTTTTCTTTTTCATTTTTTGTTTTTTTTTTCTCACCTTCTGGTTAAATTTTTTTTAACTTTTACCTTTTTCTTTTTTAACGTTTTTTAACTAGTTTATCTAATATATATATTTTTTCTTTTTTATATTTTTCTTATTTGTTTTCTTTTTTAAAATTCTTTTCTTTTCTTTTTTTTTCTTTCTTCCTTTTTGAACCTCTTTTTACCCCCTTTCTCCCCCCTCACGATTTGGGATATCTTCTAATTTGGTTAAAGCATATTTTCCTGGGGTTGTTGCCACCCTTTTAGTATTTTCCTAGCTCCTTCATATACTCTTATCTGGACAAAATGACAAGACGGAAAAATTCAACACAAAAAAAAGAACAAGAGGCAGTACCGAAGGCTAGGGACCTAATCAATACAGACATTGGTAATATGTCAGATCTAGAGTTCAGAATGACAATTCTCAAGGTTCTAGCCGGGCTCGAAAAAGGCATGGAAGATAATAGAAAAATCCTCTCAAGAGATATAAAAGCCCTAACTGGAGAATTGAACGAAAATCTAACCAAGTTGAAATCAAAAAAGCTATTAATGAGGTGCAATCAAAAATGGAGGCTCACACTGCTAGGATAAACGAGGCAGAAGAAAGAATTAGTGATATAGAAGACCAAATGACAGAGAATAAAAAGCTGAGCAAAAGAGGGACAAGTAACTACTGGACCACGAGGGGAGAATTCGAGAGATAAGTGACACCATAAGATGAAACAACATTAGAATAATTGGGATTCCAGAAGAAGAAGAAAGAGAGAGGGGAGCAGAAGGTATACTGGAGAGAATTATTGGGGAGAATTTCCCCAATATGGCAAAGGGAACGAGCATCAAAATTCAGGAGGTTCAGAGAACACTGCTCAAAATCAATAAGAATAGGCCCACACCCCATCACCTAATAGTAAAATTTACAAGTCTCAGTGAAAAAGAGAAAATCCTGAAAGCAGCCTGGGAAAAGAAGTCTGTAACATACAATGGTAAAAATATTAGATTGGCAACTGACTTATCCACAGAGACCTGGCAGGTCAGAAAGAGCTGGGATGATATTTTCAGAGCACCAAACGATAAAAACATGCAGCCAAGAATACTATATCCAGCTAGGCTATCATTGAAAATAGAAGGAGAGATTAAAAGCTTCCAGGACTAAAAAAACTGAAAGAATTTGCAAACACCAAACCAGCTCTACAGGAAATATTGAAAGGGGTCCTCTAAGCAAAGAGAGAGCCTACAAGTGGTAGATCAGAAAGGAACAGAGACCATATACAGTAACAGTCACCTTACAGGCAATACAATGGCCCTAATTCATATCTCTCAATAGTTACCCTGAATGTGAATGGGCTAAATGCCCCTGTCAAAAGACACAGGGTATCAGAATGGATAAAAAAACAAAACCCATCTATATGTTGCCTCCAAGAAACTCATTTTAACCCCAAAGACACCTCCAGATTTAAAGTGAGGGAGTGGAAAATTTACCATGCTAATGGACATCAGAAGAAAGCAGGAGTGGCAATCCTTATATCAGATCAATTAGATTTTAAGCCAAAGACTATAATAAGAGAAGAGGAAGGACACTATATCATACTCAAAGGGTCTGTCCAACAAGAAGATCTAACAATTTTAAATATCTATGCCCCCAACGTGGGAATAGCCAACTATATAAACCAATTAATAACAAAATCAAAGAAACACATCAACAATAATACAATAATAGTAGGGGACTTTAACACTCCCCTCACTGAAATGGACAGATCAGCCAAGCAAAAGATCAGCAAGGAAATAAAGGTCTTAAACGACACACTGGACCAGATGGGCATCACAGATATATTCAGAATATTTCATCCCAAAGCAACAGAATACACATTCTTCTCTAGTGCACATGGAACATTCTCCAGAATAGATCAAATCCTCGGTCCTAAATCAGGACTCAACCGGTATCAAAAGATTGGCATCATTCCCTGCATATTTTCAGACCACAATGCTCTAAAGCTAGAACTCAACCACAAGAGGAAGTTTGGCAAGAATCCAAATACATGGAGACTAAACAGCATCCTTCTAAAGAATGAATGGGTCAACCGGGAAATTAAAGAAGAATTGAAAAAAATCATGGAAACAAATGATAATGAAAATACAACGGTTCAAAATCTGTGGGACACAACAAAGGCAGTCCTGAGAGGAAAATATATAGCGGTACAAGCCTTTCTCAAGAAACAAGAAAGGTCTCAGGTACACAACCTAACCCTACACCTAAAGGAGCTGGAGAAAGAACAAGAAAGAAACACTAAGCCCAGCAGGAGAAGAGAAATCATAAAGATCAGAGCATAAATCAATGAAATAGAAACCAAAAACACAATAGAACAAATCAACGAAACTAGGAGCTGGTTCCTTGAAGAATTAATAAAATTGATAAACCCCTGGCCCGACCTATCAAAATGAAAGAGAAAGGACCCAAATAAATAAAATCATGAATGAAAGAGGAGAGATCACAACTATCACCAAAGAAATACAAACAATTATAAGAACATACTATGCGCAACTCTACGTCAATAAATTTGACAATCTGGAAGAAATGGATGCATATAAACTAGAAACATATAAACTACCACAATTGAACCAGGAAGAAATAGAAGGCCTGAACAGACACATAACCAGTAAGGAGATTGAAACAGTCTTTAAAAATCTCCAAACAAACAAAAGCCCAGGGCCAGACGGCTTCCTGGGGGAATTCTACCAAACATTTAAAGAAGAACTAATTCCTATTCTCCTGAAACTGTTCAAAAAATTGAAATGGAAGGAATACTTCTAAACTCGTTTTATGAGGCCAGCATCACCTTGATCCCAAAACCAGACAAGGATCCCATCAAAAAAGAGAGCTATAGACCAATATCCTTGATGAACACAGATGTGAAAATACTCAACAAAATACTAGCCAATAGGATTCAACAGTACATTAAAAGGATTATTCACCTCGACCAAGTGGGATTTATTCCAGGGCTGCAGGGATGGTTCAACATCCGCAAATCAGTCAATGTGATACAACACGTCAATAAAAGAAAGAACAAGAACCATATGATACTCTCAATAGATGCTGAAAAAGCATTTGACAAAGTACAGCATCCCTTCCTCATCAAAACTCTTCAAAGTGTAGGGATAGAGGGCACATACCTCAATATCATCAAAGCCATCTATGAAAAACCCACCGCAAATATCATTCTCAATGGAGAAAAACTGAAAGCTTTTCCGCTAAGGTCAGGAACACGGCAGGGATGTCCATTATCACCACTGCTATTCAACAAAGTACAAGAGGTCCTAGCCTCAGCAATCAGACAACAAAAGGAAATTAAAGGCATCCAAATTGGCAAAGAAGAAGTCAAATTATAACTCTTCGCAGATGATATGATACTATATGTGGAAAACCCAAGAGACTCCACTCCAAAACTGCTAGAACTTATACAGGAATTCAGTAATGTGTCAGGATATAAAATCAATGCACAGAAATCAGTTGCATTTCTCTACACCAACAGCAAGACAGAAGAAAGTGAAATTAAGGAGTCAATCCCATTTACAATTGCACCCAAAGCCATAAGATACCTAGGAATAAACCTAACCAAAGAGGCACAGAATCTATACTCAGAAAACTATATAGTACTCATGAAAGAAATTGAGGAAGACACAAAGAAATGGAAAAATGTTCCATGCTCCTGGATTGGAAGAATAAATATTGTGAAAATGTCTATGCTACCTAAAGCAATCTACACATTTAATGCAATTCCTATCAAAGTACCATCCATCTTTTTCAAAGAAATGGAACAAATAATGCTAAAATTTATATGGAACCAGAAAAGACCTCGAATAGCCAAAGGGATATTGAAAAAGATAGCCAACGTTGGTGGCATCACAATCCCGGACTTCAACCTCTATTACAAAGCTGTCATCATCAAGACAGCATGGTACTGGCACAAAAACAGACACATAGATCAATGGAACAGAATAGAGAGCCCAGAAATAGACCCTCAACTCTATGGTCAACTCATCTTCGACAAAGCAGGAAAGAATGTCCAATGGAAAAAAGACAGCCTCTTCAATAAATGGTGCTGGGAAAATTGGACAGCCACATGCAGAAAAATGAAATTGTACCCTTTCCTTACACCACACACAAAAATAGACTCACAATGGATGAAGGACCTCAATGTGCGAAAGGAATCCTTCAAAATCCTTGAGGAGAATAGAGGCAGCAACCTCTTCGACCTCAGCCGCAGCAACATCTTCCTAGGAACAACGCCAAAGGCAAGGGAAGCAAGGGAAAAAAAATGAACTATTGGGATTTCATCAAGATCAAAAGCTTTTGCACGGCAAAGGAAACAGTTAACAAAATCCAAAGACAACTGACAGAATGGGAGAAGATATTTGCAAACGACATATCAGATAAAGGACTAGTGTCCAGAATCTATAAAGAACTTAGCAAACTCAACACCCAAAGAACAAATAATCCAATCAAGAAATGGGCAGAGGACATGAACAGACATTTTTGCAAAGAAGACATCCAGATGGCCAACAGACACATGAAAAAGTGCTCCATATCACTCGGCATCAGGGAAATACAAATCAAAACCACAATGAGATATCACCTCACATCAGTCAGAATGGCTAAAATCAACAAGTCAGGAAATGACAGATGCTGGCGAGGATGCGGAGAAAGGGGAACCCTCCGACACTGTTGGTGGGAATGCAAGGTGGTGCAACCACTCTGGAAAACAGCATGGAGGTTCCTCAAAATGTTGAAAATAGAACTGCCCTATGACCCAGCAATTGCACTACTGGGTATTTACCCTAAAGATACAAACGTAGTGATCCAAAGGGGCACGTGCACCCGAATGTTTATAGCAGCAATGTCCACAATAGCCGAACTATGGAAAGAACCTAGATTTCCATCAACAGATGAATGGATCTAGAATAAGTGGTATATATACACAATGGAATACTATGCAGCCATCAAAAGAAATGAAATCTTGCCATTTGCGACAACATGGATGGAACTAGAGCGTATCATGCTTAGCGAAATAAGTCAAGCAGAGAAAGACAACTATCATATGATCTTCCTGATATGAGGAAGTGGTGATGCAACATGGGGGCTTAAGTGGGTAGGAGAAGAATCAATGAAACAAGATGGGATTGGGAGGGAGACAAACCATAAGTGACTCAATCTCACAAAACAAACTGAGGGTTGCTGGGGGGAGGGAGGTTGGGAGAAGTGGGTTGGATTATGGACATTGGGGAGGGTATGTGCTTTGGTGAGTGCTGTGAAGTGTGTAAACCTGGTGATTCACAGACCTGTACTCCTGCGGATAAATATATATGTTTATAAAAAATAAAAAATTATTAAAAAAAAAAGGAAAAAAAAAGTCAATGTTTCAAATTGTCTCTTTTTTTGTTTAATCTGTTAATGGTATGCTGACGTATCATTGACTACTGACTGTCTGGGGGTAAATGTGTATACATACAACTATTTGTTCTTAGAAGATGTGTAGCACAGTGTATACAAATAATAATAAGCTCTACAATTTAAGTTCCATATAGCCTATTGATTTTCACAAAATGCTTTTGTTGATTCTTGCTGAACTCTTGTATCTGTAGCCAACATGTGGCTTCAATTCAACCATGATTTAACAAATAGATTTGTATCTCAGTCCACTAACTACTCCCAATAAATTTATTGATATCAGATCTGATATGTGATCTACTGTTATGGTATTTCTCATTAAATGTTATACTATTTGTTAAACTGAAACCACTTTTGGTGCCAGCACTAGACACAAAAATCTTACATTGTTTTTCGTTATTAACATCTTCACTATCAATCGAGGTCTAGACAATAAATGATACAATAAATCAGGTCCTGATTTGTAGCATTTGCCAATTTCTATGGTGTAAATGTTATCGCCTTGGCTGATTTGACTGCTGAGGCAGTGTCACTGAATGTGGAGTCGGGCACAGATAAGCAATAACACAGCACCATATGGTACATCCAGCATGGATACAACAGATGCAAACAACCTCAAATGTAGAGAGAAGAGTAAAATGAAGTTGAATAACTGGGGCGTGATAAGCTCTGAGTAGCATTTTTGTTTGTAATTTAATTATAAATGTGCAATTTAATTTCTAATAATGACTATTTTTTTAAGGTCCAGCCCACAAATTTCCTACAAATTTAGCAGTCTAGATCTAATGCACTATAGTTTCAGGAAGCCTGCTTTGATCATGACCTTTTACAGTAAATTCACTAGCCTTTGATCTCATTACTTATTTTTAAGGGCCAATCATTTCTCTCTTGTACTATTTTAACTTTTTTCATATTTTCTTCTCATTACCTTATTATTGGTTGTTTGGTGCACATATTTTTTTTTTCTTATTCAGTTCAGCACAGGTATCCTGTATCTGAAGCTCAAAATGAAAAAAAAATATATATATGTATATATATACATATATATATATATATTCAGTTTCCAAAGAAGCTACTTAAAACCAAAATTCTTTCTACACAAACAGAATGTAGTGGTATGTGAAGCCAGAAAAGTAATTAAGAGTAACCAGGTAATCATTATGAATTATCATATCAATTACATTCTCCTATATTTCAAATTATACATGAAAAAAGGAGGTGCTGAGAATATTTGTTATTAATAACATTAACTGTAATTTATTAAACACTATGTACTGGCCATTTATTAAGTATATATCTTCATCTCATTCTCACAGCAGATCTCGAAGTTAGGTATTTTATTTTACCATTTTGCCAAAGTATTTCAAATACATTAAGATTTTCCCTAAGTTTACATATCAAATCAGTAACAGAGCCAATATTTAAATAATGGTCCATCTGATCAAAAATCTATGCTTTTCATTACTTCACAACACAGCCTTCCTGTTATGTCATATGGACATACGGACATCTTACTGACACACCCAAGACCCTTCCTAATTTTTTATCCCAAGGAGCCTGAGTGGGATAAGGAGAAATGTGTATGAAGTGAAGGTTGAGAGGAGAGTGTAGGGGGGACAGAGGTTACTATGTCCTACCTGAAGCTGAGGTACCATGGATATAGGAAAACAAACAAATAAGTAAGTGACAAAGAAAATATAAACATAGATTGTGTCCTGGGTAAGGTATTACTTCTACCCCAGATGACAAACCCTTAATGGATGGTCAGTTATATGTATGAGTGAAGAAGAGGGCACGAGGGTCAGCAAGGAATAATGCAAGAAAGAAAAAATACAAATTTAAATTTAAGAGCAACGAGTGAAAAGGCAAGTTGTTTGGATAAACTCAGTACCTATTTTATGTCCAAAGTGTCCATTCTGAGTGACCAAGCTCCACCTCCTGGGTTTTAACAGGATGGAGGTATTGCATTGCTTCCTTATGGATCAAAGAGCAGCATATTTGGATACTCAGCCCTCTGGGGTAAAGGAAGCCATGAGCAATAATTGTTTTCTTCTCGCAGTTGCATCAATTCCAATAGTGGAGAGGAAGGTAGGGAGTGGTAGAGTAAAATACGTAGGTAGGGTCAGTGGAAAGAGGTAAAATACATTTGAGGAATCATGACAACACCTCAAGAAAATAGCAATGATTTACTTTCAATTCTTGAGAAATCAGTGGAGTTCTTCTTTGTCAATTTCCAAATTATTATATATATATATATATATATATATATATATATATATATGATATTAAGGTAATTCCAAAATAAATCTACTCAGAAATTTCTTTCTCTAAAGACTCCATAGAATTGGAAACTATCAGAGGTAATTAGTAGAATGAAGAGAGGAAGAGGGGAAGAGAAATCGGAAGAGACACAAATGGAACAAATGTGGAGAGGTCTACAAACAAGCATCTGGTATGAATCATATGCCAAAAACTACACTGTTCTAGTGTCCATGAAAATGAGCTGCTTGGATCCCCTGTAGTGGGGAGCATAGTTAACTAGCAACCACAACAGATGCCCCTAAGGTTCGGCCACTATGTTCACATGAAGCTCACACATTCCACATGTTACTTCTAAGCAGTGTCTGAGCAGAGTGTGGTTCCTACTACAGACCAATCTTGAGTAGACACAGAATTCATCTAGCAGAAACCTCTGTTTCAAGAACTCCCCATTGACTTGAATGTATCTGCCATGGAACTGTGCTCTAGTTCCACATTCATCTTACCCAACCCTCCTCCCTTTCCTCCTCATACAGATTTCATAGCTGCATCTACGTGTGACACACTCACCACCTCCATCACTCCTCTACCCCTCGAATAAGCTTCTTATATGTCTAATTTATTCTTGGCGTCTGCTTTTTGGAAGTCATTAAAAATTGTCATTGAGTGTTTCATGTATGTTATCTCATTCAATAATCCCAAATTCCTAAAAAGATAAGAATAATCCATTTTTAGGAAATTCTCCAAGATTTTTCTATAATTACAATACACAACCCGAGCAATAGAACTGCCTCTTGTCAAAACACTCTTTTCATCTTTTCTTTCTGTCTAGTAGTTTTGCATCTAATAGCAAAGAAAGCCCAGAGTTAAAAAAAACAAACAAAAAAAAAAACAAAAAAAAACCACAAAAACTGAAAAGTATGTCTAAAGGAACTAAAAATATATACACATACCAAAATTATTTTCAGTGATTCAAATGTCAACTTAGCATTCAACAATTAGATATATAGCAATCTACATTGTTATATAGCACTCTACATTGTTAAACTAAGCCTATAATTGTTCAATCACATCTCACTTAAAGAATAGGCAGCAGATTTGGGGTACTTCACACATATTCTCATTGTTGTTTGTATATTTATATGTTCTCTGAGAGAATGATATCTACTCTTACAACTCTTAAAAAAAAATATGATCCACAAAAATAGATCCTTGCAAATAGTTGTGAGAATGGATTCATCAAATAGAGCTTTCTTGTTTGGTATCTCTGGGTAATTAATTCATAACTGGTTTCTGGCAAATGAAATCTATGTTTATTTTGGTTTTGTATTTGAATCCAAAGATTTGTTCTTTCTCCTGCAAGTTGATGATGCATTGAAGTAGAAGTACCCTCTTAACTATGAGAAAGGCATGTCCAGTGAATCTCAGACTAGTGAGCCAGTAAAGAGAGAAGTGAATACTTACATCTGGTCAGGATCACGGTTGGGGAATTCAGGATGGCCGGAGCAGCAATACTAAAAAGAAGGGACTCTATGCTATGTTCAAAGTGATTTCTCCTTATGCTCTGTTTAATACAAGCAATCAGATTATTGTCATTCAAATGATAAGTGCTGTAACAGCAATAACAACAAATCATGGGATGATATAGACAAGAAATATCCAGATGAGGGAACAGGCAAGAATTTCCTAGAATGGATAATACTTGAGCTGTGTTTTGAAAGGTGATTAAGAGTGAAGAAGTCTAGAATACGATGATGGTTAAATAGAGCACTGGGCTGCAGCCATGGGTTTGTGGGTATATTCAGAATCAATTTCCAGATTTTTACGAAGTTAATGAAGTTTGAATTTCATCAAAAATAGAAAGTGGGACATGCATTATCTTTGGTACCTCTCTTAGAGACTTTTATTTTGGACAAGTTTTCTCTTATCCTGGTCTTCCTGTGGTTTGTTTCTGCTCTTGGTGTCCTCATCGGTAATAGTCAACTCTCCTAAAGGACTTGCACTGAACTCTCCCTGGCTTGGTCAGTCCAGATGGTTTTGGGGACACTCCTGGCTCATTTTGGTCTCATTGGAGACCCACTTGTAGTGGGTGTAACTGTTTGAAGTCCAAAAGTAATGTATGTCTCAATGGCGGCACATGGATCCTGCTGCGCGAATCTATAAGGAAATGGGTTTAAGCATTATCTGACACCTAGAGATCAGTGCTATGTTCTCACAAAAGGGCTTTTCTTATCACTACGATAAGAACTAAAGCTGAGCATATTTGTGTCTTAAACAGATCTTCCTTTCTTCCTTTCTTCCTTCTCCTTCTCCTTCTCCTTCTTCTTTCTTTTTAACTTCCTCATCAGACTATAGTTACCACACCTGGGTATCATTGTCAGTGGAGAAATCAATTTTAGAATTTTTTCAGTTCAAGTGACAATGGGAAAGGTTATGTAGTAAAAAAAAATATGGTTTGCCTTTTGTTTGCTGTATCTCAGCAGGATATCTGTTTCAGGTAAGAAATTGTGTATTATATACAGATTATGTAAGAAGGGAAATAAATAATGCATATTTTTTAGTCTGGTTGACTCATTTTATTGTTTGTTTTTGTTTTTTTGTTTTTTGTTTTCTTGATTTTTTACAAAATGAAGAACAAAAAAAAAGCATTCCAGTATCATACTGGAAAGTATCTATACATAAATAGATAAATGAATTTATGTATCTAATTAGAATGACTCCATTCATCTGACAGCAGTGATTTCTTGGTTTCAAGTAGGGACATAATTACCAAGAAGTCTCCACCTTCTTTATTTATTTATTCTTTTCATTTCAAGCATTAACCTATTCTTAAAATTCTCATATCTATTTCATATATAAATGGGAAATGCCTATGAGGTGTTAACATTCTCTCTTTCCTTTGAGGACATTACAGAAATAAATTATAATATCTCATCGATTTGATAATAGCCATTCTTACGGGTATGAGGTAATATCTCACTGAGGCTTTGGTTTCTATTCCTATGATGTCAGGCATATTTTTATGTGCCTATTATCATTTTATGTCTTACTGAGAAAAATGACTATTCATTTCCTCTGGCCATTTTTTAGGCAGACTTTTTGTGTGTTTTTGTTATTAAGTTGTATGAGTTCTTTATATATTCTGCATATTAGCATCATATGAGATATATGGTTTGCAAATATTTTCTTCTATTCCATAGGTTACCTTTTCATTTTGTTGATTGTTCTTTGGCTGTGCAGAAACTTTTTAGTTTGGTATAGCCTTCACTTGTCAATCTTTTGCTTTTTTGCTTGTGTTTTAATTGTCATAGCCCAACTCTTATTGCCAAGGCCAAAGTCAAGGAACTTTTCTCCTATGTTCTCTTCGACGAGTTTTATGCTTTTAGATCTTATATTTAAGCCTGTACACCATTTCAAGTTAATTTCTGTAAGTGTAGGATAGGGGCCCAGTTTCATTTTTTCTCTGCATGTGGTTATACATATTTCCCAACATCATTTATTAAAGAGGTTATCTTCTCTTCATTGAACATTTTGGCTCCCTTTTCAAGTATCAATTGACCATATGTGTGGTGGTTTATTTCTGGACTCACAATTTTGTTCTGTTGCACTATTTATTTGCCTTTATGCAAGCACAATTTTTGATTACCATAGCTTTGTAGCACAGTTTAGAACCAGAAAATGTGATGGTTTCAACTTAATCTTTGTCAAGGTTGTTTTGCTTATTTAGCATCTCTTTTGGTTCCATGCAAAGTGTTTTTTCCTGTTCATCCTGATACTCTATGCCTTTGACTAAAGAATTTAATCTACTTACATTTAGAATAATGATTGATATGCAAGAGCTTCTTAATGCCATCTTCCAGTTGTTTTCTGGATGTTTTATAGTTCCACTGTGACTTTTTTTCCTTTCTTTTTGCTGCTTTTTTGAATTGGTGACTTTCCATGGTAGAATATTCTGATGCCCCCCCCCCCTTTTTTTTTACTTTTTGTGAATCCGCTATAGGATTTTGCTTTCTACTTACTATGAGGCTTACATAAACCATTTTATAGGTATGACAACCTGTTTTATACTGAAATCAGATTAACTTCAATCACATACAAAATTCTACCCCTTCACTCCTTTATTTTAGGTTTTTAATGTCATAATTCAGTTCTTTTTCTATTGCACATTAATTAACAAACAGTAGCTATAACTATTTTTAATATTCTTTCCCTTTAATTTTTATACTATTGTTAAGAGATTAAGAAATCATTTTATTACAGAATCAGAGTTTCCAAATATGGCTAAATAATCACCTTTACCAATGTGTTGTGTATTTTCATTTAAGTAAATGATATCTTCTCATTTCAGCTTGAAGAGATCCTTTCTGTATTTCTTTTAAGTCAGGTCTAGTGATGATGAACTCCCTCAGCTTTTATTTGTCTGATAAAATGTTTATTTCTCCTGAATTTCTGATGAGTGACTTTGCAGGATAGGGTATTCTTGCTTGGCATTTTTTTTTTTCTTTTCAGCACTTTGACTAAATATTCCCACTTCCAGCTGGACTTTAGGGTTTCTGCTGAGAAATCCACCAAAAACCCAATAGTGTTTCCTTATTCATTACAATGTTTTTGTTTTTGTTGTTGTCTGTTTTTTCTTTTGCTGAGTTTAATCTCTTTTATTCTTTACTTTTTGACAACTTTATTATAATGTGTTGGAGAAGATCATTTAGGTTGAAGTATTGAGATGGTCTATTAACTTCAAGTGTTTGAATGTCCAGGTCACTTCTTAGGTTTGGGAAGTTTTCAGACATTTCTTTAAATAAACTGTATCATTGTTCCTCACTTCTCCAGGATTAGTAATAATTTTAATATTGGGTTTTTTGATGTCCCATACATCACATAGTCTTTTTTTTTGTTCTTTTTCATTATTTTTCATTTTGTTGTCTGTTGAATAGATTATTCCAAAGTTACTATCCTCTGGGTCATTGATTCTATCTTCAGGTTGGCCTATTATGCTGTTGATGCATTCTTTAAGCTCTCATTTATTTTTCTCTTATTTCCATTGAATTATTTTTCTCTGCTTTTTTAATAGATCACTGAATTTCTTCAAAACACTACTCCGAATTATTTATTGGATAAGTCACAGATCTCCAAGTATTGGGTATGGTTATTAAATGATTATTGTGATCTTTTGGTGATGTTATGTTTCTTTAACTCTCTATATCTCTTGGAGCTCTGCATTGCTGTGTTTTGCATTTAAAGTAGCAGTTATGGGGTACCTGGGTGGCACAATCAGTTAAGCATCTGACTCTTGGTTTCAGCTCATTTTGTGATCTCAGAGTCCTGATACTGATCTGCATGTCAAGTTCTGCCCTTATTGTGGAATCTGATTTAGTTTCTTTCTCCCTCTTCCCCTGCTTCTCCCCCACCAACTCTTGTTCTCTATCTATCTAAAATAAATTTTAAAGATTTTTTTTTATTTTATTTATTTGTCATAGAGAGAGAAGCGAGAACAAGCACAGGCAGACAGAGTGGTAGGCAGAGGCAGAGGGAGAAGCAGGCTCCCTGCCAAGCAAAAAGCCCGATGTGGGACTCGATCCCAGGACGCTGGGATCATGACCTGAGCCGAAGGCAGCCACTTAACCAACTGAGCCACCCAGGCGTCCCTAAAATAAATTTTAAAAATCTTTAAAAAATAAATAGTGTAGCAGTTAGTTCCTCCAGGATATACCAGCTAACTTCAGGTGTGATATGTATTTTTTTTTTTTTTTTTTTTTTTACTGTTTTGGCTTCAGAGCCTGAGATTTCTCCAGTTCAATATATCTGCTTCATACTTTTCATACTTTCATACTTTTCATACTTTCATACTTTTTGCTCCCTCTTTTGGCAGAATTCTTAAACTTTTATATCTTCTCTCTATTTTACAAGACATCAGACCATCTGCTGGAAACCTCTTTTTTATTTTCCTTAAGGTGACACTATAAGTCACAACTGTGATTTCTCTTTTGCCTGTAGACTCTGGGCTATATTCTGTGCCGACTTCCTATTTACCTGAGCTCATTCTTGTCTCCATCCTCAGGAGCATACACAAAGAACCAACCACAAAGTAAAAAGATGTGTGGATTTGGCACTTGGGGTGTTAAAGAATGTGGCAACTGGTGAGGTTGGGTGATGTTTTCCCAGGACCTGGGGGTGGGTTTCCTGCTGTCATCAGGAATCACTTCTCTTTAATGCTTCTGAGAGTCTATCTGCTTGTCTCTCATTCTTTTCTCTAGTCATGGAGGTTCTATTAGACAAAATGTGTTTCTTTAGCAGTGCCCTCCATAACTCGAGAAGCCAGACATTCACTTCTCTCCCTTTCTTCCACTGGAAAGTTTGTCTACATCCTCTCCACCCCAAGTGTGTCCTTTTGGGATGAAGTCTGATGCTGGCAAAGTTCCTCTTATGCTCTTCATTGTGTTCAAATCTGTTTTGTTTTGTTTTTTTTTTTTCTTCAATAAAGTGCTAAATCTTCTCTGAGAACCTGAATTTCTAAAGGCCTCTTGTTTGTGGGTGTCCACCTCAGTTGGCATTCTCCAAGAGCTTCTAGATAGTGATGGAGAGAGGCTGAAGCCAGCTCATAGGTTCCTGCCATTTCCATAACCTATTTTGCGGTTGGTTTACCTATTACCTGATACAAAGGTGGGTGAGATTCCTCCTGGGTTGCTTTGCATACTGTTCTGAGCCCCGCAACTCTCAAAGAAGGAGTTTTGTCTGTAGATGAGTGCTGAATTTTATTTTTCAAAGGCACGACAAATGAGGAATATCTTATGCCACCATGATGCTGGCATCGATTCTGTTGAAACACTCTTAACAGACTTGAAGCAAAGATTTTTAAGGTAACAGTATTTGGTCTGTAGGAGTTGATCTAAATATGGGGTTCATCTACATATTCTTTCATACTTTTGTGAATAATTTGTTTATTGCCCTCTGAATTCTCTGCCTCTTTTATTTGCTGAGGACACACACAGAGACACACAATATCATAGTCCCTGACTTCAAGGATTTCAAACTTTCTTACAACTGGTTTATAAACAAGTAATTTCCACAGTGTGATGGTCCGTATTGTCCTTGGATGTAGAAATTTCAAAAAACAACCTATTCATTCTAACAACCAAACTAAGATGGATATAACAAAACTGATTTTGGGAAAAAAATAAAACAACAACAACAACAACAACAACAACAAAAACCTGTTCTATTTTAAGGATAAAAAGAAACTCCCAAGACCAAGGTCTAGAAAAGTAATATCTTTATTGAGAGAAGTGACTTACTACTGCTTTTACTCATGTGGAAATGTGTGACAAGATAATTTCTGTAAAAAGTTAAGGAGAAACCAGTACAGTTTTAAATAAACTTTAAGCAGCCCTGTGAACACTGGCATGACAGATTAAGATCCTAAGGAGCTGCAAGACACTGATCATGTCTTTACACCCCCACCACTTTTTTTACATTGTAACTAAATGATCACTGGCAAGATACATGACAGATTACTCATTAAAAAGTAAAAAAAGAAAAAAAAGAAAGAAAAACTGGGGAGCTGAGAAAATCATCTTCATAACTGTGGGTTTTAGATGCCACTTCTGAAAAGGGGCAGAGGTGGGGGAGAGAAACTCCCCCCAAGTAACTTAAGGCTTTTTAAAAGGAGAATGGGGTCTTCCTCAGAACCCAGACCTAAAGTATGAGGGATTAAAGAGTTTTCCCAAGACTCATAAACTTGGGGATAGAATCTGAAAACAAAGAGAACTGCCAAGTGCTTCAGAATTAAAAAGATGAGCTGTAAACCTGAGAGACATATTTCATGGTTCAAAAAGTTGGTGTTTCAACTTTGAGGTTAAAGACTATCTCAGAAATATGGACAGTGTTCAGTCACCTGTCTTTGTAAAAGAGAACATCCTGACCTCACATTCAAAGTCTTTGAAGCTAATGTGAAATATATCAAGTCAACATTGTAACAATTCCAAACTACAGACCTACCCAAACTACAGTTTAGGTTCCTGAACTGTTTCCACTTCAGTGGCATGGTATAAGAAAGAGAATATTATTTCTTCTTCTTCTTCCTTTTTTTCTTTTTTTTAACTTTGTCTTTCTTTTTTTTTTTTTTTTAAGACTTTATTTATTTATTTGACACACACACACACACACACACACACAGGAGCACAAGCAAGGGGAGATGCAGACCAATGGAGAGGAAGAAACAGGCTCTACACTGAGGAAAGAGCCTAATGGGGGGCTCAATCCCAGGACTCTGGGATCATGACCTGAGCTGGAGGCAGACTCTTAAGTGACTGAGCCACCCAGGTGCCTCAAGAATATTATTTCTTGGCTCAGTGGGTTAAAGCCTCTGCCTTTGGCTCAGGTCATGATCCCAGAGTCCTAGGATCGAGCTCCACATTGGGCTCTCTGCTCAGTGGGGACCCTGCTTCCTCCCCTCTCTCTGCCTGCTTCTCTGCCTACTTGTGATCTCTGTCAAATAAATAAATAAATAAATAAAATAAAGTTTTTAGGAAAATCCACATTTTGGGGCATAAAATCTGAAGACCAGTAGAAGTGTACTATATTTATATAAATATAAAAGCCACTGCAAAAACCATGTATATCAGTTCATAGATACATATATACATGTCTACATGAACATTTACTAAGTTTTGTTAAAAGTCTTCACTTTTAAGGTAGAATATTAACAACATGTTGTGGAGTTGATGGTATATGTTTAAAATATAAGACTAGAAAAACACAAAGGATGGAGGAGATAGCGTTTAAATGCCTGATATTAAGCGTTTTAAAATATTATAGTTGACATACAATGGTATGTTAATTTCAGGTGTATAATAAAGTGATTCATCACTTCCACACAACACCCAGTGCTCATCATGGCAGGTGCCCTCCTTAATCCCCATCACCTAATTCCCCCTCCCCCACCCACCTCCCCTCTGGCAACCAACAATTTGTTTTCTATAGTTAAGAGTCTGTTTTTTGGTTTGTCTTTTTTCCCCTTTGTTCATTTGATTTCTTAAGTTCCACATATGAATGAAAGCATATGGTATTTGTCTTTCTCATATAGAGTTATTTCACGTAATGTGGTACCCTCTAGATCCATCCATGTTGTTGCAATTGGCAAGATTTTTTTTCTTTTAAAGATTTTACTTATTTATTTGAGAGAGAGAGAGAGAAAGAGTGGAAGTGGGTCAGAAGAAGAGGGAGAAATGGACTCCCTGTTGAGCAGGGAGCCCTAAAGGAAGCAGGGTTCAATCCCAGGACCCTGGGATCATGACCTAAGCTAAAGACAGATGCTTAACCGACTGAGCTACCCAGGAGTCTCCCTATTTCTTTTCATATAGATACATGTGCCTGTGTTCAAGAATTTTTATGGTTTCAGGTCTCACATTCAGTCTTCAATCCATTTTGAATTTATTTTTGTGTATTGTGTGAGAACGTGGTCCAGTTACATTCTCTTGCATGTAGCTGTCCAATTTTCCCAACAACATTTGTTAAACAAACTGTCTTTTTCCCATTGCATATTCTTGCCTCCTTTGTTGACTAATTGACCATATAATCATGGGTTTATTTTTGGGATCTCTATTCTGTTCCCTTGATTTTTCTATTGATTTTTTATACCAGTATTTATTATTTTGATAGCTACAGTTTTATAAATATATCTTGACATCAGAGACTGTGATATTTCTAGTGTTGTCCTTCTTCAAGATTATTTGGCTATTCAGGATCTTTTGGGGTTCCATACAAATTTTAAGATTATTTGTCTGTAGATTACCTTGAATAGTATCCACATTTTAACACAATTTTTCTTCCAACCCATGAGCATGGACTGTCTTTCCATTTGTTTATGTTTTCTGCAATTTCTTTCATCCATAGAAGAATGTGAGGGCAGAATGTGTGATAAGTAAGCTAGGTGGAAAGCGTTGGTGCTGTGCTGGTTCCCACAATTGTCCATTTATCTAGATTGGGAGATGAAAAGAAGTGGGAAAAGAAGTGGTGCCCATCCCAAAGATCCTTTCCCTTCCAGCACATGCTCTGAGATTAGTAAATAAATCTTCCTCTATAGCCCAGGCATTTTTCAAACTGCTGATGCTATCCTGTGTCTCAGGGGAACTGTTAGTCATGCAGTCTCTTTAGGAGCAGGGACTCCACCCTCTTGGTTCCCCAGAATTGATACTGCTGATTTTTAGAGTTCCAGATGTTAAGCACCACTTATTGTTATGCCTCATTGGTTTTCAAAGCCAAATGTTATGGAGATTAATCTCCTGCATGTGGGTTTCCCATGCCTGGAATGCCTGCTGTGTTGGTCTGCTCTTCTCTCCTCTCTGCACTTACCCTGTTCTTTCCTCCTATAGACAGTCCTGCAAGTCCGCTTGGCTCCTGACCAATGTGTCTGCCTTCCTACTCTCTTTGAGGTGGCATCTTCTTTACATTTAGCTATGGTGAGTCTGTTCTGCCAGTGTTTTGGTCATTTTCTGGTCTATTTATACTGATATGGCTGTAATCTAGTTTTACCTGTGGAACTAGGTGAGTCTCGGATCCTCCAACTCTGCTGTTTTCCTCAGAAGTCTAAATACCTGATATTAAGCTTTTGATTGTCAAGGCATCCATTTCAAAAGATATTCATCTTGAATAAACATATAGCCAGCTATATGACTGGAAAAGCATCCAGATAAGGAACAAGATCATCTATACCTACTAAATTCCTCTTTCAGAAACCTTTGAATCACCTAGATAACTGATCTCTTGAATGACACTGTCATTCTCCTATACCCTATTTCCTCTATTATGTTTTTAATTGTCCAATAATGAGTGATTTTGAAACTTTAGACACCCCACACTTGTACTCTAATAAAAGCAGAGCCTCAGGTCCACGCTCAGTCTCTATCTCTTCACCTGCTACCTCACTGTAGTCCCTGAGCCTTCTGTGTTCCCCTCAAGACCTATCAGTAGAAAATCTTGTTCCTCAAAGTTCTCTGATTTTTTTTGCTGAACTATGTTCTGTGATCCTAATAAGAACCACAAGGAATAATTTTAGTTAATTAAATTTTATATAACCAGATGTGGCTAGTGACAACAGTCTTAGAGAATCCATCAAAAAAGAATCATTAAAATATGAGATGCATCGTTAATTCACCTGGTAGAAGAAAGAGAAGGAAAAATGGCAACCAAAAACATAAAGAACCATAAACATAAAGACTAAAGGTTTACCAGAAAGTAGAAATAAGTTTAATCACCTGTATATATGCATTAAATATGAGCTGACTAGACATTCCTATAAAAAGACAGATATTGTCATATTGGATTTAAAAAAACGCAAGATTTGACTACATGCTCTTTATAAGAAACACACTTTAATTGTAAATACAGACACAGATAGAAAGTAAAAAGGTGGAAGCATATACTGTGAAAGCACTAAAGATAAGCGGAAGATGCTATGTTTATATCAGTCTAATTCAACTTGAGGCCAGAGGAAAGTAATAGAAAGAAGGATTTATTAATATCTATGAAAGAAAAAGTTCATAAGAAGACTTTTTTTGAATGCATATACACCTAACAAAGTGAATGAAGCAAGATCTAATAAAAAATAAAAGAAGACATATAAGCAAATCTACTATTAAAACTGGCGGCTTAAGATTTCTCTCAGTAATTGAGAGAACACATAGAGGGAAATCCAGAAAGAATATAGGACGCATGAAAAATTATGAATCTACTTTTTCTACTTGATATTTCTAGAACACTCCTGTGGACAGAATTATGTCCCCTCGAAATTCATATGTTGAAGCCTTAACCTCTAATATGACTGTATTTGGAGATCAATGTTTTAGGGAAGCAATTAAGGTAAAAGAAGTAGTAAAGGTAGGACCCTAATCTAGCAAGACTGAAGTTTTTATAAGGAGATGAAATTTGGACACAAACCTGAAGGAAGACCATGTAAAGATGTCAGCTATACCTGACAAGAGCTCGATCTGGGATGTTCAGGCTACCGACCACTGTGAAAGATGAATTTTCTGTTGTTAAAGCCACTCAGTCTGTGGTACTTGGTTTTGCAGTCTACCAAACTAATACAAACGCTATACGAAAAATAGCAAAACTTGTATGGTCTGTAAGTAGACATGGAACATTCACTGAGATACACATATTCTAAGTCAAGAAGCAAAACTTACAAATTTAGACTGATTGAAATCCCAAAATATTTAATTAAACAACCCACATCTATATAACACATGGGTTAAAGAAGAGGTATCCAGGGGTATTAAAATTTTTCTGAATTGAAGAAAATAAAATACGTCATATCAATATTTATGAGATGCAGCTAAGAGAGCTGAAGTAGGGAAATTTATATCATTAAATGTATACCATTATTTTCAACAGTAGTTTTAAATTAAGATTTGGACTGACGAAACTTAAAAAGAAGGAGGAAATAAAACCTAAAACTAGAAGAAAAATAAGAACGAAAATCAATGAAATTGAGAATAGAATAGAAATTGAGAATAGAAATTTAGAAGAAAAAATACATAATATTATTGAGAGCAAAAGCTAGTACTTTGAGGAGATCACTAAAATTAATAACTCTAGCCTGATACAATAATAAAAAAGAGCAGTCACGGAATATGGATATCAAAAATGATAAAGGAGCATCACTAGTACAAAATTACATAGAAGGAGAGTCAGATATTAATACAGAAAAGAACATGCACATTTTCAGGCCCAGAAGATTTCTTTGGGCAATTTTATTAAAAATTTATGGATGAAATAATGCCAATATACACAATATTTTCTAGAATACAGATGAATATTCTGATACTTAGAGTAGATGATGATAATTCTTTATGAGAAAAGATGCAAAATCCTTAACAAAATATTAGCAAATTTTATCTAACTCTGTATAAAAATGTATAATGGTTTCTGACTCAATGGCAAAGTTAATTTGACTCTGAAAAATCAATGAATGATGTGCTAAAACCAACATATACCATATCCTGAGCCATAAAGCAAGTCTTGACCAATGTAAAAGAATTGAAATTGCACAACATGTGTTTTATGACAATAATAGAATCTAGAAACTAGGAAACAATAACAGAAAGACAACATATTTAGAAAGAATAATTAAAAGTATCTCTATTTGTAGATGGCAAGATATGATTATGCATATGGAAAAGCCCAAGAAATCTAATAAATAAATAAATAAATAAATAAATAAATCCTCCTGGGATTGATATATATGTTAAGCAATGGTATGTGACAGAAGATTAACACAGAAAATCAATCACAATTCTATATACCAAAAATACATATAGGGTCACCAAAATTGAAAACACATTATCGGGGGTGCCTGGGTGGCTTTGGTTAAGCATCCAACTCTTGATTTTAACTCAGGTCATGATCTCATGAGATCACGCCCAGTGTGGTGTTGAGTGTGGAGCCTGCTTAAGCAACTAAAGAATTGTCAGCTGTGGGGCACCTGGGTGGCTCAGTCTGTGAAGCATCTGCCTTCAGCAGAGGTCATAATCCTACTAGGGTCCTAGGAGTCTGTTTCTCCCTTTCCCTCCATCTCTCCCCTCTACTCATTCTCTCTCCCTTGCTCTCTTTCTCAAGTAAGTAAATAAACAAAACTTTAAAAGAATAAATAACATCAAAAACAATGAGATCCTTCCAGATAAACATAACAAGATATTTAGAAAACCAGACAACTATAAATTTTTTTGAGAGAAATTATATAAATGGTGAGATACAATATGCTCAGGAACAGGGAGACTGAAATTGTTATGTGTTCATACTCTAAATTGACCTGTAACCTTAACTGAATCCCTGTTAAAATTCCAACAAACTTTTTTTTTGATAAATTCTAAAATTTATTTAGAAAGGCCAACATATCAACTATCAGAAACAATCTTCAATACAAAGAACAAAGTTGGAAGATTTACATTACTTGATTTCAAAACTTACTGTAAGGCTGTAATAATCAAACTTTTGACATTGGTATGATGGACAAATATGTCATTCTAAGAGAATAAAATGCCCAGAAAATACATTCATACATATATAGGTAATTCATTTTTTTTATGGGGAAATGATACTTCATTATTCAAGAATCCATATCTTTGTGGAAAAATTTGACAAAGTAATTAATTTGTCTTTCTCTAACCCAAGCACTCCCTCTGGGCAAATCCCCCGTGCACTCTAAATTCCTGTCTTTTTTTTTTTAATTAATTTTTTATTTTTTATAAACATATATTTATATCCCCAGGGGTACAGGTCTGTGAATCACCAGGTTTACACACTTCACAGCACTCACCAAAGCACATACCCTCCCCAATGTCCATAATCCTACCACCTTCCCCCTTCTCCCAAACCCACTCCCCCCAGCAACCCTCAGTTTGTTTTGTGAGATTAAGAGTCACTTATGGTTTGTCTCCCTCCCAATCCCATCTTGTTTCATTTATTCTTCTCCTACCCACTTAAGCCCCCATGTTGCATCACCACTTCCTCATATCAGGGAGATCATATGATAGTTGTCTTTCTCTGCTTGACTTATTTCGCTAAGCATGATACGCTCTAGTTCCATCCATGTTGTCGCAAATGGCAAGATTTCATTTCTGTTGATGGCTGCATAGTATTCCATTATGTATATATACCACATCTTCTTGATCCATTCATCTGTTGATGGACATCTAGGTTCTTTCCATAGTTTGGCTATTGTGGACATAGCTACTATAAACATTCGGGTGTATGTGCCCCTTTGGATCACTACATTTGTATCTTTAGGGTAAATACCCAATAGTGCAATTGCTGGGTCATAGGGCAGTTCTATTTTCAACATTTTGAGGAACCTCCAGCTGTTTTCCAGAGTGGCTGCACCAGCTTGCATTCCCACCAACAGTCTAGGAGGGTTCCCCTCTCTCCGCATCCTCGCCAGCATCTGTCATTTCCTGACTTGTTGATTTTAGCCATTCTGACTGGTGTGAGGTGATATCTCATTGTGGTTTTGATTTGTATTTCCCTGATGCTGAGTGATATGGAGCACTTTTCCATGTGTCTGTTGGCCATCTGGATGTCTTCTTTGCAGAAATGTCTGTTCATGTCCTCTGCCCATTTCTTGATTGGATTATTTGTTCTTTGGGTGTTGAGTTTGCTAAGTTCTTTATAGATTCTGGACACTAGTCCTTTATCTGATATGTTGTTTGCAAATATCTTCTCCCATTCTGTCAGTTGTCTTTTGATTTTGTTAACTGTTTCCTTTGCTGTGCAAAAGCTTTTGATATTGATGAAATCCCAATAGTTCATTGTTTCCCTTGCTTCCCTTGCCTTTGGCGTTGTTCCTAGGAAGATGTTGCTGCGGCTGAGGTCGAAGAGGTTGCTGCCTCTATTCTCCTCAAGGATTTTGAAGGATTCCTTTCGCACATTGAGGTCCTTCATCCATTGTGAGTCTATTTTTGTGTGTGGTGTAGGGAAAGGGTACAATTTCATTTTTCTGCATGTGGCTGTCCAATTTTCCCAGCACCATTTATTGAAGAGGCTGTCTTTTTTCCATTGGACATTCTTTCCTGCTTTGTCGAAGATGAGTTGACCATAGAGTTGAGGGTCTATTTCTGGGCTCTCTATTCTGTTCCATTGATCTATGTGTCTGTTTTTGTGCCAGTACCATGCTGTCTTGATGATGACAGCTTTGTAATAGAGGTTGAAGTCCGGGATTGTGATGCCACGAAAGTTGGCTTTCTTTTTCAATATCCCTTTGGCTATTCGAGGTCTTTTCTGGTTCCATATAAATTTTAGCATTATTTGTTCCATTTCTTTGAAAAAGATGGATGGTACTTTGATAGGAATTGCATTAAATGTGTAGATTGCTTTAGGTAGCATAGACATTTTCACAATATTTATTCTTCCAATCCAGGAGCATGGAACATTTTTCCATTTCTTTGTGTCTTCCTCAATTTCTTTCATGAGTACTTTATAGTTTTCTGAGTATAGATTCTGTGTCTCTTTGGTTAGGTTTATTCCTAGGTATCTTATGGTTTTGGATGCAATTGTAAATGGGATTGACTCCTTAATATCTCTTTCTTCTGTCTTGCTGTTGGTGTAGAGAAATGCAACTGATTTCTGTGCATTGATTTTATATCCTGACACTTTACTGAATTCCTGTATAAGTTCTAGCAGTTTTGGAGTGGAGTCTTTTGGGTTTTCCACATATAGTATCATATCATCTGCGAAGAGTGATAATTTGACTTCTTCTTTGCCGATTTGGATGCCTTTAATTTCCTTTTGTTGTCTGATTGCTGAGGCTAGGACCTCTAGTACTATGTTGAATAGCAGTGGTGATAATGGACATCCCTGCCGTGTTCCTGACCTTAGCGGAAAAGCTTTCAGTTTTTCTCCATTGAGAATGATATTTGCGGTGGGTTTTTCATAGATGGCTTTGATGATATTGAGGTATGTGCCCTCTATCCCTACACTTTGAAGAGTTTTGATCAGGAAGGGATGCTGTACTTTGTCAAATGCTTTTTCAGCATCTATTGAGAGTATCATATGGTTCTTGTTCTTTCTTTTATTGATGTGTTGTATCACATTGACTGATTTGCGGATGTTGAACCAACCTTGCAGCCCTGGAATAAATCCCACTTGGTCGTGGTGAATAATCTTTTTAATGTACTGTTGAATCCTATTGGCTAGTATTTTGTTGAGTATTTTCGCATCTGTGTTCATCAAGGATATCGGTCTATAGCTCTCTTTTTTGGTGGGATCCTTGTCTGGTTTTGGGATCAAGGTGATGCTGGCCTCATAAAATGAGTTTGGAAGTTTTCCTTCCATTTCTATTTTTTGGAACAGTTTCAGGAGAATAGGAATTAGTTCTTCTTTAAATGTTTGGTAGAATTCCCCCGGGAAGCCGTCTGGCCCTGGGCTTTTGTTTGTTTGGAGATTTTTAATGACTGTTTCAATCTCCTTACTGGTTATGGGTCTGTTCAGGCTTTCTATTTCTTCCTGGTTCAGTTGTGGTAGTTTATATGTTTCTAGGAATGCATCCATTTCTTCCAGATTGTCAAATTTATTGCCGTAGAGTTGCTCATAGTATGTTCTTATAATAGTTTGTATTTCTTTGGTGTTAGTTGTGATCTCTCCTCTTTCATTCATGATTTTATTTATTTGGGTCCTTTCTCTTTTCTTTTTGATAAGTCGGGCCAGGGGTTTATCAATTTTATTAATTCTTTCAAAGAACCAGCTCCTAGTTTCGTTGATTTGTTCTATTGTTTTTTTGGTTTCTATTTCATTGATTTCTGCTCTGATCTTTATGATTTCTCTTCTCCTGCTGGGCTTAGGGTTTCTTTCTTGTTCTTTCTCCAGCTCCTTTAGGTGTAGGGTTAGGTTGTGTACCTGAGACCTTTCTTGTTTCTTGAGAAGGCTTGTACTGCTATATATTTTCCTCTCAGGACTGCCTTTGTTGTGTCCCACAGATTTTGAACCGTTGTATTTTCATTATCATTTGTTTCCATGATTTTTTTCAATTCTTCTTTAATTTCCCGGTTGACCCATTCATTCTTTAGAAGGATGCTGTTTAGTCTCCATGTATTTGGGTTCTTTCCAAACTTCCTCTTGTGGTTGAGTTCTAGCTTTAGAGCATTGTGGTCTGAAAATATGCAGGGAATTATGCCAATCTTTTGATACCAGTTGAGTCCTGATTTAGGACCGAGGATGTGATCTATTCTGGAGAATGTTCCATGTGCACTAGAGAAGAATGTGTATTCTGTTGCTTTGGGATGAAATATTCTGAATATATCTGTGATGTCCATCTGGTCCAGTATGTAGTTTAAGGCCTTTATTTCCTTGCTGATCTTTTGCTTGGATGACCTGTCCATTTCAGTGAGGGGAGTGTTAAAGTCCCCTACTATTATTGTATTATTGTTGATGTGTTTCTTTGATTTTGTTATTAATTGGTTTATATAGTTGGCTGCTCCCACGTTGGGGGCATAGATATTTAAAATTGTTAAATCTTCTTGTTGGACAGACCCTTTGAGTATGATATAGTGTCCTTCCTCATCTCTTATTATAGTCTTTGGCTTAAAATCGAATTGATCTGATATAAGGATTGCCACTCCTGCTTTCTTCTGATGTCCATTAGCATGGTAAATTATTTTCCACCCCCTCACTTTATATCTGGAGGTGTCTTCGGGCTTAAAATGAGTTTCTTGGAGGCAACATATAGATGGGTTTTGTTTTTTCATCCATTCTGATACCCTGTGTCTTTTGACAGGGGCATTTAGCCCATTCACATTCAGGGTAACTATTGAGAGATATGAATTTAGTGCCATTGTATTGCCTGTAAGGTGACTGTTACTGTATATGGTCTCTGTTCCTTTCTGATCTACCACTTGTAGGCTCTCTCTTTGCTTAGAGGACCCCTTTCAATATTTCCTGTAGAGCTGGTTCGGTATTTGCAAATTCTTTCAGTTTTCGTTTGTCCTGGAAGCTTTTAATCTCTCCTTCTATTTTCAATGATAGCCTAGCTGGATATAGTATTCTTGGCTGCATGTTTTTCTCGTTTAGTGCTCTGAAAATATCATGCCAGCTCTTTCTGGCCTGCCAGGTCTCTGTGGATAAGTCAGCTGCCAATCTAATATTTTTACCATTGTATGTTACAGACTTCTTTTCCCGGGCTGCTTTCAGGATTTTCTCTTTGTCACTGAGACTTGTAAATTTTACTTTTAGGTGACGGGGTGTGGGCCTATTCTTCTTGATTTTGAGGGGCGTTCTCTGAACCTCCTGAATTTTGATGCTCGTTCCCTTTGCCATATTGGGGAAATTCTCCCCAATAATTCTCTCCAATATACCTTCTGCTCCCCTCTCTCTTTCTTCTTCTTCTGGAATCCCAATTATTCTAATGTTGTTTCGTCTTATGGTGTCACTTATCTCTCGAATTCTCCCCTCGTGGTCCAGTAGTTGCTTGTCCCTCTTTTGCTCAGCTTCTTTTTTCTCTGTCATTTGGTCTTCTATATCACTAATTCTTTCTTCTGCCTCGTTTATCCTAGCAGTGAGAGCCTCTATTTTTTATTGAACCTCATTAATAGCTTTTTTTGATTTCAATTTAGTTAGATTTTAGTTCTTTTATTTCTCCAGAAAGGGCTTTTATATCTCTCGAGAGGGTTTCTCTAATATCTTCCATGCCTTTTTCGAGCCCGGCTAGAACCTTGAGAATTGTCATTCTGAACTCTAGATCTGACATATTACCGATGTCTGTATTGATCAGGTCCCTAGCCTTCGGTACTGCCTCTTGTTCTTTTTTTTGTGTTGAATTTTTCCGTCTTGTCATTTTGTCCAGATAAGAGTAAATGAAGGGGCAAGTAAAATACTAAAAGGGTGGCAACAACCCCAGGAAAATATGCTTTAACCAAATTAGAAGAGATCCAAAATCGTGAGTGGGGAGAAAGGGGATAAAAAGAGGTTCAAGAAGGAAGAAAGAAAAAAAAAAGAAAAAAGAAAAAAATAAGAAAAGAATTAAAAAAAAAGAAAACACCTAAGAAAAATGTAAAAAAGAAAATATATATATATTAGATAAACTAGTAAAAAATCGTTAAAAAAGAATAAGGTAACAGTTTAAAAAAAAAATTTTACCCGAAGGCGAGAAGAAAAAAAAAATAACAAAAAATGAAAAAGAAAAAAATTAAATTAACTGCAAGACTAAAAAATATCACAGGGAAAAAGCCATGAGTTCCGTGCTTGGCTTTCTCCTCCTCTGGAATTCTGCTGCTCTCCTTGGTATTGAAACCGCACTCCTTGGTAGGTGAACTTGGTCTTGGCTGGATTTCTTGTTGATCTTCTGGGGGAGGGGCCTGGTGTAGTGATTCTCAAGTGTCTTTGCCCCAGGCGGAATTACACCGCCCTTACCCGGGGCGGGCTGACTAATCCGCTCGGGTTTGCTTTCAGGAGCTTTTGTTCCCTGAGCGCTTTCCATAGAGTTCTGGAGGACGGGAATACAAATGGCGGCCTCCTGGTCTCCGGCCCGGAGGAGCCGAGAGCCCAGGGCCCCACTCCTCAGTGTGCCCTCAGAGAACAGCGCCCAGTTACTCCCGTCTGCCTGACCTCCGGCCGCGCTCCAAGCTCACCGAGCCTGCAACCGGTTCAAGGTCACCCCAAGCTGCAAGCTTACTGTCGGCTCTGTCTCTGTAGCCGGCTTTCCCGTTCCAATACCCACAAGGTCTGCGACACTCAGACACCCCCGATACTTCTGTGACCCTGCGGGACCTGAGGCCACGCTGACCCCGCGTGGGCTTCGCCCCGGTTTAGCCTCTGGAGCGATGTCCCTCAGCGGAACAGACTTTTAAAAGTCCTGATGTTGTGCACTGTTGCTCTGCCGCTTGCTGGGAGCCAGCCCCTCCCCCGGGGTCTATCTTCCCGTCGCTTTGGATTCACTTCTTCACCGGTCCTACCTTTCAGAAAGTGGTTGTTTTTCTGTTTCCAGAATTGCTGTTCTTCTCTTCGATCTGCGGATGGATTTTCAGGTGTTTGCAATCTTTAGATAAGCTATCTAGCTGATCTCCGGCTAGCTGAATCAGTCTCAGCCTGCTACTTCTCCGCCATCTTGACTCCTCCCCAGGTAATTCATTTTTAATCATTATGCCAGAGTAATTCAAAGGGAAAATAAAACATTTTTATAAATTTTGCTAGAAAAATTGGTTTTTTTTTAAAGATTTTATTTATTTTATTTGACTGAGATCACAAGTAGGCAGAGAGGCAGGCAGAGAGAGAGAGGAGGAAGCAGGCTCCCTGCTGAACAAAGAACCCAATGCGGGGCTCCATCCCAGGACTCTGGGACCATGACCTAAGCCGAAGGCAGAGGCTTTAACCCACTGAGCCACCCAGGCGCCCTTGTGGTTGTGTTTTTGTATGAACACTGACACCTTTTCCTCCTAAAGATAAAAGGTTCCCTAAAGATAAAATCCAAAATCATAACACTTCTAAATATTGAATAGAATTGTAATTTTATATTAAGTAAAAACTTCATGAATGGGAAACAAAAATACAAACTAAAGAAAAAAAATACTACATTGGATTTTATCAAAACAAAAAAAAATTCTGCTTATTAAAGATGCTAGTAAGAGTATGAATAGAAAAACTACAATTTGTGAAACTACTTACAGCTAAATATACAAAAAAACTTTTATCCAGATTATATAAAGAATCCTTACAAATTAATAAATAACAATACAAAAATTAATTGGCAAACTATTTATATAGATGTTTTACCAAAAGAAAAAAAATATGCAAATAGTTAATAAGCACATGATGATACAGGGAACACAAATAAGAATCACAGTATTGGAATGCAAATACGAATCACAAAAACATTCAATTTCACACCCACCAGAATGAATCATTAAAAAAAAAAGCTAATGACAAATATTTCTCAGGATTTGGTATAATTGAAACTGGTACATTGCTGATGGGGTCAAAAACAGTTCAATCATTTGCAAGAATCATGTAGAATATTCTCATAAAGTTAAGCATAAATCTACTTTGTGAGACAGTGATTTTACTCTCAATAATTGACTCAACGAAAACCAAAAACATACATATTCACGGAAAGATCAGTTTGAGTATGTTCTCAGCAAGTTTATTTTAAAGATTTTTATTTATTTATTTGTCAGAGAGAGCACAAGAGAGCAAGCACAAGTGCACAAGCAGGCAGAGGCAGAGAAAGAAGCAGCCTCCTTGTCAAGCAAGGAGCCCAGTGCAGGACTCAATCCCAGGACCCTGGGATCATGACCTGAGCCAAAGCAGTGGTTTAACCAACTGAGTCATCCAGGCTTCCCAGTAAGTTTAATAATAACAGACTAAAACTGAAGAAAAGATGTTCTTCTGCTTGTGAATGGATGAATAGTACTATATCTGTAAAGTTGAATACTTCATAACAATTTAAAAAATTACCAAGTCAACTCAGCACATATATGAATATGAAAATATTATATTAAGTGATAATAGCTTGTTCAGCACTGTAGAATACATATGATATTTTATCATCCATGTTAAATACAACTATAGGCAAAACTAATCTATGGTGAGAAATATCAGATAGTTGTGGGAGAAAGAGAATTACTATTGACTGGAAAGGAGTATGATAAAACTTTCAAGAGGGATGACAGTGTTTTATTTACTATTTTTGGTAACATCTACAGAGTTTTATACAATTGACTAAATGCTAAATATGAAACGTTGAAGATCTGTGCCATTTAGTTTGCTGTATTTCAATGACATATACATACGTACTATGAGGTTAAGGACAGCCAGCCGCATCAAACATCGAAGGGGCACTAAACCCAGGTATGGAGGTGTGGAGTACCCTTGGAGCTGCCCCGGTGTCCAGAGAAGACATGGCTACTGTAAGGGAACTAAACTGGAAATGGGAAAGCCAAACTACAGCTATATTGCTTCTCTTTTCCTTTTCTTCTTTCCTCCCTCCCTCCCTTCTTTCCGTCTTTCCTTCCTCCCTCCTTCACTTCCTAACTTCCTAATTTCCCTTTCTTTTTTTTTGTTTTTTTTTTTTTTTTTTCTTTCTTACTTCTACCCTTTAAATGGTTCCAGTCTATTCTCAGTTATGATGAAGGGAAATGGAGAAGGTTCTTCATCCTCACTTCATCCAGGCTAGCATGTCCACTGAAGCCTGAATGAGTGTTCTAAGATGCACCATGTGAAGCGGATCCCCAAGGGCTATGTTCTTAAAGAGTGGTTCCAGGAAAAAAAAAAAAAAAAAAAGGTCAGTATAATCCGGGAGCTTTTCAGAAATTTAAATTCTCAATCCCCTCATAACCTAATAAGTCAGAAACTCTGGGCTCCTCATCATCTGCTTTAACCATAAGCCTTCAAGGTGATTCTACCACCCACAGAGGTTTGAGAATAAGTGCTTAAAGGGAAAGAATATTCTCAGGAGAAAAAACAGCCATGGCCTCAGGATTCAGTGATTCCCTCTAGTGGGTCAGCTTTCACGTTCCATTCTGGAAGATCAGGATTCCGCTATGTGGCTTTGGTAATGTGTCGGCATTTAGTATTTATGTTCTAATAAATCCAAGTGGAATGTTAATGCCACTGGGGGAGAGTGGGGAACACTCCCCATTTGATAACCGACTATTATATAATTTGATACAAAGAATGTCTTTATAGGAGGTGAGGGAAGTCTCCTGTAGGTGCTGGCAGCTGCAGGAGACTTTGGAGAGGTAAGTTTTAAGCCACAGGATTAAGGAGACTTTTTTTTTTTTTTTTTTCCTAAGAAACAGTAGGTAACAAGATGATTGCAAGCCTGTTAAAACCTGCATGATAAGAGCTGAGAAGATGTAAATTATTCAGATGGTGGGAAAACTCATGAGAATAATAAAGAACGAAACTGTTCTGATATCAAGGCACTATTGGGCATCAGTAAAAAAATAAAAGCTATGGGGGGAATGGGGAGTTTGTCCCTCACTTACCAGAGTACATGTGATGGCCTGTCTTCCAGTCACTTGTTTCACAAAATGACTCTACAGTCCTCTAGAATTGATTTCCTGGTGTGCCTCCCTGTAAAATGATATTAATCCACATCTTGCTAATCTTTCAAGATATCACTCTAGACTCTTCATGTCTTGTGTATATATCTTATTCTGATCTCCTCACCTGATTTCCTTTTACCAGTGAAGGAATTTACTTAGTATAATACACATTTCAAAGCCATTTTACATATGTTAGCAAATTTCATCCTCACAACTGCCACTGACCTATGACTCCACTTTCCAAATCATGAGAGACTATGGACTCTGAAAAACAATCTGAGGGTTTTGAAGGGGTGGGGGGTGGGAGGTTGGGATACCAGGTGGTGGGTATTATAGAGGGCACAGATTGCATGGAACACTGGGTGTGGTGAAAAAATAATGAATACTGTTATGCTGAAAATAAATAAATTTAATTTAAAAAAAAAAGAAATCAAGGCTCAGAATGCTTAGAGTTAACCCCATGGGGAAATGTTTTTTTATATTCTCTGAGGATTAATACTTTTGATTTGTCCTGGCTTCAGGACAGGATTGTAAGAAAGATCACTCTTAAATACTTCTCAAAACATAACTCTCAGTGTTTGTCCCTGCCTTTTAATTTTCCCCTGCTGCCTCTTATTACTCTCCTTAGTAACTGCATTATTTAACTCTATTAAATATTTAGGAGTGCAGTATGAGAAATGTCATACAAAATAAAGTTTTATTATCCACTGGCTGCAGGTACACATGTATATTATGTATAGAGACAGATGCACAATCCAGAGAAAGATGATGCCTGGGGGAGTCTTTCATCATCTGCCTGAGCTCATATTCTTCACCTTCTTTCTTCTCTGGCTTGGATCTCGCCTTGGCTCTTTATGCCTTTCTGACCTTCAAGTAGAATGGCTTCACTTCTGCTTTCTGCTAGGAGAGAGAGTCAGGGCTGTTGGAGAGCTACAGCATTGGGTCCAGTGTCATAGAATCAATCTTCCAAAAGAAGTAAAAGTCAGGAATCCTTAGATGTTTCTAGTGCTATGGTTACAGACTCTGTCCCTTTTTAGAGTGGTTAGCCTCTAATCCATATCAAGAATTGGAAAGTGGTAAAGTTAATACTAGAAGTCTACATTTCCATATCTCTGGTTGAAGTTATATAGATGTCACCTCCCAGCTCCAGGGGTTAATTCCGCCTTCTCCATTATTAAAAGTTTGATAAGGCATTCTACACAGTCATTTTTGGCCTCTGGTGATGGGGTGACTCTGGGCCAAGGATAGTAGACCATGCTCCCTTTCTGTATATGATTTCTGTAGCAACAGCATCTGCGACACATACGTTCTGTCCTTTTGATGATCTGTCCACCTGTTTACCTTCAAATAGGTAAGAGTGAGCCCTGGCAAAGAGTTGTTGTACAATAAATATTTCCTTAATTAATCATTCTTTTTCTTTGGACAAATATATATTGAGCCCCATTTTTGCTTGATACTGTTTTAGTTGCTGAGAATAGACCATGAAATGAAAGAAATCAGGTTTTTACAGTCCCTATCTTGGTGGAGGAGACATATTAATTAAATAAATGTATTAATGAGTGAACATTGCTGACTGCAATGACAGCATAAATGGGGAGTTTGCAATATGTCATTTATTAAATATCTAAATAAGTGACTATGTCTCTGAATGAGGTAAAAAGTCTATTCTTTAAGTCTTAATAGGAATAAAAATGATTGTAAGTGGTGGTAATAAAGTCATTATGATGCCAAATAAAAGAATATGGTGGTAATGTTACTATAGTGGTCAGAATAATGGTCCCCAAAGGTGTCCAAGTTTTAATCCTTGGGTCTTGGGAATATATTATCTAACATGGCAAAAGGGACTTTGCAGATAGAATTTAAGATTAAGAGCCTTGAGATTGAAAGATTATATCTGTTTATTTAGGGAAACCCAATGTAAAAGCATGAATCCTTAAAAGTGGAAAAATGTTCTTGGTTGTTGTCAAAATTAGAGATGAAAAAATAGAAACAGGGTCATGAGAATGGTGTTATAAAAAGGACTCTAATTATTGTTGCTATTTTTGAAACTGGAGAGAATTGTTCATAAGATAAGAAATGAGAGCAGTCTCTAGAACCCAGAATAGGTGAATAAAGAGATTCTCCCCTAGAATCTTGAGGAAGGACATAATCCAACACAACAGACACTTTGATTTTTGTCTGGTGAGTCTGGTGTTGGATTTCTGATATTCATAACTGGAAGATAGTATATTTGTGTTGTTTCAAGCCGATATATTAGTGGTAAGTTGGTTCAGTAGCAATAAGAAATGAATGTGATCACCATAAAGGTGACTACGGTGTCAGTAGAATCAGAACATCATTAGCTCCACTTACTCCCACTGTTCTTGATTTTTCTTTCCTGGTAACACCATATTCTTTCTCCTGCAGAAGGCTTTAGCTTTGTAGAATCACAATCCTTTTGAAAATCACTGGGGTTATGGTATCAATATAGATGTGTTGGATCTTGATGTTCTCTTCTTGCTGGAAACAAAGTTCCTCATGAATACAAGTTGCCGCCATAAGATTTTGATGAGCCCCTGCCAACACTTTATTCGGGGCACTGAAGTGTTTGCATTTAATGTTCATCCTCTCCCATGTTTTCTGAGCATATGCATCAAATATTGAAACTTTAAGGGGCTGATACATTAATTGGACTTAAAAAATGACATCTTATTATAGCAGAATCACATACCCCCAAAAGTATGAAGTAGTACCGTGCTTTGTTTCACTTATATTTTACACAACAAATTTGACCTGGGTCTTGCTAAAAAAAGAAATGAAAACTTTGTGAGACATTTTATGAGTGCTTTACTTATACTATTTATTGCTAAAACTTAACTTTTTTTTTTTTATTTTGAGATGAACACTGTAGAGTTGTCCTATTTTTTAATTTTAATTGTGATATAGTCTTATATAGGGATACCATTTGAACCCAAAAATACCTCTAGACAATCCAGAATGTGATGGTGTGTCCCTTATATATACCATATACCTTGGTAGATGAATTTATATTTTATACCTCTAAGGAAATTGATAGGCTTATTTATAACACCTCTCTGTCTCTCACACTTATTTCTTTACATATCTATCCATCTATCTATCATACTTGGATGCCAACATTTTGTATACCCTTTTCCTATTTTGCTGAGAATTGCTGAGATAAATTCCTTCTCAAGACCCTGATCTTTGGAAATAATAGATACTTTATAAGATTTCCTTTCTTTGGGCAAGAATCTTTCCTAAAGTAGTTAGAGGCTAAAGGCTTTAGTATTGTTGGATAGTACAAATTATTTGGAGCAATGAAATGGAGGCAGTTTTAGTTAGAGTCCCCACTGTCTGACTCTCCCTGGGAGGCCAAGCAAACCTTCCCTGGACAGCCGGCCTACACATTAAGATTTGGCCATCTGATCCTGCCTCCCTGGTCACTCCAGTAAAAAAAAACTCCATGTGTGATTGTTTGGTCAAGGTTTAGGTAAATGGTCAAGCAATAAGTCAAAAGGAATTATGCCCTCTTGGGATACCTGAATGAAGTACTGGCCTAACTTTGGCCAGAAGGAGAAAAGTCTTAAACTTCTGAAGAGTCCCTTTCTCTACCTTCAGCATTTCCAAAATCTGCTTGGAATGGGTGAAAACTTTAATGCTGTTCCTGGTTACTTCTCTTTCATTTTCTATTGAGAAATAGAGGGAAGTTTTAGTGTGACTTTTTAATTTTTTTTCATGATCCGTGTGTCTATAGAAATTTCATTTAACATGAAAGAAAAGTAGCTGCTTTAGTTCCATTTCTGGAAATTAGATATAGATAAATAGGTAGATAGGTAGATAAATAGATGATAGATAGATAGATATACATGTTATATACATGCAGTGTGTATATATATATATATATATATATATTTTTTTTATTTTTTTTTTTTTTCAGGAAATATATATTTCCTGAAAAGATCAATATATAATCTTAAGAAGAAAGTCTATTCTTTTTTTTAATATTTTATTTGTTTATTTGACAGACAGAGATCTCAAGCAGGCAGAGAGGCAGGCAGAGAGAGGGGGAAAGCAGGCTCCCTGCCGAGTAGAGAGCCTGACATGGGGCTTGATCCCAGGACCCTGGGATCATGACCCGAGCAGAAGGCAGAGGCTTTAACCCACTGAGCCACCCAGGCGACCCGAGAAAGACTATTCTTTATATATATTTTTAATGTTCTCATATTTTGTACGTAGTGTTCTCCTGCCTGATAGAGGCACAATTCTCTTATGTCCCTGGTAAATTCATAGACATCTGTCAAGACCCCATCCAAATATCACCTTGATTTAAATACCACTGGTAAGACAGTGTCTGTCTCCCTGTGCTGAGACACTTCTTTGTGCCTATATAGTACCTCCTTAGTGGCATTGTATTACTAGTGGCTTATCTGGCTTTCTTACCATCGAAGCCTCAGGAGGAGAAAGTCCCCATCTGTGTATTCCAGGCATACAGTTTTTAAATACTTATATATTTATGAGAAAGAGAGAGAGAGAAAGGGAGGAGGGGGAGGGACAGAAAGAGAGAATATCAAGCAAATTCCCTGCTGAGCAGAATTCAACATGACCCTTGAGATCATGACCTGAGCTGAAACCAAGAGTCAGTCATTCAACCAATGCAGCCACCCAGTCATCCCCCTGGAATACAGTTTTTGACACAAAGCAGGTGCTGAACAAAAGAATGCTAAATACTGGTGAATATAGACATATCCCACTTTTAAACCTATAACTTTAATCTCTCCTTCATTGTGTCACTAATGGGTTGTCTCAGTCTAAGGTGTTCAACAATGATTCTTCATTAAGAGCCAAAAGTTGTGTAGGAATTTGTGTGTCACTGGGGAAGTCACATTGAAGAAATAGCTGGAGTTTTGTAAATAATTTACATTTGTTAAATTGACACACAATTGCTTGTTTATCTTTGTTGAACTTTTTTTTTTTTTTAAGATGATAATATCAACATAGTCACATGTTAGCAGAACTAGATGAGTTAAAAAATCAATCAAATTCCAACTCCTTAAAATTGTTGTTCTTAGTGATTTGGATACATTACGTCATATAGATGAATATATGCATATACATCTATATAGCTATGTTTTTGTTTTGAAAAGGGTTCGCTATTTTCTTTCATTACAGAAATGATGTTCATTGCAAAATATTTACGAGATGGAGAAAATTATGTAAAAAAATCCACAAATCACATTTATTTAAATGTTGAAAAGATTATCATTATTTCCATTTTGTTCTATTTCCTTTCAGACTTATTTCAATGCACAGAAAGTATTGATACATACATACACACATATTCACTAGAATTTTCTTTGATTCATGAGTTCTGTTCATGAAATTATGAAATTGCAGCACCTTAGTGTTAAAATTGTTTTTTGTGGAGAGAGAGGAGTTTTCTCTTATCAGTCATTTAAAATTATTGGCAGTTGGGGGCATCTGAGTGGTTCGGTCTCATACAGGTGATGATCTCAAGGCTAGGGATAGAGACCTTGGGGTCCCTAATCAGCAGGGAATCTGATCCTCCCTTGTTCTCTACCCCTCTCTCACTTTGAGTTCTCTCTCACCCTCTCTCATAAATAAATAAATAATGCCTATTAAAAAAGTATTTGCAGATGCTAAATTCCTCATAAATTCTCTATGGATGTAATGTCTGAAAGCCTAGGTGAATCCAATAACTGATGAACAGAGTGATATTGAAGACTGTTGGTGAGAATTTGGAATATTTGTGCTAAAGATTGATGGACAAAATGTAGACATAGCGACAGAATATAGTGAATATCGTGATCCTGCCTCTCACTATAGTTTACCTCCAGCAACCGAATGAGGAAATAGGCCACATTAAAGATATTAATAAGGTTAGTGACCTTGAGAAAGCTATCCTTCATTCCTCTGGGTTGATGCATAGAATAAAAGTAGGTCCATGCCAGAACCAATGAAAGGCATCATTAGAAATCAGATTAAAGAGTACAGGGAGACCCCATGGGTTTAAATTAAAGTGAATGTTTGAGAATGTTAATGAATGTTAACCTACCAGAGTCTTAGTAGGAACCATAAGAAAATCTGATACTCGATTTTGGATAACTGTTGAAGGCCAGATAGCTTTTGCAATATTCTTTCTCCTGATTTTTTTCTGTCTCCCATTAATACATCTTAAAATAGAACACAGAGTTGGAAAATCTTACTGGTTTCGCTGGTCACATAAAGGTCACATGCATCCACCCATCCCCTTGCAACCTTTATGATATCTTTTAGAGTCCAAACATTGTGTATTTCTGGGCTTAGCATATTTTCTGACCATCGATGAACTGCTAATTATTGTCTTCTATATCATGAGAAGTATATGTACTATATTTTATGTTGTATGTTGCATATATGTTATATACATGTGCGTGTGTGTATATATAGATAGTATATACACGTATTATATATGTAATATATTTTTAACCTTGCTAGTGTATTTTGATCCGGTGGATAATAAAGGCCTTTGATATGTTCACAGTTACTGAAGAAAATGGAATGTTTGGTGATGTGAGAAGGTGAATCCTCTGAAAGTCCACATTTGCTTCTTCATGACTAATTCTATACTACAGAATGTGAGATATTCTTACTTTTAAATAAAAGTTAAAAGTTCTTTTTTCTTTGCATATTTAAAATCACAAAAATAAATTACCCCTCTTCTAAGTGAAAACTGCAAATATTTGAAGACATACCATTTTCCCCACAAACTTTCCCTGCAGGGATAAGCATCTCCAATTCCTTTAGCCTTTCTTGCTCAGACATATTATGAACATTTCTATTATTATGTTTACTATTCCTTGAACATATTCCAATTTAACTCTCTATTTATTTTAAAGGGGAAAAATAGGTCATTTGAGGGAGACTCTTCTCTCATGCTCTATAAATACATCCATAATATGAACTAAAATCATAATAGCTATAAGTGGACATCTTACAGTTACAGTATTTTGAAAAAAAATATTTTCTGGTCCTCTTAAATATTTTTATTTTTATTTATTTAGTTTTTTAAAACAGACAACCCAATTATTATTTGTTTTGTTTCATTTTTTAACGATTTTATTTATTTAAAAAAATAAATATTTTATTTATTTATTTGACAGAGAGAGATCACAAGTAGGCAGAGAGGCAGGCAGAGAGAGAGAGAAGTGGGGGAAGCAGGCTCCTTGCTGAGCAGAGAGCCTGATACAGGACTTGATCCCAGGACTCTGAGATCATGACCTGAGCCGAAGGCAGAGGCTTAACCCACTGAGCCACCCAGGCGCCCATCTTAAATATTTTTATGAAATTTAGGTTTCCCTGGGTCATCTCTCCTAGATTCTATTTCTAGAAACATGTGTAACAATATGAACTAAAAGTTACGTTGGTTTTTTGGTATACATATGACTCCATTCCGGTATAGTTTATATATTATTGACAAATATATCATTGGTATATATTGCACACACACACTTTAAATTGGAGTTCACATGGTGCCCATATCTACCATTTTTTTTGTTGATAAAGCTGAGTTTCGGTTGCAGGTTATTATTTCTATCCTATCCTTCATGAACGTTGTTTTACTGGATTTATCTCATTACACCAATTTTTCAGCATCTATTTAGGTTAATGCATTTCACACAATGCATTTGATGTCCCTTATATATCAATGGCATTTCCTCATTTGTTTCATGAATGACAGAACTGAAATCAGAATTGTGATTTATCACTTAAAACTTCACTATAAATCCATTAACTATTAATACTGCTGTTAATTAATACACCCAATTCTGGATTTGATTCAAACAATTATCAAAAAGATTTTCTTGGGGCGCCTGGGTGGCTCAGTGGGTTGGGCCTCTGCCTTCGGCTCAGGTCATGATCTCAGGGTCCTGGGATTGAGCCCCGCATTGGGCTCTCTGCTCGGCGGCGAGCCTGCTTCCCCCTCTCTCTGCCTGCCTCTCTGCCTACTTGTGATTTCTCTCTTTCTCTCTCTCTGTCAAATAAATAAATAAAATCTTAAAAAAAAAAAAAGATTTTCTCAAATTCTATAAAACTAAAAGATATCCTATACATATGAACTTTTTGCAAGTTCATCAGATCACTTGACCTTGCCAAAGGATTCACTGACATTCAATTGTTCTTCATATGATCTTTTTCTTTGGCCCCAGTTGTGGTGATGATTGTTCCAACTTCTGAGTACTCATACATTCTCTTTGCTACCTTGTTTCTCCTTTCAGTTCTAAACTTTCTAAACTTACTGTTTGAATTCCTGGCCCTATTTCTGTTTTTTCCTCGAATGTAATGTATAAGTCTGTATTTGCAAATTATCTTGTAACTCATCATCATCATGGTCGTCATGCTTGCAGATCTTCACACCTCCAGTATCATTTCTTTAAAAACTGACTTTTTTAAGCAGTGTTAGGTTTATAGAATAATTGAATGTGAAGTAGAGTCCCTAGAGACTCACCCTTCCATTTCCCCTATTATGTAGTTTATTTGCTACAGTTGAAGTTTATTTGCTACGGTTGAAGATGTTATATTGATCTATTATTATTAACTAAGGGCCGGTAGTTAATTGTGTTGTACATGAAGGTTTATTCCTTTGTTGTGCATTTTATGAGATTTGACAAATGTATACATGGCATGTTTCTACCCTTATAGTATGATACAACATAATTCTACTACTTTAGAATTCCTCTATGCTCCACCTGCTTAAGTCTCTCTCCCTCCTCTGGAACCCCTGGGAAACACCAATCTCTTTACTGTCACCATGATTTTTTCTTTTCCAGAATGTCATATAGTATGTAGCCCATTCAGATTGGCTTCTGTCACTTAGACATATATATTTAAGATTCTTGAATTTCTTTTGTGGCTTGAGAGCTCATTCTAGCATCTCTTCATCTTCTGAAGTCCTACAAAACAATGAGTTTGATTCAGTTACTTCAATAGTACAATTTTCTCAACCTTTTGATAAATATATGGGCTAACTCCTAATGTTCGCTTTCATAATATCTCCTGAAATAAGTTTACCTTCCTCAATATTCACTCTTGATTTTTTCCCTAAGTTTCTTTTTCGTTTTAGAGAGCAATTAAACTGCATATACACTGGATATTCTCAGCCACCTGTTTCTATTAGAAATTGGATTAATCTATTTCCCTCTTAGAAAACCCGTTTAAAGGTTATCTGATGTTGGAGAATCTCTTTGACCTTTCCTAACAAGCTTTAACTCCTTTACTCACAAGGGAGTTAAGGCTTTGCTGGGAATAAACAAGGCCAAAGTTCAACTTTGTTGCCTGAACAATTGCTCTAATCCCAAGGGCTTCACTGCAACAGACAGGCAGAAGCCTTTGTTTAGTCAACAGGGTGACCAAAAAAAAAAAAAAAAATCTGCCTTAATGGCTACCAGAAATGAGAGGAAGTGCACAGAGCTTGTTTAATTAATTAGAGAACAGGATGTCATTTATCTCACTGGCATCAGTGACTCTAAAAAAAACTGACATTGCCTTCTTACAGTATCAGACCATAGAAAGAGGTGTTGTATGAAAGGTTTTCTCAAGAGATGTTTAAAGACAACTGTAAACAGAGCTGTTCCTGAGCATGAAAACCAAAACAAGTGATTAGATAAGTAAAACCACAAAACAGCAAGCAAAACAATTTAATAATGACATTCCTTTGCTGAGGTCTAAATTGGAGTCGGTAACAGTGATTGAACACAAAGTCAGGATGGTACCTAAGTTGTGTAATAAATGCTTCTCCTGTAATCCTTAAATAATACAGCAACATTTTTAACATCACCTTACTTGTAGGGAAACTCAGGAAAGATTAGGAATTTTTTCCTGGTCACAAGGCTTATAAATGGGGAAGCATTTATTCTTTCCATTGTACCTTCTACATTCTCCTTCTAGTCTCTTGGATATGTTTCCTAACTGGTGTCCACATATCCATTGTGCATTTCAACCATTTTTTTCCTACTCTTATTAAAGAGAATTCCTGGACTTCTACTGAAAATTGGTAGACGTCTGCCATGAGTTAGCTCTCATCTTTTAGTATCTTTATTTCCTGGAGACCAGTGTTAGGACATTTGTTTCATATAATCTTATTAATAATACTGAAGGATAGATAGGATTAATTTCAATTTTATGGATCACATATTTGAGATTGCAAAATTAAATAGCCTGACCAAAACCCCAAGGCAAGGAAATGGTCCAAAGCAAAAGTTAAAGCCAAATTTATCTCCTTCTTAGTGTTTTCACTACCTATCCCATACTAGTGGAGTTATGTTGTTGACTATCTCATGTACACACACCATTAAAATAATTTCCACTTACGTTAAATGGCATAGTTTTACTTAAAAGGACATTTTGAGGTTGAATTCTACACTGGGAAGTTGGATGATATTTATGGAGCACCTTGGATTCACCACACTTTGTGCTAGGCAGAGAGGGCAGATATATGCCAGCTATTTATGCCCCAAAAGAAGTTCACCATCAAGCAGCAAATAGAGGCATGGGAATAAATTACTAAAATTAAGTGGGATAAGTGTTAGAGTGGACACTAATTTTAAACTGTTTTATTAGGAAAGAATGTGATAATATCTACAGGTGCAGGTGGTAGCAAGGCATTTTCTAATGCTTTTAGAGGCAATGACTTTCTACCTTCCATATGTGTTCTCATCACTAACCAAGTTGGATGACTTGGAGCTTCTTGAACAATTTATATCATAAACTCGTGCCTTTAAAAAAAAGTGCCTTTAAGCTGAACCAACTTCCTACACTGAAACCAGTTCCCTCTGAAACAGAGCACCTTCTTTGCCTAGGACAAGTTCTTTGTGGACAACATCAAATTTAGTTGAGTGTTGATTCCCTGTGCTTCTGCTACATTCTGTAAATAACTCAAACATGACACAATGACATTACTTCAGGGTTTATTTCACATAATATGGCCACCTAATAGACAGCATTAGTGCTTGGGGATAAGATCCAGATGTTTGGATACTCCCTTACCTAGACCAGTTCTCAGTAAATTGTTTCAAGAATCAATCACTTAATACATTAAAACCTTTCCACTAGCTTCGTTAATTCTTTTCCAAATTTTTCCAGTTATATTTCTCTTTACCATGCTCCTATTTTAAATAATTTTTTAAACTCCAGAAAGTACATAAAATAATGTAACAAAAATCTAGAAATAAAATACTATTTTTCACATTCTTTATGGCTTTCTACTACCTCTTAATAAAAATGTTATAATTTTCATTTTTTATTCATATGTTATTTTTGCATGAAATAAGTATATAATAATGGATTAAGTAAAAATTACTGTGGACTCCTACCATAAAATCTCACTCCCCGAACCAATGACTGGGGTTAATTTGGTTTGTATATTAATATCCACTTTATATAACCATGAAACCACTAGAGTCAATTATACTCATTTGTTTGGTCAACACTTTACCACCTCATCTATTCATTTATTTTTTATAAATTGCATGCATCTAGAATATTCTTTATATTTTAACTTTGGTTAATAAATATACCACATTTAATTTATATCTCTTTCTCTTGTTGGACATTTATGTGCACATTAAGGAAGATAGTCTTGGTTCTGCTACTGTATCATGAACTATAAATAGCACTTAGCATAACAGAGATTTGCTGCTGGCTCACCTAAACTGAAAGGCAGGGCCAGAAGCCTTCCCTCATCTCTTAACTCCTCCATCTGTGCTTCCAAATTAACTGTGGTAGGGCAAGAAAGGGATAGAGAAAGTACAGTGGTAATTTTCATCACTTTTCTCATATTTGATAGTCAGAATTACTCATATGAAGCTCCTCTATCTGTAAGGGATTCTGGGAAATGTAGATATGTACATGCAATATTTGGTCTCAGTTATAAGGTGTGTCTAAATTGTCATGTTACGGTGCTATGAACATTTTTATTCTTTTATGTTTGGGCTTACCTGTGAGAGTTTCGCAATAGAAGTAAGGTTTGCTGGTAGGCTTTTATATGTTCTATTTTTCTGGAACAGTCGTATTCTTTTTCTATATGGTTGTGACAAGTTATGTTCTTTCATTAGTCCAAAGCAGCTAAGCTGGCATTTTGGCATCCATCTACCTAAAATCACTGTTACATTTCTCAGTTGTACTCAAATCAACAATGGAAAATGATTTTGTTTTGTTTCATTTTGTTTTTGGTGGGGGTTTCTAAAACTGCTTTAGTCCCCACAAATTGTGATTTGGAAGGGCTACCTCTTCGTTATTTTATTGATCTATTTCTACATCAATACTGTGATTGTTCAAATCACTCTATCTTAATTCTTGACCTCTTTCTGTGTCCTTAATTTTCAGAATTGTTTTGTTTTTTTCAAATATTCAAAATTCTTTTGGAATTGTTAATCAGTGGTGTTACATGGATTTTAGAGATTTACTTTTTAATCTCCATCTATTAATTAGTTTCTTAATTAATTAGTAATTAGTAATATTTGGATATAGTGAAGTCTCTTTACTTCAGTTGAGGTTTAAATTTTTCTTGAGGTGATTTCTTGAATCATTTGTCTCATATTTCATAATATGTATATTTAAAGAAATAAATTTACTTGAAAAAAGCAGTTTAGATATGTGGGATTATTTTTATGTGTTGATTTTATAATCATTCTGAATCTACTAATTCTATTACAAGTTCCTCATTAACACATGAAGTATTTAAAGTGGCATTATTTATTTTCCAAATATATTAACATTTTTGTCTCTCATTTTTTATTTATAATTCCATTGTATTGTAGTCAACAAATGTGCTATTTTTTATTCATATTCTTGAATTATTTGAATTTTCCACTTGATAGTTAGGTTTCATGAAAGTAATTTGTATTTTTTAGACATTTTCCTTATCACGATTTTTTAAAAAAATGTGATTATGACAGCAACTTGATATGGATTTTTTAATATTCTTTTGTTCTTTTGTGTACATATGTGCACATGCTTGAACTTTCTCTGATCTATGGTGCTATAGCTTTCTTCAAATTTGGGAACATTCCATTTATTATCTTTTCATAAATAGGTGGGTGGATAGATTCAGATATAGATATAGAGAGATACAGAGCTATGTCTTATCCTGCCCTGTCTTTCTGTCTTTTGAGGAATCTGATTTTATATATATATATATATATATATATATATGTGTGTGTGTGTGTGTGTGTGTGTGTGTGTGTGTGTTGTGTGTGTCTTAGCTCAGGATCCTATAGCAAAATGCCACAGACTGAGTGGTTTAAACAGTAGACATTCATGGCTCACAATTCTGGAGGCTGAGAAGTCCAGGACCAAAGTAGAGATAGATCCAGTGTCTGGTTGGGTCTACTTCCTAGTTTGCAGATTGTCCTCTGCTTTTGGATCCTCATATAGTGAAGGGAGGTAGCTCTGAGCTCTTCATTCACTCTCAGGACCTAATTACCTTTCATAGGCCCCACCCACCTCCAAATCACAAATCACACTGGGGATTTAGACTTTGACATATGAGTTTTGGGGGGAAAACATTCAGCCCATAGCAGTTAGATAGATCACCTGTTAATGTCCCAATGTCAGTAATGTTGCCCTTTTTTCCCCTCCTCCTTCTGCCTCCCTCTCTCTTTCCTTCCTCTCCTTCTTGTCTTTCTTTTACCCAGTCTTCATTTCTCTCTGGCTGTGTCAATACTTTGTATTGTTACCCTATGAAGTAACAGATGAGGATATTTAAAAAAAAAATGAGGAAACTCAAAGTTCACTGTTATTTTCTCCTACAGTGTCTAATTTGCTATTAATCATTTCCATTGTTTTTTTTTCAGATATTGTGTTTTCATCTCTAAAGTTAATTCAGTTATTTTTTATACCACTTGTTCTTCATATTATTTTTCCTTTACATCATCCTTCATATTCCTTTTTCTTTATATCATTGAACATATGGATCATTCTTACAGTACTGTGTTAATGTTCTTTTTGCTAACTCTATCATCTCTGTGATTTCTATTTTTTTTTTAAAGATATTTATTTTAGAGAGACTGAAAACAATCACGGAGGGAGAGGGATCACAGAGGCAGAGGGAGAAGCAGACTTCCCACTGAGCAGTGAGCCTGATGCAGGACTCAATCCCAGGACCCTGAGATCATGATCCAAAAGGCAGACTTCCAACCAACTGAGGCATCGAGGTGCCCCATCTTTGTGATTTCAGTGTCCATTTCTATTAATTTCTATAAACAAACAAACAAACAAACTTCTGGTTTCAAATGATATCTTTTGATTCTTTATTCTAGCACTTTAGCATTGAATGTTGAACATTGAGAATTTCTTGTTTTTTTTTTTTTTTGAAAAGGAAGAAGTAAAATATTTATTAGTGATAGTATAATCATATGTGTGTAAAATCCTAAAGACTCTACAAAGAACTTAATACAACTAAAATGTGAATTTAGCAAGCTAAAAGAATAGCAGACCAATATACAAAAATCAGCCCTAATTCAAATATTAGCAGTAAACTGAAGAAAATGAAGTATTAAAAAGCATTTTATATCTCTTTCATGAAAATTAAAAATCAATCACTGATCAAATCTTAAACTGCAAGACTATAAAACTTCCAGTAGGAACATAGGAGAAAATATATTTGACCTTGGGTTTTGGTGGTGGATTTTTTTTTTTTTAATGAGGGCTTTTTATTTTTCTTTTCAGTGTAACAGTATTCATTGTTTTTGCACCACACCCAGTGCTCCATCAATCCATGCCCTCTCTAATACCCACCACCTGGTTCCCCCAACCTGCCACCCCCCACCCCTTCAAAACCCTCAGATTCTTTTCAGAGTCCATAGTCTCTCATGGTTCACCTCTCCCTTGAATTTCCCTCAACTCCCTTCTCCTCTCCATCTCCCCTTGTCCTCCATGCTATTTGTTATGCTCCACAAATAAGTGAAACCATATGATAATTGGCCCTCTCTGCTTGACTTATTTCACTCAGCATAATCTCTTCCAGTCCCATCCATGTTGATACAAAAGTTGGGTATTCATCCTTTCTGATGGAGGCATAATACTCCATAGTGTATATGGACCACATCTTCCTTATCTATTCTCTGTTGAAGGCATCTTGGTCCTTTCCACAGTTTGGCGACTGTGGCCATTGCTGCTATAAACATTGGGGTACAGATGGCTCTTCTTTTTACGACATCTGTATCTTTGGGGTAAATACCCAGTAGTGCAATTGCAGGGTCATAGGGAAGCTCTATTGTTAATTTCTTGAGGAATCTCCACATTGTTTTAAAATCCTGTATTATTTTGTGTTCCTCTAAAGAGTAAAAGAATGCTGCAATTTCTCTGGCAGGCAGTCAAATAATTTTTAGATTATTTTAATCTCTTGAAGTTTATTCTTAAACTTGCTTGGGGTAGAACTAGAATGGGCTGTATTCTAGAGCTAATTTAGAGTCCCCTTTAAGGTATGAACCAAAGAACCCATATATTCAATACAATGTGGCTGAAGGAAACTCAAAACAATTCCTGGCCCTGTGTGACCTTTAAGAATTGTTTCTTATCATTCTGTGTAATTATTCTTTTCTTGAAATTTGTTTTGTTCAGTCTTGCAGGACTTTAGGCTATGCATGTGTATACTATATTCAGGGAAAGACTCCTAGGTTCCTATGCAAATTTCTAGAGCTTTCTGTCTCTAGCTCTTTTTATCTCTCTGATCACTTCCTAGGTGTGTTGGCTTCTGCAAATACTAAGAAATACTAAGCTCTGTTTCCCCAACTCAGTGAGATTTCCATATGTGATCTGAGTTCCTCCTGCTTTGTAATGTAGAATGGAAATTGCCTCCAGCCAGAAAGTCTAGGAAGTAGTGTTCTTCATTCAGTTTGTTTATCTTTCTTTTGTGATTTACAGCCCTGTGCTGCATGTGGTATAATGTCTGGAATTATTAATTTCTTATATTTTCTCTGTTGTCTAGTTAGAGTACAAAAATAGTTTTAGAACATCTTATTTCTTCATGGCTTAGGAGCTGAAACTCCCTCCCCCCAAGTGTTTTCCTTTTTCTTTTTAATCATGGTTATGAATACTGTTATGTATATTTTTATTGTTTTATGATTTATTTATTTATTTGTTGGTGAGCAAGAGAGAGCCCAAGCAAGGGAAGCAGCTGGCAGAGGGAGACGGAAGCTCAGGAGACTCAATCTCGGGACCTGAGCTGAAGGCAGTTGCCTAACTGAAGACAGAGCTACCCATGCCCATGTTAAGTATATTTTTAAGTATTTTACTTTCTTTCTTTGTGAAGAGCTGTGTAGGACTGTGTGATGCTTACTCTCCCATCTTCCCCAGGATTCCCAGACTACTCACATTCATTTTCTTCTTATAAATGTCTTAAAAATACATACTAGAGCCACACATAAAATATTTTAATGAAATAGGTTTTGGATGCAATTGTAAATAGGATTGACTCCTTAATTTCTCTTTCTTCTGTCTTGCTGTTGGTGTAGAGAAATGCAACTGATTTCTGTGCATTGATTTTATATCCTGACACTTTACTGAATTCCTGTATAAGTTCTAGCAGTTTTGGAGTGGAGTCTTTTGGGTTTTCCACATATAGTATCATATCATCTGCAAAGAGTGATAATTTGACTTCTTCTTTGCCGATTTGGATGTCTTTAATTTCCTTTTGTTGTCTGATTGCTGAGGCTAGGACCTCTAGTACTATGTTGAATAGCAGTGGTGATAATGGACATCCCTGCCGTGTTCCTGACCTTAGCGGAAAAGCTTTCAGTTTTTCTCCATTGCAAATGATATTTGTGGTGGGTTTTTCATAGATGGCTTTGATGATATTGAGGTATGTGCCCTCTATCCCTACACTTTGAAGAGTTTTGATCAGGAAGGGATGCTGTACTTTGTCAAATGCTTTTTCAGCATCTATTGAGAGTATCATATGGTTCTTGTTCTTTCTTTTATTGATGTGTTGTATCACATTGACTGATTTGCGGATGTTGAACCAATCTTGCAGCCCTGGAATAAATCCCACTTGGTCGTGGTTAATAATCCTTTTAATGTACTGTTGAATCCTATTGGCTAGTATTTTGTTGAGTATTTTCGCATCTGTGTTCATCAAGGATATTGGTCTATAGCTCTCTTTTTTGGTGGGATCCTTGTCTGGTTTTGGGATCAAGGTGATGCTGGCCTCATAAAATGAGTTTGGAAGTTTTCCTTCCATTTCTATTTTTTGGAACAGTTTCAGGTGCAGCCACTCTGGAAAACAGCATGGAGGTTCCTCAAAATGTTGAAAATAGAACTGCCCTATGACCCAGCAATTGCACTACTGGGTATTTACCCTAAAGATACAAATGTAGTGATCCAAAGGGGCACATGCACCCGAATGTTTATAGCAGCAATGTCCACAATAGCCAAACTATGGAAAGAACCTAGATGTCCATCAACAGATGAATGGATCAAGAAAATGTGGTATATATACACAATGGAATACTATGCAGCCATCAAAAGAAATGAAATCTTGCCATTTGCGACAACATGGATGGAACTAGAGCGTATCATGCTTAGCGAAATAAGTCAAGCAGAGAAAGACAACTATCATATGATCTCCCTGATATGAGGAAGTGGTGATGCAACATGGGGGCTTAAGTGGGTAGGAGAAGAATAAATGAAACAAGATGGGATTGGGAGGGAGACAAATCACAAGTGACTCTTAATCTCATAAAACAAACTGAGGGTTGCTGGGGGGAGGGGGTTTGGGAGAAGGGGGTTGGATTATGGACATTGGGGAGGGTATGTGCTTTGGTGAGTGCTGTGAAGTGTGTAAACCTGGTGATTGACAGACCTGTACCCCTGGGGATAAAAAATATATGTTTATAAAAAATAAAAAATTAATAAAAAAAGTAAATAAAATGTTTACAAAGAAAAAAAATATTTTAATGAAATAGGATGTTTCTAGTTACAACATAAAGAACAGAAAGCCAACCCAAACCATATCAAGGGAACAAATGAAAATTAATACTTATGTAAGTATTTGAATTTTTTGGTTTTCAGAACTGCTGGACTCATAGATCCTTGAAAAATCTATTTCTCTCCATTTGTTTTGTGTATGTCTCTCTCTCTTTCACATTTTTATCTTTTGACTGTTGCTTCCCCATTTCCCTCTTTTTTAGCACCATTTCGTTTCTTCTATAATTATACTTTCTTTGTACGACCAATAGCAGGCTTGGTGGATAGAGAATTTCTACTATACATAGCAGTTCCACAGAGGTTATTATATTGGATTTTCTTATATTCTGTAGCCAATCCAGAATAAGCATTTATTTGAAATAATGGGCATTATGAGTAGCCTGGCCTGAGTCATGTGATATGAGTACCACATCCAAAGGATTTGGAGGCAATTGTAACAGGGGGCAAACACTGACCACACAAGAAAAAATTGTCAGGAGCTACTTTTTATTTGTGTCACTTGGTATAGTAATATTTGACTTTCAAAATAAAACATACACTCTTTGAAGACTCAGGCAATAACTATTAAGTCAGAAAATAATCCTAAAGAGGCCTAAAATAAAAATAAGAACATTATAGTCATGGCTTCTGTTTCAGACCTTATTGATATTATGTTTTACCAGTTGCTCAAGTTAAACAACTGTTGCAGTCAAATTGCTGTAGTCTACTGAAACATACCTCATGCTTTCTTCTGCCTCATTTCTCAAGGCACTTTTCCCACCTACAATGTTTCCACACCCCACATCTTCTGACAATAAAAAAATCCTACACAATTGTAAACAGCCAGGCTTCAGATCATCTCTGTTTCTTTTTTCCTCAGTAATGTCCCAAGTGTCCATGCCATTTCTTTGGAGCCTAGCAGTGCCAAATAATTCCTTTTTATGTACATAATGCTTCTAACCTACTAGCTGATAAACTTCTTTAGGGCAGATATTTTGCTTTATGGCTAAAGTGTGAGTAGTTGGAATAAGAAAGCTAACTATGTAGTTAGATAATTCTGGATTTGAATTCAAGAGCAACCTTTCATTGAATTCAAGACATTCCTTGGTCATGTTACTGGGACTACATATTTATGATTGTCATATGGGGATGATGATACCTGTCTTTATTATGTGAAATATCCTAGGCCATATTATAGGAACATTATCTGGCAATAAATCTGTTTTATTTTTTTTTTCCTTACTTGTTCTGGCAGCCATCGCTATGCCTCACACCCATCCAGAGTTGAACAAATACTTGCTGATTGATTGATTAGTTCAGAAGAAGTAAGATTCTTATTTTATATATTTGACTTCAACATTTATTTAATTACAACCATTAGACAAGAAATGAAAATGCCACAAAAAAACAGATTATACTTTGCTTTACTTTTCCTAATGGACAGAAAACTGGGGTTATGGGTTTTTGCAGGACAGTGGTGATGTTATTATTTTCTTTTTCTTTTTTTTTTTTAATAATCTAAGGCCATGATGATTTTATAATATTATTGTTAGAAATGAAATAAAATCACTAACTAAAAGTATAGTCTTAGGTTATAATTTATGATCATCTTTCCTTTGTTTGAAATTGAGAGAGAGGAAAAAAACAACTATTTTACCAACAGATACATGAAAGGAATGACTCCTGTTCATAAAAGCCACCACGTATTAAGTTACTTTATTTACATAAATATCTCAATGAAAGAGTAAAGAGTTTAGTAATTTCTTTATTCAGGTGATGGAGTTGGGGCTCAGAACTTAGATAATTCAAGCTAAGAGTGTCGTGGAATTGAAAGCTCAATATTTTGGATTCTGACATGTTATTCATAGCAATATCATGCTACCTCTTGACTAGCCTCAACAGAATAGCTTGACCAAAAAGTCTGTAAATAACCCTACTTGGAAATAACTTTAACAGACTATCTATAAGATAGCCTCACAGTTTTTAACAAGAGAACTTTCCATGTCCACATGATTTTTTGCTTATTTTTTTAATCCTCAAATTGTGCTGCTTTTTTTCTTATCTGAATTCCCCATCTTGTGTTTGCAGCATCAAAACGCCTTCCTCAGCAATTGTAGTGCTGTCACAAATGGAAGATTGCACACGGAGGACTGAATGGGGCAGCAGGAGAAAATAAGCACTAAGGGAACAAAGGTCTTATTTTATAGTGATTCACCATACAGTGTATAGCAAAGCAGTAGGAACGCAAAGTATATGACCCAACCCTGTGATGTATCCCTTAAAAAATATTGTCTTATTATCGATCACTTTATGTAATGTCAGCCATTTTTTTGACATCACTGAAACTATCAGTAAAGTATCTCTCATTATAATATTTTCCTTGTCTAGAAATCAAACCCTGGACAGGTATTAGTTCGAGGGCTGAAACAGTGAAGGAAAATGTTATTATATTTTTATGTGTATTTGTTACCATATTTTTGGTGAATCCTTATAGGTTAACTTCTTCTTTACATTTATATTATACAGAAATTATCTCTGCACCTGTCTTTTCCTCTCCATAGAAAGAAAAATTCTTTCACAGAAATATTGTTTTATATAAACTGAAATTCTTATCCCAAGTATTGGCCAATAAAAATCACTCACTATGTTTGTTGGAGTGAACTTAATTATATGTATTTATTTCTTTGTTCTTTTTAAGTACATTTTTGTGAAATGTCCCAGAACACTAACTCACTTAATATTATTTTGTTATGCAATAATTCCAAGTTGAATCAGGTTGATTTTTAATGCCCTTATTATCTATAAACAACATAAATGCAGTATCAGATGGATAAAGTATGTCTCCATCTTATAAAAAACTAGAACTAAGTTGTTTTAATTTCTTTTAACCAAGGCACACTATTATTTTCTTTTATAGTGAAAGTCCATAAAAAAATTACAACAGAATTCCTGATAAATTCATTTCACAACGATTTTTTCTAAAATAAGTAAAAACGTATACAATGTGATTTTTTTAGTGAAAGTTCTCCTCATTAAGTTGTAAAAATCCAATCAAATGAATACAAAGTTAAGTAAAAAACAAATGTTTGTGTTTCCATGGCACACAGATAAATAGTAATGTAGACAAATTAATCAACTACCTGATTCAATCAAGGAAAGAAGTCAAATCAGCTAATTCATACTCTATTGACTGCTGATTGATTGATTGACTGTGTGCATGTATGTGCATGTGTTAATGGTGCATGTATGAACCTAAGGAGACAGTTGGGAAAACATCAAAAAGCTAGCCTAGTAGCTAGTGCCTTAAGTTAACTTCTCCCCCACTAAGGTTTCATACATGCAAGTGAAAACAAAGGCAATTTTTCTAAATGAGAAAAAAGGGGAGAAAGAAGATGTTACTATTGTAGAAGGAGTTTTGACTCGTTTACTTCTGTATTATTTTGGGGGAATTCTCACAGTAGCATAAACTCCCAAATCTCCATAGACATGAAACTGTATTTCTTAATCACATAAGAATTCATCTCATGTATACTCCTGGTTTTGCAGTATTTCAGGAGCCCATTTTCCTACTATTCTGTGGCCTGTATGCCTTATGATCTTATGGTTTTAGAGCCTCCTGATTAATGTGCAGTTTTGGAAAGAGTAAGTAGAGAAATTACACTCACTTTTAGCCAGAAAGTGACACACTGTTTTCCTCATTTTCCACTGACCAAAACTCAGTCATACATCCACACTGACCACAGAGAAAGCTGGAAAATATAGTCTGGCTTTATGATCAACCAACCAACCAACCAACCAACCAACCAACACATAGCAAACAAACAAACAAATGAGTTAGGCAAAAATATAGTAATTCTCTAATGAAACTGTTAATTTTTTCTCATTCTAGAGACCTGTTATAAAAGAAAAAAAAGAAAAAAAATTTTTAAAAAGTAAGAACAAAAAAGACAAAAGTTCTGAGAGGATGCAGTGAAGAAATATCAGTTGGAAATTAGAGAAAATGTAGAACAGGCATATGGCTACTTTTGATTTTTGAATTCTGTATTTCTCTTTTCTTCATTTTTTCCAACAGTTCCTCTCTTTATGATTTCCCCAGTTAATTTCCATTTCATTTCCTCTCCTTGAACACTGAATTTTTTTGTTTTTATTTTTAATTTTGTTTTGACTGTCTCATCTCCCCTTTTACTCCTATGGCCACTCATCTTTCATAAAACTGGTTCTTCCATATAGCTTCAGGGATATTCTGAAACAAAACAAAACACCTTCATTGCCTAATTCAGCTAAACAACTGTTAATAGATAAAATTCCAAGTCACGCAGAAAGACAGGCTGCTGTTGAGGACAGCTCCTACAAAGGGTCATTGCCAGCCTTTAAAGGCATCATAGGTTATGCATAAAACACAAACTTTAATATAAGTAGCATTGTGTCCATTCTTTTAAATAGGACACTACTTCATTTAAAATGTAAGTGCCAGCTACCTATAAACTGAGAAATTAAAGCTGAATAGTACTAGACCAAAAAACCTTAGATTTTGTGTGTGTATATATATATATATATATATATATATATATATATATATATATATATTTGAGGGGCACCTGGGTGGCTCAGTGGGATAAAGCCTCTGCCTTTGGCTCAGGTCATGATCCCAGGGTCCTGGGATCTAGCCCTGCATCAGGCTGTCTGCTCAACAGGGAGCCTGCCTCCCCCTCTCTCTCTGCCTGCCTCTCTGTCTACTTGTGACCTCTGTCTGTCAAATAAATAAATAAAATCTTAAAAAGAAATATTCGAAAACATCACAAGTATGAGCACACTGAGGTACAAAAGCATGTTTTAGCCAGAATAACCTATCTGATAAGGAAGCAGTAGAAACTTGTTTGAAGTGAAAGACTGACTTTTCCCCTCGCTATGAATTGTACTATATGCAAATATAGTGAATGGAAAATAATTACATTTGATTTTCCTGTTCAAGGTGATGTATTACTTAGTAGTTCATTCATAGCTGTACCTCCTTTCTATTCTTTGTCATTTTGTAGTATCTTAAATCTGTAAACCTAAATAAATTTAAGCTAGATTGCTCAGAAAGTGATGTATATGTGTATATATGTGTGTTCTTGGCAGATCTAAAATCTTTACACAATTTGCCTACTTGATTTCTTACATATATCTACACAAGCAGGAGAATATGTTAAGTGGAATTTAGTTTGAGATTATACTTGATAAACTATAAGAACTGAACTAAACTGTTTAGATTATCAGAGATGATCTAGAGCATTCATTTCATTTTCTGAATGACAAAATTGAGACACAGAGAAGTTATTTACCCAAGGACATCGTATTATGTAGCAAAACCTTTTATATTGTTTAGTACTTTCTGTACTGTATTTTATAAGTTTACTTAGTGTATCAGAGGTAAATTGTATACTCTAAATAAATCTTTGTGTCTATGATAGGTTGGTATAGAAATCCTTGCTCTGATTATAGACTGTATTTTTTTCCCTCAAATAGACTTTCCTACATGGTATCTAAAATGTAAGATACAAGGATCACAGCTCTTTGCATTTAACCAAAATACACTTGAGTTTAGTAAATCAGAACAAAAATACATAAAGCTTTTTTTTTTAGTTGGTTTAATTATTCTATTCCAGTGTGTTACAGATTGCTTTTCAGATACAAACCTTCTTTTCTATTGTTTAATTTCAAAACATATTTATCTTTTTCTGAGTATAAAATGAATAGAGACTTGTTATAGAAACTATTAAAAAAAAAAGACAGAAAGAGGAAACAAAGTACTCATAATCCCGCAATGACAAGTTAATATTCTGTAGGAGGTCTTATTTCTGTTAGTACATGTTAATATTCTGTAGGAGGTCTTATTGCTGTTAGTATGTAATATTCCACATTTTTAAATTTAAAAATGCAATTTAGAGAATAAGGACTAGAGTTTGTAGAATAAAACACACCCTAAATCCAAAATGAAACCTCAGGTATAGAAGTATAAATTTATGCTGCTGCCCAAAATATGTCATGAGATAAAGTTTTATTTCCATTACTATCATGCTTTTATATTTACATAAAGTTTACATGTGAGGTGCTTAATCTATTATTAGTTATCAGTGTATTAAATACTCTAGAACTTATTTTAATTGCTTAACCAAGAGTATCACTGTAAATTCCCTGTACTCACTATTTAAGAATCTAAGATGAATATTTCATTGAAAGAAATAGATTGTAAGCACAGTAAGGATTTTTGTACTGTATCAGAAAATCACTTGTGTGTATGTGTGTGTAATATTGTTTTTCAGTGCACTTCCTAGGTATTCTGCCTCCTTTGTTGATATATTTTGATAGCATCCCTGCTATTACATGGTTCCCACATTCATATACATTTCAGTTTTGATGCAGCTATCACATACATAGCTCCCACTGGGTATGAGGAACTATTTTTGAACTTCACATTAATTTATTTAACCTTCACAATAGTTAAGAAACTCATGTACTGAGATATAAAATCAATTGACAAAGGTCACAAAGCTGGTAGATGGAAGACATGGGACCTGACTGTCCAGCTTCAGATCTCTGCTACAAATCAAATCTGGGTACAGTAATGTACAGCCTCTCTCATGCTAATGTAAAACATCACAGATATTTATATTTCTATCCTGGCATAGATATATCTTATATACCTATAGCATATATATGTGTACACACACACAAACAGATAAGATGATAGGTAGATAAGTTGATAGGTAGACAATAGATATTTCAAATAATCTGACATATATTCTCACCATTTAAAACTCGCAATCCTTCCTCAGATATGTGAGGTAAATTTATGAGTTTGTATTTTATCCAGATTGTCCTACATTCTTCATTTCTTTAATTGTCACTTCAGCTGTCATAGCCCAAGCCAAAATGTTGGAAATCACATTGGCTTCTCTTGTCCTTTGGTGGTCCTTGTTCAATAACCCTTCAAGAAATCCTGTTTCACCTCTTTCTGTCCAACAAATGGTATGTCCACTACCTTTCTGGTCCATCATCTCTTTCTTGTATTATTTCAAAAGCTTCCTAACTAATCTTCCTGTTCTATCTTTGCCCACCTTCAAACTGTCCTCAACACAACTTTCAGTGTAAAACCATCAACATATAAGTCAAACCCAGGCTTTTTATCTTTCTTTTTGTTTTCCCTTGCTCAAACACCTCTGGTGCCATTTATAATAAAATGGCATCAGAACACCTTCCATGGTTCTATGTACTCTGGCTTCCAGGTGCATCTCCAACTTTATCTGTCCTATTCTCTCTGTGCTTTCACTCCTCCCACAGTCACTTCTTTGCTCGCCTCAGAACATGTCAGCAAGGCCTTTGACTTTGCCATTCCTTCAGACTGGAATCCTCTTCCTAAGTTAGGTAAATATTCTGCCCCAGCCCTCACTTTGTTCAGCATTCATTCAACACTATCTACTTAGTGAACCTGTCCCTTCTTCTCTGTCCCTTACGAGCCCTCAATATCATACTTATTACCAAATTTTGAAGCTTCAGATTTTCTTTTGAGTTATTGCTACCCAGCATTCAACAGATTTTCATCTTTTTTCTTTATTGTGTTTCCCTTCCATTTTAAATATATTGTCCATGATTCCAAAGGTTTGTGTCTGTTTCCTTCACTTCTACATCTCTGTCAACAAGAATGGAATTGGCACCTAGTAGGTACTCAATAAACATCTATTGAGTTCATTTAAATAAGGCTCCTAAAAGCCATGTATCCTTGGGTAAGAGTATACAACTAAGTATAATTCACACTTATAAAGCAGAGAAATTAGTCTCTAAATGTCAGCTTTTCTACACTTATACTTTTATTTTAAAGTGTATTTGAGTAAAGTCTCAGCTTTCCATGACTATTTTAATTGACTGAAATTTATAAATGTATTGTCATATATCCAAATTATAATTTTTTTCATTTTTTTAATAATAATTTTTAATTTTTTTAAATAAACATATATTTTTTATCCCCAGGAGTACAGGTCTGTGAATCGTCAGGTTTACACACTTCACAGCACTCACCATAGCACATACCCTCCCCAATGTCCATATGGAGGTGAAATTCACGTTGGATAAAATTCAACATCTTGAAGTGAACACTTCAGGAAATTTAGGACATTCTCAATGTTGTACAACTGCTACCTGTAGCTAAGTCCAAAATATTTCCATCACTCAAAACTAACATTCTTTACCCAGAAACTGTTTCTGCATGTTATTCTTTCCCTAAGCCTTGACAAACACTAATTTGCATTCTGTTTCTATGGATTTAGCTTTTTTGGTTATTTCTTATAAATAGAATTATACAAAATATAACCTTTTATTTCTGGCTCTTTCATATTTCAGAGGTACATCAAAATTATAGGACATCTCAGTCCTTCATTTTTATTATTAAATAATATTCTTTTTATGTATATACCACAATTTATTTATCTATTCATTCACTGATGGGCTTTGGGGTATTTTCTACCTTTTGGCTATTGTGTATAGTGCTGATACAAGTGTGTACATATACATGTTTAAGTACCTGTTTTCAATTTTGGGAGGTATGTACTAGGAGTCATAATGTAATTTTATATTGAATTTTTTGAAGAATTGCCAAACTGTTTTCCACAGCAGTTCAACAATTTTCATTCAATTTATGATTCTAATTTCTCCACTTGCTTATGAATACTTGTTATTTTTCATTTTCAAAAATTGTAACCATCTTAGTGGATGTGAAATTGTGCTTTTCAAATTTGTATTTCCCTAATAATTAATTATATTGAACATATTTCCATGTGTTTTTTGACCATTTTTATATCTTCTTTGGAGAAATATCTTTGAATAGAATATTCTTTTTTTTTTTTTTTTTTTTAGATTTGAGTATTCTTTGCCATTTTCATTTGGATTTCTTTGTCTTTTGTTGAGTTGTCCAATGCATGATTTGCAAATATCTTCAACCATTTGTTAGGGTATATTTTACTTTCTTGATATATCATTTCCTTCAATGTACAAAAGTGTTTAATTTTGATGAAGTCCAATTTATCCATTTTTTCTTTTGTTGTTCTCACTGACAAATCAAAAGTTGTAAAGAGCCCATATTTTCTTCTAAGAGTTTTTTGTTGTTGGTGGTGGTGTTTTTATTTATTTATTTATTTTTTTAGTTTTAACTCTATATTTAAGTTATTTATCTATAATGAGTTTTTATTTTGTTTTGTTTTGTATGTGCTATAAGGTAGGGATTAAACTTCATTCTTTTGCATGTGGATATCTAGTTGTCCATGTTCCATTTATTATGGAGACTATTCTTTTCTGATCTCAGAATCCTCATTAAAAATTAATTGGCTGTAGATACATGGTATTATTTTCGGACTTTCAATTCTAATCCATTGTATATATGTCTATCTGAATACAAGTACTACAATGTTTTGAATACCCTAGCTTGGAAGAAAATTTTGAAATTGTGATGTATTAGGATAATAGGATAATTGTATTTGATTTTTTCTTTTTCAAGATTGTTTTGGATATTTGGGACAATTCATAATTCACATGAATTCAAGAATTGGCTTTTTCATTTCTGCAAAAATCAAAGGCCATTGTAATTTGAGTAGAAATTGCATTAAGTCTCTACATTGATTAACATCTTAACAATGTTAAATCTTCTAATCTATAATTATAAGATGTCTTTTATTTATTTGAGTGTTACTTTAATTTCTTTCAACATTTTGTAGTTTTCAGAGAGCAAGTCTATCATTTATTTATTATGGTTACATTTATTCCTTGACTGTTTTCAATATATATTTTCTAAGATTTTATTTATTTATTTGAGAGAAAGAATGTATGTGCACCATGCACTTGTGGGCATGCACATGTGTGGAAGCCAGAATGAGAGAGAGCAGCAGGCTCCCTGCTGACCATAGAGCCCAACATGGGGCTTGATCCCAGGACCTTGAGTTCATGACCTGAGAGGAAGGCAGAGACTTAACTGACTGAGCCACACAGGCACCCCACTATTGTATGTTATTTTAATGGAATCGCCTTCTTAATTTTCAGATTGTTCATTATGAGCATAGAGAAACTTTTTTTTAGATTGTTCATTATGGGCACAGAGATTCTTTTCAGATTGTTCATTATGAGCATAAAGAAACTCAAGTGATTTTTGCATGTGAGTCTAGTACCTTGTGAATTTGCTGACTTATGTAAATTTATTTTGGATTTTCTATAAACAGCACCATGATATCTGTGAATAGAAATAGTCTCATGTCTTCATTTCCATTTCAAATGCCTTTTATTATTTTTTTATGTCTAATTTCTATGCTTAAAACTGCCAGTATGATAATGAATATCATTGTGGAAGCTGGCATCCTTGTCTTGTTCCTAATCTTAGAGAGATCTATTTCAGTTTTTCACCATTGAATGTAATGTTAGCTGTGGATTTTTCATAAATGCACTTAATTATGTTGTAAAGTTTCCTTCTAATTAAGTATTTTTATAAATTAAGTATTTTTATTTAATTAAGTATTTTTATCAAAAGTGTTGACTTTTCTCAAATCATTTATCTGGATCTTTTGAAATGGTCATTTCTTTTTGTTGTTGTTCTTTGACTAATGCAGTATATTACCATGATTGATTTTCTCATATTAAACCAAACTTGTATACTGTTATAAATAGTTGCTGTAGTTTTGATCTGTAATTGTTTTTTCTTGTGATATCTTTACCTGGATTTACTTTAAGGGTAATGCTGACTTCATTGAATGAGGTAGGGAATGTTCTGTCTGCTCATAAGTTTTAAAAGATTTTGAAAAGAATAGATGTTAACTCTTCTTTAAATTATTAGTAAAATTCACCAGTGAAGACATCTGGACCTAGGCTCTACTTTTTTGAGATTTTGCTATTGTTGTTTTATTTTTTCTCATTCTATCACTTCACTTGTTACAGTTTTTTAAGATTTTCTATTTCTTCTTGATTTAGTTTTTGTAATTTTTGTGTTTCTAAGAATTTTTCCTTTCCACCTAGCTTATTTGATTTGTTAGCATACCATTGTTCATTATTATTATTTTTTTATTCTTGTAAAGTCAGTAGTGATGTCTCCACTTTTATTTCTGATTTTAATTATTGTGTCTTCTCTCTTTGTTTGGTAGTCTACTGAAATCCTTGTCATATTTGTTGACCTTTTCAGAGTTAACTTTTTGTCTTATTTATTCTCTTTTTATTTTTTTTTTAAAGATTTTATTTATTTATCAGAGAGAGAGAGGGGGAGAGAGCGAGCACAGGCAGACAGAATGGCAGGCAGAGGCAGAGGGAGAAGCAGGCTCCCTGCTGAGCAAGGAGCCCGATGTGGGACTCGATCCCAGGAGGCTGGGATCATGACCTGAGCCGAAGGCAGCTGCTTAACCAACTGAGCCACCCAGGCGTCCCAATTCTCTTTTCTTTTTAAATTTATTTCTTGCCTGCTCTAATCTTTGTTATTCTTTTCCTTTTGTTACATTTAGGTTTAGTTTACTCTTCTTTTTCTTGTTCCTAAGATTTAAAGTTACATTATTGATTTGAGATTTCTCTCTTCCTAAGTAAAGATGTTTACTGCTCTAAATTTCCCTCTGGCACTGACTTCACTGTATGTCATAAGTTTTAATATGCTATGTTTCCATTTTCATTCATATCTCAGTTTTATCTAATTTCCCTTATCTTATTTGACTTATTGGTTAAGGATGTATTGTTTAAATTCTACAATTTTGTGAATTTTCTAGTTTAACTTCCTTTATTTTTTCCCTCCTAGGTTTATTACATTGTGGTGAGTAAAAATACTTAGTATGATTTTACTCTTTTTAAATTTATCGAAACTTGTTTTGTTGCCTAACATCTGGTCTATCCTGGAGAATTTTCTGTGCATGAGAGTAGAATGTGCTGCTGTTGTTGGGTAGAGTGTTCTGTTTATGTCTTGGCATATAATGTTTAAATCCACTCTTATTTACAATGTAGATGTTGTACTCATTGAAATTAAGGAGAGGTGGGAAGGGCAAGCAGAAATGCCACAAATATTTTTCTAGTGTTTTTAAGCTGCCTTTTCATGAGTTAGGGTTTGCTTATTGGCTGTAAAGTTTTGATTACTTATTTGATCTTTGACAGTTGCTTCTATCAATTTTGCTTGTTTTGTTTTGTTTATGTTTATGTGGAAGAATGGGCATTGGGAGTTACTTATCACATCATTTTTTTCTGATGTCACTTTCTAAATTATTTTTAAATCATTCTTTTAAAAAATATCTTCTGGAAAATGTGGTTTAAGATGTCATTGTGAACATTAGGGCTTGCTATGTGTCTGCCTCATTTTATAAAGAACGGTATATAGGTATATTGATTATAGATATAAATTTTTGAAGATATTTTACATCAAAAGCAGAAGCCACCAAATTGTAGTCAGCCATATTCACCACGATGATTTTTAATGCTCACCACATCTGTTTATTTTCATAGCAGAGACAGTTTGCTTTACGTGAGAACAGATGTATGTGTGATCATTTGCACTGAAACACCCAAACGTTGGATTAAAACAGCAATTTACAATTTCTGCCTGAGACTTCTCTTAACTACACAATTAGTGAACAATGAAGAACTCATTACCTCTTATATCTTTACAGTCAAGGAAACAAACAATTAAACTTGGTTGTGTGAAAACACATGCAGATAAACTAACATACACGTAAATACACATCACACTATTTTGAATTTTCTGAAACTGGAAAACATCTGCTCTCTTATTAGAGACAATCCTATAGATGAAAATTTACCCAGAAGTTGATTTTGTCTTGGTATCTCCTTGACTTTTTGATATTTCTTTCAATTATTTATTTAATAATTTATTCATTTTTGATAAAAGAAGGGAAAAAATAGAAGGAAAGATGTCATGAATAAACGACCTTCATTCATGATCTAGTAAATATTTGTCATATTAATCTTTATTTAATTACCCTCCCCTTACTAGTAATAGGATGATTACTCATGAAAAATTCCTCCAATTGAGATGTTAATCTTTCAATATCTTTATCCCTTTTTTGTGCAAATGGAAGATATACATATTTACAATACTCTTCTTCAACTTAATTTATTTTACTTTAAATACCTGACTCCATCAGCAAGCAGAACTTTTGATGACCTACTGCAATCCTATTACACTCATATGTTCATCAAAATCATGCTCTCATAGGACACTTTTGATACCCTCTCTCTCAAACTTTTATCCATTTGTAGGTGATAACCTTCTTCCCTCCATTGAGACATATAAGCCATCATGAGAACATCCTCTTCATCCATCCCACACAATCTCATTGATTCACATTCTGCTTTTGTTTGCATTGCTATGCATGAGCCTCCCTGAGCCTAAATCAGTTTTTTTTTTTTTTTTAGTTCTCATTTTAACTCTAGTTAGTTAACATACAGTGTTTTGTTTTGTTTTGTTTTACTATGTTATGTTAGTCACCATACAGCACATCATTGGTTTTTTACTTAGCATTGCATGAATATTGTCTGCACATAACACCCAGTGCTCCATACACCATGTGTCCTCCTTAATACACACCACCAGGGTCACCCATCCTTTTGTGTCTTCTTCAATTTCTTTTACAAGTGTTAGATAGTTTCTATAGATCCTTCACCTCTTTGGTTAGGTTTATTCCAAGATATCTTGTGGTTTTTGGTGCCATTGTAAATGGAATCAATTTCCCAATTTCTCTTTTTACAGTTACATTGTTAGTGTAGAGGAAAGCAACTGATTTCTGTGCATTGATTGTGTATCCTGCCACATTACTGAATTGCTGCATGTGTTGTAGTAACTTAGGGGTGGAGTCTTTTGGGTTTTCCAAATAAAATATCATGTCATCTGCAAAGAGAGAGAATTTTAATTTTTCTTTGCCAATTTGAATACCTTTAATTTCTTTTTCTTGTTTGATTATTGTGCCTAGGACTTCTGTGTTCAACAATAGTGGGAAGAATGAGCATCCTTGTCATGTTCCTGGTTTTAAGAGAAAGGCTCTCAGTTTTTCCCCATTGAAAATGATATTAACTATGGAGTTTTCATAAATGATATTGCATAGTAGCCTTTTAATTTCTACTGATTCACACATATATATTTTTTCTTTTTTATATATAGACACATATATATATATAAACTTCGGTGTAGTCCTTTTTTCCCTATACAACTGTGTGTGTATATATATATATATGTATATATATACATATATTTATATATATATGTATATATATACATATATATATATATATCAGTTTTAATTTCCCTGTAAGTCTTGGAAGTATTGTTCTCTAATAAGAATAAATTGTACCCAGGAAAAACTGAAATACCCAACCTCACCCACATTAAGAGATTATAAATCACCCCCCCACCACTACCCTCAGACCCTTCCTCTTTTTTAACTTTATAAACCTTATTCTTGTGTTTCATTTTAGCTGGGTTTTCTTGGTGGTTGGTTCCAATTGCTCTGAACTTTCCCTTGCATGGATTGTAGGTGATATTTTTGACTCTGTATATTCCCTCAACCAAACCTTAACAGAATGACTAGGAGAAGAAACTCCAAACAAAGAAGAGAACCAGGGGCAATGACCTCTCCTGCAGACTTAACAGATATGGATATAAGCAAGATGTCAGAAGTAGATTTCAGGGTAACAGTTATGAAGACAATGAGCAGGCTGGAGAAAACCATTAATGACAACATAGATTCTCTAAGGGAAGAAATGAGAGTTAATCAGACCAAACATAAAAATCTATGAATGAGATGCAATCTAAGCTAGATACTCTAATAGCTAGGGCAAATGAGGCAAAAGAATGAATTACTGACTTAGAAGACAAACTAATAAAAATGAAGGAAGAGGAGGAGGCCTGGAACAAAACATCTTAAAATCCATGAAACAGAATTAAAGAAATAAATGACACCATGAAACATTCCAGTGTCAGAATTATTGGGATCCCTGAGGGTATATATAGAGAGAGAACTAGAGGATATATTTGAGGAAATCATAGCTGAGAACTTTCCTAATCTGGGGAATGAAACAAACAAGTATTCATGTCCTAGGGGCAGAGAGGACCTCACCCAAGTTCAAGGAGAACAGCCCAACACCCCAGCATATAATAATAAAACTCACAAATCTTAGAACCAAGGAAACCATCTTAAGGGCAGTTAGAGTGAAGAAATTCCTTACATATCAAAGGAAGAACATCAGAATAATGTCAGACTTTTCCACAGAGACCTGACAAACCAGAAAGGACAAGCAAGACATAGTCAGGATACTAAACACGAAAAGCATGCAGCCAAGAATATTTTATCTGGCAAGGCTGTCATTCAGAACAGAAAGAAAGATAAAGAGCTTCCAGGACCAACAGAAACTAAAAGAATATGTGCCCACTAAGCTGGCTTTGCAAGAAATGTTAAGGGTGGTCCTATAAAAGGAGAAGGACCCCAAGAATGATATACAACTGAAATTTACAGAGACAATTTGTAGAAACAAGGACTTCACAGACAGCATGCTGACAATAAAAATCATATCTTTCAATAATCACTCTCAGAGTGAATGGCCTAAATGCTCCTGTGAAATGGCACAGGTTTGCCGATGGGATAAAAAGATAGGACCCATCCATATGGTATCTATAAGAGACTCATTTTGAACCTAAAGATACATCCAAACTGAAAGTGAAGGGATGGAGAACCATTTTTCATGCCAACAGATTCCTCAAAAAAAGCTGAGGTAGCAATTCTCATATCAGACAAATTAGATTTTGAGCTAAAGACTGTAGTTAGAAATAGAGAAGAACACTATTTCATAGTTAAAGGAGGACACTATATCATCCCTCCAACAAGAGGATCTAAAAATTGTAACTATCTATGACCCAACATAGGAGAAACCAACCATATAAGCCAACTGTTAACCAAAATAAAGAGACATAGTGATAATAATATGTTAATAGTAGGAGATCTCAACACTCCACTCTCAGCAACAGGCTGATCATCTAAACAGAAAATGAACACAGAAACAAGAGCTTTGAATAACACACTGGGCCAGATGGACCTCATAGATCTATACAAAACATTCCACACTAAAACATACAGTATTAGGTTAGTTTCAAGTGTACAATATAGAGATACAACAATTCCATACAGCATCTGGTGCTCATCACAACAATCTCCATCATCTACTTCACCCATTGCCCCACCTACCACCTCTGACAACCATCAGTTTTTCTATTGTTGAGACTCTGACTCTTGTTTTTTTCTCTTCTCCCTTTACTCATTTGTTTCTTCAATTTCACTATGAGTGAAATCATTCTCTGACTGACTTATCTAATAAAAAGTTACTACCTAATACATATAAAGAATTTATACAAATCAACACCTAGAAATAAATAATATAATTTTAAAAAAATGGGCAGAAGACATGAACAGACATTTTCCCAAAGAAGATATCCAGATAACCAATAGGCACATACAAAGATGCTCATCACTCATCATTAGGGAAATTCAAATCAAAACCACAATGAGATTTCATTTCACATCCGTCACAATGGTTAAAATCAATAACTCAAGAAGTAATAGGTGTTGAGGTGGTGGGGAAAAATTAACCCTCTTGCACTGCTGGTGGGAATGAAAACTTCTTCAGCCATTGTGAAAAACAGTGGCTGAAGGGAGTTTCCTCCTAATGTTACAAATAGAATTAACTTATGATCCAGCAATCATACAACTGGGTATTTACCCAAAAGATACAAAAATGCTAACTCAAAAGGATACATGCCCCCCTATGTTTATAGCCTTATTTACAAGAGCCAAATTATGGAAACAGCCAAGTGTCCATAGATGAATACATAAGGAAAATGTGGTATGTGTATATAATGGGATATTATTCAGCCAAAAAAAAAAAAAAAAAAAAAGAATTGAAATCTTGCCATTTGCAACAACGTGGATGGAGCTGGAGAGTATAATGTTAAGCCAAATAAGCTTATCAGAGAAAGGCAAATACCCACTTTCATATATAGCCCAGAACTTCCTTAAAACTCTATGCTCACATATGCAACTGCCTACTCATCATCTCCATCCAAAAGAAAACGAGGTAACTCAAACATGATTTTTAAAATTTTATTAGATTAAAACAAATATTTGGGGTGCCTGTGCGGCTCAGTGGGTTAAAGCCTCTGCCTTTGGCTCAGGTCATGATCTCAGGGTCCTGGGATTGAGCGCCACATCGGGCTCTCTGCTCAGCAGGGAGCCTGATTCCCCCCATCTCTCTGCCTGCCTCTCTGCCTACTTGTGATCTCTCTCTGTCAAATAAATAAACAAAATCTTTAAAAAATATCCTTATACAGTTCAATGAATTTCTAAAATGAATTTCTAAAAAGATAATACAGTGTTTATAGCATCACAGAAGTCATTCTTTTGTCCTTTGCTAATAAGTTCCAACCCCCAATTTACTAATATCCTAATTTCTAATACTCTAAGGTAGTTTTGTGTGTTTTTATACTTTTTATAATGGAATTATACAGTGTGTACTTTTTTGTATCTATTTTGTCTTAATATTTGTCTGATGAATTCCTGATGTTGCATGTAGCTACATTGCAATATAATATTATTTGGTATAAATATGTCATAAGTTGTCATTGATAATAAGTTTTTTAAAGGTTTTATTTATTTATTTGACAGAAAGAGAGTATAAGCAGAGGGAGAGGCAGGCTGAGGGAGAGAGAGAAGCAGTTTCCATGCTGAGTAGGGAACCTCTGCCTAACCAACTGAGCCACCCAGGTGCTCCATCATTGGCAATTATCTACTGTGCTACTAATTTTGGGGTACTCTAGTGATGCTGCTGTGAAACTTCTTTTGCATATCTTTTGTGTAATTTGTGTGTGCCTTTATTTGGTATCTATCTCAGAGTGGAATTCCTGGAAGTGTGCACATTTTACTTCCATTAGACAGTTCTACACAGTTTTCCAGTGGCACCAATTTATACTCTCTTCAGCAATTTTTGAGAGTAATCTTGAGTGTAATATATCCAAAACCATACTTCTTTTTGCCTCACACAAACCAGTTTTTTTTTTACAGTTATGCGCTATATGAGTTAGTGACAAATTTAATTTTCTGATTGATCCCTTATACCAAAACACAATCTTGACAACATTCTTCATGCTTATTTTTCTCTGTGCTGTATTTCCAAACCATCAACAAATTCTGAAGCTTCTCCTTACAAAAACATAGAAATATATATTCATATAAATGGTAAAAGATATATATATATATATATCTATATACACATATATATAAAGATATATATATCTATATACAATTTTATATAAAATATATATCCATTTGCACATATTAATGTAGTCACTTGGTCTATACTGCCATTATTTCTTGCCTGGTCGTTAATCGCCTATGTATTTCCATTCCATCTTTCACAGCCAATTCACCATTGAGCAACCAGAGTAATTATAAAGCATAAGCCATATCTTGTGCTCATTTCTGCCCCGTCTCACTCAAAGTAAAAGACTTATAACTTACAATGGTCTATAAACCTGTCTCTACCTTGAACCTTGTTTTCTATCTTGTCATCTCCTGCCATGTTCCCCATGGTCAACTACACCCAGCCACACTGCCCCCCTTGTTCTTGCTCAAGTATTCCTCATTCCTAGTTTTTATTTCTAGTTCTTGATGAATGCTCTTATTCTCACCCAGGTGTTCTTCTGGTAGCCAAGCTCTTTCCACATGTCACCTCATTAAAACATAAATATTTGTCCCCACACTCCCTTAGCAGTCCCTTTTCCCATACTTTCATTTGTCTTTGTAACAATTATTGAAATTTTAACTATTTATTTATAAACCTAACAACACAGGAAAATATGTATGGTGAGAGTATTACTTTGTTTTATTTAATCTGTTTCCTAATTATACTCAACAATGCCTGGTATAAAGCAGGTGCTGAAATGAAGTATATTTGTGAATAAATAAATGGATTTCTCAGCAAGCTGAGCAAATAATTTTCAAAAGATAGTGACAACTCAAAGATATCTTTAAGAATTGAAAAACATTTAAAAGATTATTTAGTCCATGGAGCTCCTTGGCTGGCTCAGTGCATTAGAGATTCTGCCTTTGGCTCAGGTCATGATCTCAGGGTCCTGGGATCAAGCCCACATCAGGCTCTCTGCTCATTGGGAAGCCTGCTTCTCCTCTCTCTCTGCCTGCCTCTCTACCTACTTGTGATCTCTGTCAAATAAATAAATAAAATCTTTAAAAAAAGATTATTTAGTCCAATATTTTCTGTTCAAATGGAAAATCACAAGAGAGATACTCAAACATATTAAGCAATATAAAAGCATTAATCAATGTAGAATAACTAGGATTTTCTTCAGGACCAAAACATATATTTTTTAATGTTAATTTACCAATTAAATAGTGTAAATTTCTGATTGTTTATTAAACTATGTTTAGTGTGATTCAGTATTTCCCAATATTCATTGGTTATTCCAGATTGCCATTAGACATATAAGAATGATTCCTCATATAAGAATGATTCCTCTAAACTATGATAAAATTATGGACTCTAAGAATTTATATTTGCATGGATCAATGCCAAGATGTTGGTGATCAGAGATTTCTGAAATAATATGGATGCTTCAATTATGTAATTTTTAAAAATTCTCAAAATGACACACAGTAATAAACTTAAGTTCTAAAATGTTCAGTTCAGTTTTGGTATCAATAAGAAAAATCATTAGAGATCAAATATTATTTCTGGGGGCACATGGGTGGCTCAGTGGGTTAAGCCTCAGTGTTCAGCTGAGATCATAATCACAGGGTCCTAGGATTGAGCCCTACATCAGGCTCTCTGCTCAGCAGGGAGCCTGCTCCCCTTCTCTCTCTGCCTGCCTCTCTGTCTTGTGATCTCTGTCTGTCAAATAAATAAATAAAATCTTTAAACATAAATAAATAAATAAATATATGTTATTTCTGCAAGGTTATCATTAATAAATATGCATGTTAAATGCTCCTTCACAAGCTGGAAAAACTGGTTTGAGAGAATCGAGACCTTTTCTCTCAATTCCCTCCTTTACTGATTTTCTAATCCAGGATACTGCATTTTTAGTAATGAATTTCTATCCTCCCTTGCTAACAAATGCACATATGAAATTATAAGAAGTATATATTAGTCTCAGAACCCAGTTCCTGACAAAGGGTTCCTAAAACCCTTGTAAATTCATAAGTGGTAAGAACACGAGGTCATCTTTTATTCTACTAAGTTAAGTTTATGTGGGCTTCTGTATGTCTCCTGCATAGACTGGTAAGTAGAAAGACAAAAGCATGACTGAAAGCTTAAAATTTTAGAGGTGCCTGGGTGGTGCATTCTACTGAGCATCTGACTCTTGGTTTTGGCTCAGGTCCTGATCCCAGGGTCTTTTTTTAAAGATTTTACTTATTTATTTGACAGACAGAGATCACAAGTAGGCAGAGAGGCAGACAGAGAGAGAGGGAGGAAAGCAGGCTCCCCACTGAGCAGAGAGCCCAATATGGGGCTCAATCTCAGGACCCTGGGATCATAACCTGAGCTGAAGGCAGAGGCTTTAACCCACTGAGCCACCCAGGCACCCCCTGATCCCAGGGTCTTAAGATCAGCCCCACATCAGGCTTGCATTTAGCAGGGAGCTGGCTTAATACACTCCCATTGCCACCCCTTTCACTTTCTTTCTCTCTCACTCTGATACAAATAAATAAATCTTTTTTGTAAGATATTTTTTATGTATTTGAGAGAGAGAGAAAGAGAGCACACACAGGGGGAGAGAGAGAGAGCACATGCCCATGCATGTGCACGCACATGAGGAGGGACTTGATCCCAAGGCCCCAGCATCATGACCTGAGCCCAAGGCAGATGCTTAACTGATGAAGCCATCCAGAGACCCAATAAATAAATCTCTAAAGAAAATTTTCAATCCATCCATCATTCTCCAGAGAGGGGAGAGGGGATAGAAATTTAATTAATTAATTATGCCTACTTGAGGAAGATTCCATAAAACCCCAATAGTACATAGTTTAGGGCACTTCCAGACTGTGAATACAACCACATACGAGGAGGGTGATGACCTTAATTTCATGGGAACAAAAACTCCTGCATTCATTTATATCCTTTATAATATCCTTTAAAAAATTGGTAGATGTAAGTTAAGCATTTCACCGAGTTCTGTGAGCTGTTCCAGCAAATAGTCGACTCCAGCAGGGAGGAAGTCCTGGGTACTTCTGATTTGTAGCCATGTTGGACAGAGATTGTGGATAACTGGGGACCTACCACTTGCAACTGACATCTTAAGTGTGTGTAGGAGGGATGTCTTATGAAACTGAACCCTTAACCTGTGGGTTTGGATGCTATCTCTAGGTAGATAGTGTCAAAACAGAGTTAAATTGTAAGATACTAGGCTGGTGTCATAGAATTGATCAATGTGAGAGTCACCCCACCCCTGCATATTTGCTGTCCAGAGATGTCAGAAGTAGTGTTCTATGTGAAAATAAAGGAAAAATGCACAGGAGGACACTGTAGGTTTTTCTAACACAACACACTAAAAAGTGATGATATTAAATCCTATTCTGAGCTCAAGCTTCAATCGGGTAAGTAGGATAGAATCCTGGTCTGTCATTGTAAGAGAAGAACATTTATGGGTAGAGACCAGGGTATTTGAAGGAGAAAGATATGGAAAAGATATGTTTTCTGCAGGTAGTTTGATGACAGAAAGGATGATATAATTCAAAGTGGTCATTAGGTATGCTGAACTGACTCATAATTGGCATTATCTCCATCATTTCTGAACACATTGACTTTGAACAAGTTACATCATCTCTGTAACTTAGAATCCTTCATCTATAAGGATAATGATTCTTATTTTGTACTAGGATGAAATTTGTAATGTATTAAAGCTCTGGCTACATGATTTACATTAAATAAATAAGAGCCTTCTGCTTATCTTCTAGAGAAGTTCTTAGAAACAAGTGCTGTGATGTGTTTCTGAGTATTTGGGGGGGGGCATTGTTGTTCCAAAATCAAAATGTTCAGTATCAAGCAGACACAGCTTTAGTATGCTATTCCTCCTCTTTCATGACATTTAACAGAATAGTGAAGGACATGGGTGTAAAACAATAAATTTACATAGTAAAGTTATTTTGGACTCTGAAGATGAATAACCTGGTTGAAATTCTAGGTACCACTCACCAGCTGGATGAAAATGGACATATGTGAATGTATTGATCAACTCCACCTAAATTCAAAACATCTAAAATCCATTGAACCATTAAGAACATTTACAAATGCATTTTCACTTATTTTTTTTTTCTAAGCAAAGATAATTTAAAGAAAAGAATTGAGCTCTGTAGAGGCCAATCCAAGATGGTGGCAAAGGAATATGCTGAACTGACCTCCTGCCATGGACCCACCAAATCTATAGCTACATATGGATTATTTTCTTCTGAAAACTAGATTAACTACTCTCCATTACAAAGGATAAAAGGACTGCATTGAGGCAGGTAAGAGTGGTATAGAAAAGGTCTTGCAAAAACCACCCACTCTGTGCAGTGACACAATTATGAGGGATCTCACCAGATAAGTGGTCCTTCTGGATGAGTGAGGGGCTGGTGCCCCACACTGGTACCCCAGGCCCTGTGATTTATACTAGAGAGATGAGCACCAGAGTATCTGGCTTAGGAAACCCAGGGGACTGATTTTGAGGGGAGGGTGAAAAAATGCTATAGGAAATGGAGTCTCTTCCTGGAGGGTTTGCATATGGCCTCACCGCAAGACCCCGAGGAAAAGGCAGTTTGAAAAGCACCCAGACTATATGAGGGAGATTCATTTGCTGATCTGGGGGTAATAGTTAGAGGAGCAGGCTGTTGAGTTACTGGCAGATGACATTGTGTTACAATATTGCACTGTCCAAGCCTGCTAGCACAGATGGGTGAGCTCAGACGTGGCATCCACTGTCCACATTGCTGGTATTGACAAGGGTGAGTGGTCAAAGCATTTACGAGGCCAGAAGGCATGGGTGGTTGCAGCACTCCTTGGATCCTTGGATAGGGCTGGGAGCATTAACAAACAGTAATAGAGTTCTTCCACTTCCAGCTAAAGTCTATGAGTTCTGGCAGTTGTTACCTTTGCCTAACCCCTGGCTGAGGCTGGAGGGTATGAAAGTCATGGCATTTTCCCACCCCTGGTCAAAAGCCTGTACATGCACACAAAGCAATCTCCTGTTGCACTGTTGAAGCAAGCTTGTGTGTACAATTCACACAAGGAACATTGCTTGATTGCCTGGCCCTAGTGGTCAAGAGGACTGGAGTTCAGAGTTCCAGGGGACTGTAACATTTGGGAAGACAGTTATTGGCAGGCTATTATTCACAGAACACTGCACAGACAGCAGACTGAAACAAAACCCAACTTTTCCTGTGAAAAAAAGCCTATTTACTTAGCTTGCTGCTTCAGCCAGAGGGACAGGTTTCGGGTTTCCCACACATCTAGAGGGTAAGGAGGTCCTTTCAGAGAACATAAGCAGGGAAACACCATCTTTGTGCACACCTTTGGCGTGAATATGGTTCAATGAGACTTTCCATAAAAGAGCTATATACACTTGTCTGGAGCTCTGATTTTTGCACTTGTAGCCCAAAGGCCATCTCCAGAATTCCTGGTCTGGAAGTCAGCAGAAATTATAATTGCAACCCCATAGACTGTATATATTTGCATACTTTAAGAAGTACTGTCTGAGGGTCTGGCTTCCACTTAACCTGAAACATGGTGCTAAATAAGATTCCTCCCCTTGGATCACTGGCAAGTCCTGGCAACCTGTCAGTGATCCTATGCCCTTCAACAAAGGGGCATATCAAGAATAAATTGGGCAGAAAGGTTTGAGAGACAACCAAGGGGTAGTGCAAAGTTAAACAAAGATTACCCACTATACAGGCCACTCCTTCAGGACTGGGAGAAGCAGCTGTTTCGCCTAATACATAGAAACAAACATATATATATATATATATATATATATAGAGAGAGAGAGAGAGAGAGAGAGAGAGAGAGATAGTATACGTATGTGTATATATACTATATCCTTGGTCTTAATGAGGATCAGTTCAAGAAAGTCACATGAGATTTTAAAAGTTTGGTAATATTCCAAATTTGGGTATAGGGTGGTAACATAAAGTCTATCAACATTATTGGTAGGAATAGGTGTAAAAATTTTCATTTATTCATTCAATTATGCCTACGCTGTTCTAATAATTTTGCTAAAATCTAGGGATACGAAAGTAAATAAATAAAATCTTTGACCAAACTTTATTGAGAACTTTGTGAGAACAGTTAGGAAATAACTTCTAAGATCAGAAATATTCTTCAACATATTCTTCGACATAGCAATTCTATTAATAGAATTTAACTCAATTGTCTCAGAATAATTAGAAAAAGATGTCCAGCATAGCATTATTTATAACATAAAAAATAAAATAAAATTAGTTTCATGCTTATCCACAGTAGTGGATGCTTTAACTACTTTAATGTTAAAACTATGAAGACAGAATATTCTACGCAGAGTCACAAGAATTAGGTAGGTTTTATTACAGAAACAAAATAATGAACTCTCCCTATAATTCATATATTTGTGTGTCTGTGTCTGCCACATGTATATTATATTCTTTTATCCAAAAATTTATAAAAGAAACTGTTAATAATTCAGGACATTAGATACATAGGTCCAAGTAGGGAGACTTTTATTTATCACAGCCTTACTGCCAGGTGTTAAAAACTATACTCCTGCATAAGAACAATTTTTAAAAATAAATGAACATCAATGGGGTGCCTAGGTGGCTCAGTGGGTTAAGCCCCTGCCTTTGGCTCCGGTCATGATCTCAGGATGTTGGGATCAAGCCCCACATGGGGCTCTCTGCTCAGCAGAGGGCCTGTTTCCCCCTCTCTCTCTGCCTACTTGTGATCTTTCTCTCTGTGTCAAATAAATAAATAAAATCTTAAGAAAAATAGAAAAGAAGAAGGTCATGAGGCAGCCCAGGGAGGGAGGGAGGAAGTAGAATGGAGGTCAGAGGTGTCAGGGGCCCAGTGGGCAGCATTCTAAGGCCTGCTGGGGAATGTGGACTTAAATCTCAGCCCAGGGGGAGCTTCTGGAGGCATCTAGTGGTAACCAGGAAGTTTTCAGGAGAAAGAACTGATTAATAGCACTGTTTATGAGAGACAGTCATAAGGAAACTTAAAAAAAAAATGAACATCAAAAAAGACAAAAGATTAATGTTTCAGGACTTAAAACCTTGCCCATTGTTTTACCATATGTGCTACTTATTAGAATAGGAGCCAAGTGATCAGTCTCTTCTAGAATCTGCATGATATAAAACATGAGAACAAACCATATGCTTGTGACTGTCTTTGATTTCATGTGTCCTGTTGAAATGGTCAAATCCACATAAGAAACCTTCCTACCAATGCTAGAAACAGACAAGCTCCTCACAATTATTTAACAGGAAATAGCAGAGATCAAGATGGAGAAAGAATTGGAGGCTTACTTACCTAATAGCCACCATACCCAAAACTTATGTGAGAATCATTTGCAGGTTTCTTTCCATCTCTGTCTCCATACACATAATTTACCTATACTCCTTTGCACTAGCATTTTCTGAGTTAAATGTGTCTGGCAGAAAGAAGAATTCCAAATTTTTTGACTTTGTGAGATTTTTTATTTGGGCTTCAATACAGAAATTTAGATTCAAGCACATAGTTAAACCACAGCAGAATAAACGCAGGGGTTATGTCTTTCAAATAAATAAAGGAGTGAAGGGAGACATGACTGATAATGCTGAAAGGGAAAAATTGCAAGAAAATGTAATAAGCAGAGAATAGAAAAATGTAGAAAAAATAACACTAACATATGAGTTTTTCATTTCATAAGATATATTTATCTATATATGCATGATCTTGTAAAAAATCTTGCTCAATCTTGTTTATTAATGTAGATGTAAATTCTGAAATAAAATATCACCAAATCTAATATAGTATGTCATGATAAATTACAGTGGCATATGGAAATGTAATTTTCTTCTGAAAAACATGAAATTTATTAATGTAACCCATAATGTTAATATATTTAAAAAAATAAGCTGGATTGGTGTTTCTCAACAGGGACACAAATTGTAGTTGACCTGGTTGTTGCTATGTACTACAGAACCTTTCACATTTCAGGTTTCTTCCCAGTAAGTACCAGTACCATTTTATAGTTATTGGAACAGCCAAAAATGCTGACTATCCCCTTTCACACCATGGTAAAATGTGTTTAGGACAACTCTACTGTCTCCAGTTGAGTATTGTCTAGATAGAAGCTAACAAACTTCCATAAGATCTAAAATTCATTCAACTTTTTTTTTTTTCATTTTCTTTTTAAAGTCTTAATAAAGCAGGAATAGTTAAGCTTGGAAAACCACAGCTATCCTTCTTAAAGGTGGAATGGTAAAACCCACTGCATTCAAGTCAGAAGCAACAAAAAGCTGATATCACCGTCATTACTTATTGTTGTCTACATCAGCATAAATGAAAGGGGGAAAAAGAGAAATAATTCTTAATGGTCGTAGATGTAATTCTGTCCCTGACAAATGAAAGAGACATAGAAATATTAAAGATAAATAAATAATCACACAAGTGTGTAAATGTGCACCTGTGATCTAAGGAGACAAGGTAGTTAAATAGAGCCTTGTAAACAGATCATGGTTGTGTGGGGATCAGCAGTAAATAATTTCAAATGCATTGAAAAGGAAAGTGCCAATTGCAGTAACAGGATCCATTGAATATGGGAAACAAACAATGTTGAGACCTGCATGAAGAAAATATTAAACTTAACTCATGAACATAAAGAAAATTATGGGGGGAAAAAGGAGAAACATAAGGTGTTATTGAATTATCTCCCAAATTAATCAAAAAATGTAACAGAACTCCTGCAGATGGAAATGTAATATACAATAAAATGACTATTTGAATTCAGTCATGATAGGATATAGAATTAAAGAAAGAGTTTTATGGCCAATTCTCGGGAATTTTGATGTTGCTTGATATTTTGACAAAAATAACTCCAAAATTCACCAGGAAGCACAAATTCTGTAAAGTTGACACAATAATTTTAAAAGAAAAGTAACAGGCAGTATTTCCCTAGGCAATTCTGTTATGTTATAAAGATTTATTAATTATTTCAGTGTGATACTGATAAAAGGAAAGGGCAGATTATAAAACTAAGAATTAGATTCAACTAAAAAGAATTTAGAATGTGATAAAGATACAATTTTAAGTAAGTAGAAAAGGATATATTATTTAAAAATATTTAGGTCATAGATGGAACTGGAGGGGATTATACTAAATGAAATAAGTCAAGGGAGTGCAGAGGCAGAAGAGCTTTTACTCAGTCTTCTGCAACTAGCTTCTGGTGCGCTGCTTTCCTTTATATGTGAATCGAGGCCGAAACAGGCGAACTCCTTTCCTGCTCCCAACCGGACAAGGAGGACTCCTCCTCCACTATCCCATGCCCTTCTTCTCCTCCTGACTGACTAAGCAAAAGTAAGGACTGCTGAAGAGGTAATGGAAGAAACTCCATCTAAGTGGACAAAGTGACTGTACGTCTTTTAAAAATTTATTCTGTCTGGAGGAGTCAAGATGGCGGAGAAGTAGCAGGCTGAGACTACTTCAGCTAGCCGGAGATCAGCTAGATAGCTTATCTAAAGATTGTAAACACCTGCAAATCCATCGGCAGATTGAAGAGAAGCAGAACAGCAATTCTGAAAACAGAAAAACAACCACTTTCTGAAAGGTAGACCGGCGGAGAAGTGAATCCAAAGCGACGGGAAGATAGACCCCGGGGGGAGGGGCCGGCTCCCAGCAAGCGGCGGAGCAAGGGAGCACAAAATCAGGACTTTTAAAAGTCTGTTGCGCTGAAGGACATCGCTCCAGAGGCTAAACCAGGGCGAAGCCCACCCAGGGTCAGCGCGGCCTCAGGTCCCGCAGGGTCACAGAAGGATCGGGGGTATCTGAGTGTTGCAGAGCTTGCGCGTATTGGAACGGGAAAGCCGGCTACAGAGACAGAGCTGACAGTAAGCTCGCAGCTCGGGGTTACCTTGAACTGGTCGCAGGCTTGGTGAGCTCAGAGCACGGCCTGAGGTCAGGCAGACTGGAGTAACTGGGCGCTGTTCTCTGAGGGCGCACTGAGGAGTGGGGCCCCGGGCTCTCGGCTCCTCCGGGCTGGAGACCAGGAGGCCGGCATTTGTATTCCCGTCCTCCAGGACTCTACAGAAAGCGCTCAGGGAACAAAAGCTCCTGAAAGCAAACCCGAGCGGATTACTCAGTCCGGCCCCTGGTCAGGATGGTGCAATTCCGCCTGAGGCAAAGACACTTGAGAATCACTACACCAGGCCCCTCCCCCAGAAGATCAACAAGAAATCCAGCCAAGACCAAGTTCAGCTACCAAGGAGTATGGTTTCAATACCAAGGAGAGCAGTAGAATTCCAGAGGAGGAGAAAGCAAAGCACGGAACACATGGCTTTCTCCCTGTGATTTTTTTTAGTCTTGCAGTTAATTTAATTTTTTTCTTTTTCATTTTTTTTCTCTTCTTCTGCTAAAATTTTTTTTAAACATTTACCTTTTTCTTCTTTAACGTTTTTAAACTAGTTTATTTAATATATGTATTTTTTCCTTTTTATATTGTTCTTTACTCATTTTCCTATTTTAAATTCTTTTCTTTTTTTTATTTTTTCTTTTTTTTTTCTTTCTTTCTTTTTGAACCTCTTCTTTTTCCGTTTCTCCACCCTCACGATTTGCAATCTCTTCTGATTTGCTTAAACCATATTTTCTTGGGGTTGTTGCCACACTTTTAGTATTTTACTTGCTCTTTCATTACTCTTATCAGAAAAAAATGACAAGGAGGAAAAATTCACCACAAAAAAAAGAACAAGAGGCAGTACCGAAGGCTAGGGACCTAATCAATACAGACATTGGTAATATGTCAGATCTAGAGTTCAGAATGACAATTCTCAAGGTTCTAGCCGGGCTCGAAAAAGGCATGGAAGATATTAGAGAAACCCTCTCGGGAGATATAAAAGCCCTTTCTGGAGAATTAAAGAACGAAAATCTAACCAAGTTGAAATAAAAAAAGCTATTAATGAGGTGCAATCAAAAATGGAGGCTCGCAATGCTAGGATAAATGAGGCAGAAGAAAGAATTAGTGATATAGAAGACCAAATGACAGAGAATAAAGAAGCTGAGCAAAAGAGGGACAAACAGCTACTGGACCACGAGGGGAGAATTTGAGAGATAAGTGACACCATAAGATGAAACAATATTAGAATAATTGGGATTCCAGAAGAAGAAGAAAGAGGGGAGCAGAAGGTATATTGGAGAGAATTATTGGGGAGAATTTCCCCAATATGGCAAAGGGAACGAGCATCAAAATTCAGGAGGTTCAGAGAATGCCCCACAAATTCAATAAGAATAGGCCCACACCCCGTCACCTTATAGTAAAATTTACAAGTCTCAGTGACAAAGAGAAAATCCTGAAAGCAGCCTGGGAAAAGAAGTCTGTAACATACAATGGTAAAAACATTAGATTGGCAGCTGACTTATGCACATAGACCTGGCAGGCCAGAAAGAGCTGGCATGATATATTCATGCACTAAACGAGAAAAACATGCAGCCAAGAATACTATATCCAGCTAGGCTATCATTGAAAATAGAAGGAGAGATTGAAAACTTCCAGGACAAACAAAAACTGAAAGAATTTGCAAACACCAAAGCAGCTCTACAGGAAATATTGAAAGGGGTCCTCTAAGCAAAGAGAGAGCCTACAAGTGGTAGATCAGAAAGGAACAGAGACCATATACAGTAACAGTCATCTTACAAGCAATACAATGGCACTAAATTCATATCTCTCAATAGTTACCCTGAATGTTAATGGGCTAAATGCCCCTGTCAAAAGACACAGGGTATCAGAATGGATAAAAAAACAAAACCCATCTATATGTTGCCTACAAGAAACTCATTTTAAGCCTGAAGACACCTCCAGATTTAAAGTGAGGGGGTGGAAAAGAATTGACCATGCTTATGGACATCAGAAGAAAACAGGAATGGCAATCCTTATATCAGATCAATTAGATTTTAAGCCAAAGACTATAATAAGAGATGAGGAAGGACACTATATCATACTCAAAGGGTCTGTCCATCAAGAAGATCTAACAATTTTAAATATCTATGCCCCCAACGTGGGAGCAGCCAACTATATAAACCAATTAATAACAAAATCAAAGAAACACATCAACAATAATACAATAATAGTAGAGGACTTTAACATTCCCCTCACTGAAATAGACAGATCATCCAAGCAAAAGATCAGCAAGGAAATAAAGGCCTTAAATGACACACTGGACCAGATGGACATCACAGATATATTCAGAACATTTCATCCCAAAGCACCAGAATACACATTCTTCTCTAGTGCACATGGAACAATCTCCAGAATAGATCACATCCTCGGTCCTAAATCAGGACTAAACCGGTATCAAAAGATTGGCATCATTCCCTGCATATTTTCAGACCACAATGCTCTGAAGCTAGAACTCAACCACAAGAGGAAGTTTGGAAATAACCCAAATACATGGAGACCAAACCGCATCCTTCTAAGGAATGAATGGGTCAACCGGGAAATTAAGGAAGAATTGATAAAAATCATGGAAACAAATGATAATTAAAATACAACGGTTCAAAATCTGTGGGACACAACAAAGGCAGTCCTGAGAGGAAAATATATAGCGGTACAAGCCTTTCTCAAGAAACAAGAAAGGTTTCAGGTACACAACCTAACCCTACACCTAAAGGAGCTGGAGAACAAGAAAGAAACCCTAAGCCCAGCATTAGAAGAGAAATCATAAAGATCAGAGCAGAAATCAATGAAATAGAAACCAAAAAGACAATAGAGAAAATCAATGACTAGGAGCTGGTTCTTTGAAAGAATTAATAAAATTGATAAACCCCTGGCCTGACTTATCAAAAAGAAAAGAGAAAGGACCCAAAAATAAAATCATGAATGAAAGAGGAGAGATCACAACCAACACCAAAGAAATACAAACTATTATAAGAACATACTATGAGCAACTCTATGCCAACAAATTTGACAATCTGGAAGAAATGGATGCATTCCTAGAAACATATAAACTACCACAACTGAACCAGGAAGAAGTAGAAAGCCTGAACAGACCCATAACCACTAAGGAGATTGAAACAGTCATTAAAAATCTCCAAACAAACAAAAGCCCAGGGCCAGACGGCTCCTGGGGGAATTCTACCAAACATTTAAAGAAGAACTAATTCCTATTCTCCTGAAACTATTCCAAAAAATAGAAATGGAAGGAAAACTTCCAAACTCATTTTATGAGGCCAGCATCACCTTGATCCCAAAACCAGACAAGGATCCCACCAAAAAAGAGAGCTATAGACCGATATCCTTGATGAACACAGATGTGAAAATACTCAACAAAATACTAGCCAATAGGATTCAACAGTACATTAAAAAGATTATTCACCACGACCAAGTGGGATGTATTCCAGGGCTGCAAGCTTGGTTCAACATCCGCAAATCAGTCAATGTGATACAACACATTAATAAAAGAAAGAACAAGAACCATATGATACTCTCAATAGATGCTGAAAAAGCATTTGACAAAGTACAGCATCCCTTCCTGATCAAAATTCTTCAAAGTGTAGGGATAGAGGGCACATACCTCAATATCATCAAAGCCATCTATGATAAACCCACCGCAAATATCATTCTCCAACGAGAAAAACTGGAAGCTTTTCTACTAAGGTCAGGAACACAGCAGGGATGTCCATTATAACCACTGCTATTCAACATAGTACTAGAAGTTCTAGCCTCAGCAATCAAACAACAAAAGGAAATTAAAGGCATCCAAATCGGCAAAGAAGAAGTCAAATTATCACTCTTCGCAGATGATATGATACTATATGTGGAAAACCCAAAAGACTCTACTCCAAAACTGCTAGAACTTATACAGGAATTCAGTAAAGTGTCAGGATATAAAATCAATGCACAGAAATCAGTTGCATTTCTCTACACAACAACAAGACAGAAGAAAGAGAAATTAAGGAGTCCATCCCATTTACAATTGCACCCAAAACCATAAGATACCTAGGAATAAACCTAACCAAAGAGGCACGGAATCTAAACTCAGAAAACTATAAAGTACTCATGAAAGAAATTGAGGAAGACTCAAAGAAATGGAAAAATGTTCCATGCTCCTGGATTGGAAGAATAAATATTATGAAAATGTCTATGCTACCTAAAGCAATCTACACATTTAATGCAATTCCTATCTAAAGTACCATCCATCTTTTTCAATGAAATGGATCAAATAATTCTAAAATTTATATGGAACCAGAAAAGACCTCGAATAGCCAAAGGGATATTGAAAAGGAAATCCAAAGTTGGTGGCATCACAATTCCGGAATTCAAGCTCTATTACAAAGCTGTCATCATCAAGACAGCATGGTACTGGCACAAAAACAGACACATAGATCAATGGAACAGAATAGAGAGCCCAGAAATATACCCTCAACGCTATGGTCAACTAATCTTCGACAAAGCAGGAAAGAATGTCCAATGGAAAAAAGACAGCCTCTTCAATAAATGGTGCTGGGAAAATTGGACAGCCACATGCAGAAAAATGAAATTGGACCATTTCCTTACACCACACACGAAAATAGACTCAAAATGGATGAAGGACCTCGATGTGAGAAAGGAATCCCTCAAAATCCTTGAGGAAAACACAAGCAGCAACCTCTTCGACCTCAACCACAGCAACATCTTCCTAGGAACATCGCCAAAGGCAAGGGAAGCAAAGGCAAAAATGAACTATTGGGATTTCATCAAGATCAAAAGCTTTTGCACAGCAAAGGAAACAGTTAACAAAATCAAAAGACAACTGACAGAATGGGAGAAGATATTTGCAAACGACATATCAGATAAAGGACTAGTGTCCAGAATCTATAAAGAACTTAGCAAACTCAACATGCAAAGAACAAATAATCCAATAAAGAAATGGGCAGAAGACGTGAACAGACATTTCTGCAAAGAAGACATCCAGATGGCCAACAGACACATGAAAAAGTGCTCCATATCACTCAGCATCAGGGAAATACAAATCAAAACCACAATGAGATATCACCTCACACCAGTCAGAATGGCTAAAATCAACAAGTCAGGAAATGACAGATGTTGGCGAGGATGCGGAGAAAGGGGACCCTCCTACACTGTTGGTGGGAATGCAAGCTGGTGCAGCCACTCTGGAAAACAGCATGGAGGTTCCTCAAAATGTTGAAAATAGAAATGCCCTATGACCCAGCAATTGCCCCACTGGCTATTTACCCTAAAGATACAAACGTAGTGATCCAAAGAGGCTTGTGCACCCGAATATTTATAGCAGCAATGTCCACAATAGCCAAACTATGGAAAGAACCTAGATGTCCATCAACAGATGAATGGATAAAGAAGAAGTGGTATATATATACAATGGAATACTATGCAGCCATCAAAAGAAATGAAATCTTGCATTTGCGACAACATGGATGGAACTAGATCGTATCATGCTTAGCGAAATAAGTCAAGCAGAGAAAGACAACTATCATATGATCTCCCTGATATGAGGAAGTGGTGATGCAACATGGGGGCTTAAGTGGGTAGGAGAAGAATCAATGAAACAAGATGGGATTGGGAGGGAGACAAACCATGAGTGACTCTTAATCTCACAAAACAAACTGAGGGTTGCTGGGGGGAGGGGGGTTGCGTGAAGGGGGGTGGGTTTATGGACATTGGGGAGTGTATGTGCTTTGGTGAGT